>NW_020799105.1:3041962-3124718 GCF_003259725.1 Athene cunicularia
CTCTGGTGCGTGTGCCGGTACTTGTCAGAGTTGCGGGTGTGTGGGGCCTCGGCGTGAGGTCGGGCGGGGAAGCGGCGGGGCCGGGCCGGGCTGGCTGCTGCTGGGGGTCTGCCCGGGGTGGTGTCCCCGTCCCAGCGGGATCTCCGCAGGTTACTCTCGGAAATGCCAAGCCGTGGTGAGAAGGAGGGGTTATGCACAGGGCGGTCACTTGGTTTAGTTTTTAGGGGAGAAGGCACAGGGTCTGCTGGGGGGGATGTTAAGCTATGTGCAAACCCGGTAGCAGAGCCCCGCCGGGAGGGAGGGGCAGCACCGGTGACACCTCAATCTTTCTTCAGCAGCATTGCTGGTGAACATGGTGGTTCTGGTCATGCTGTACTTGATTAATCAGCAAGGGGGTACCGTGAGTGTAGATTTGCATAATACGCACTGGAAATTCATCCGTTATCATCCACCCCTGTGCACTGCACATCACTTCTGCCCTGTTCAGTACCTAACAGGGTAATTAAGTGGAGGTTGAAACTGTTTTTCTTCTATTTCATTGCTAATCTGCTTTGAAGTAGCAATGCATTTAGCATCTTTTCAGTATGAGGAATGATTGGTACCCATTAGATGTTGATCAAGCTGGAGGAATAGCTTCACCATTAAATGTAGCCACTGTATAAACAACCAGGCAAAAAAATCACACTTGAATAACTAAAATTTCTGTTCGTAGGGAGACTGCAGAATGGGAGAGGAAAACGTATTTTGCAAGAAAAGCACAAGCAAATTACATTATTCATGCAAACAGTAAAATGTTGGAAGCAGTGTTTTACAAAAGAACTGACTATGCCAACCATGAGAATGATTCAGCTGGCAGTTCTGAGCAGATTCTCATTTATTCAGGAAAAAAAACATGAGTGATACTTCACTGCAAATGTCTAGTTTTGTAATTTAGTAAATATTGGGTGCCAACTCAAAACCACAAGCAAACCTCGTTTTGAAAAAAAAAATGGGATGAGCAGATTCTTTCCCATCTGTGTGCATATACTACCTGAAAATTCCTTGCAGGTGTCAAACATTAAGACCACTCCACACCCTCTAGTGCTTAACTTTGCTGTCCTTGTCCAGAAGTGAAATTTGCTGTTGTGCAAAACAGCTGTGCACCAGTAAGTCCCAGTTATTCTTTCAAACAAAGCTCTCCTTACAAGCAGTTCTGCATTAAGAATCTTAGAAACTTCGTCATGAGGATTCATGATAGATAAATTGAAGTCCTTGAGGTAGAGAGGTCTGAACAGCAGGTGATAAGTGGCAGCTGTGCTTCATGGCTGTAATAATGGGAAGAAACCAAATTAAACCTTTTTAAAATCTTAAGTTCCTTCCTGATATTTCCCTTCTATTTCCCCTCAATTTACAGCTTCCTGTATAGCTTTCAAAACTTGGTTAATACACAGAAAATAACTGAAATTTTTTGATGCTTTTTCGACATAATGCATGAGAGACTGCTTTTAACAGGAACTTAAAAGATTCTACAAGAGTGTTCATGAGCCTGATTTTATTCATATAGGGTGGAAGAATTAAAAGAGTGCTGTTAAGGTCTCCTCTCATAGAAGAGAAGGGAGGTAAAAATGGTTATATACTTTCTTTCTACCATGTGTGTTTGGGCTAGTTGTGGCGGGTTAACATTAGTAAGAGCTGCAATTTACAGCAGGGTTCCAGCAATATTTGTTGGTTCTTATCTAGTATTTCAGTAGTGCATGGCTCTTTGGCACTGTGCTTGTCCTTTCTGGAACCTCGAGTGCCTCTTAAAATAGAGCCTGTGAAAAAGAGCGGTATAAAGCTGTTAGCACTGTCACTCCAGCCTATCAGACTTACTGGATTAGTGAACTGGAAGACCACAATGGAAGACAGTTTACCAAAGAACTACTGAGATGAGGCTTTGATATCCTGTGATTGAATCCTGCTGTCTTGGCTGTTCAGAGTTCTCCATGGTTTGCCTGGAATATGACCCTAATTATCAGTCTGTTCCTGAAAATCCTGTTGACAGTAAATGAGTGACAAGATACCTTATTTGTGTCCATTTGGTCCTCACTTATCTATTCAGTACTGCTTTCAGAGAGTGAATTTCTTAAGTGGTCCCTGAGTTGTCCTAAAACATCTAATTCAGATGTAAATTGTGTTAGAAACGTTCCATCTTCATGTAAAAATGTAGGTTTAGCAATGAATTTTTAATTGTGTTTTTTTTCTATGAAACTCTTGCTTTTTCAGCTTTTAGAGTAAAGCTTCCTGTTCTTGCAGGTCCCAAAGGGAACTGCAGTTATTCAGTATCTAATAGTGTTTGATTATTCCGAATCTGACATTGTCCTGTTGACAAGAGATGGAACTATCTTGCCAGCAATTAGAAGATTTATATTGGAACTAAATTGAACAGAGGCACCATGCAAATGTATTATTGGAAAGCTCATCAGTCAGTAGATGAAATGCTGCACAAATATGCAGGCTGTGATTGTTACTGGTAAAAGCATGCAGGAAGTTGGAAATTTTGTTATGGATACCAAACACTGATTTAAGACAACTTGAGAGTATTCTCAAAGGACTACTTCATTTTAAAAACAATTCCAGAAAGTTACTAACAGTGTTTTAAATGAGAGTAAAGATAAGTAAAATAGTAAAAGTAAATAAATGTATGCTGAACATCTGGGAAGCAGTGTTTAATTTTAATACGGATGATCTTGCTGATAAAATATGCATCTGAATAGTTGTACAGACACAAGTGCTTTATGGTGTTGAGTTAGAGTTATGGTGTTAGAGTTACGGTGTTGAGTTAGAGTTGAGTTGGTTATGGAAATTTTGCTTGATTAACAGAGAGGGACACCAGGCAGTTCTTAAGAAGGATTGTAAAAATGTTTTTACCTTAATGTGCGGATACAGATACTTAAGCCATGGGCATCTTGTAAGTAAAAGGATTAATGATACTTGGGCAGCAGCAGTAAGATATGCTAACAATGACAGGAGCCTTACGAAAACCATGAAATTACAGAACATCCACATTTTAGTAAGATCTGAGACTTCTAGGTGTATCAGTTTGAATCACAATTTCTAATGTGTCAGCTTTTCCAGCCAGTTATATGTATGTTCAGAGCTGCCATGTTGGCCGTCTTGAAAATGTCATTCAAGTGTTTAATAGGACTTCTCTTCATTAGGCTTGCTGTTTTAAGAGCTGGTGAATGGGACTGGGGAGCTGGGGAGCAAAGGTTGTCTAGTTTTGCCACATCTGTGGCATATTTGTGACACATTTTGATTTTCTAGGAAAAAGCTAAACTACCGACCAGCTGGTTGTGACAAAAATACTAGCTTTAAAATAGAAATATAACTGCCTATTTTAGCTTATTTGTTTCTCCAGATTAATTTAAGCATTTGATTACTTTCCATTCGCTTGTCAGTAGAAGTTCATTTCCACAAATCCATAACAAAGGCTCAGACCATACATCCATCCCCAGTAATCCTTCCACCTTTCAGAGCAGCTGTGCCAAATACCAGGAACATGGGAGCTGTGGAATACTTTCCCAGTGATAGTCCCAGTTTGAGCTGTTTTCAGTAATTACTACTAGCTCTAAAGGGGCATTATGGAGGTCAGTGATCAATTCCTCACTTCCTGGTTTTCAGAGCTTTGACTGTAACTCGTCTCAGTGTTAAGGAAAAGCAGCTGGTAAGAGTCTTTCTGAATTAATTAAATTTTAGAGTGCTTAATTGTAGCCAAGGACAAGCATGTGCAATCAGTCTTTGTCCCATGCTCGCAGCCTTTTCTTCTTGCCAATGAGCTCCAGTTTTGTCTTATGAGCCTGCTGTGACTTCAGTCCAGATGTTTCTGTGCCAAGAGACTGAAAAAATAGTAATGTTGCAAAATCCAGATTTAGTCAAAAGAAAAAATACAGACTTGGAAACAACGTATTGAAGGCGCCTTAGTTAAAATATTTAGTTCTTCTGTGAGGACTTCAAATTCTGGTAGGATGGAAATGACTGCAAAGAATCACATTTTGCGTGTCAGAGCAGGGGTGGGAAATCTGAGAAGCAGCAGCAAAGTCTCTGCTGGACTGCTTGTTGTTACAGAGCCTGTCAGATGCCTTTCAGTCAGGCAGTAGTATGGAAGGCTGTCAGCCCACTGAAAATGAGCTTGGATGGCTTGCTCTGGACAAAAGATGCAAATAATAATCCACGTACATCTTCAGTCTAAAGCAGAAGAGATGAGAGGCATGTCCTTTTGAAATAGTCCTAGAAGCACACCTTCAGTATTTTACATCAAGTGGTTCTATGCTGCCATCTCAAAGTGGTGTATGTGAATGGTTCTGCACAGATACTCCGACGAGTCTTAAATTTTGGTGGTGTGCTTTTGCTACTGTTTTTTTAAACTTACAAACTTTGAATCAAGACCTTTACCCTCAAAGTGCTGCAGCTCTTAAACATGCTTTGCTGTTTGGCCACAAGTATTAACTTGACTTGTTGGTGTGAGGAATCTTGCTGTTACTAGATGGATTTCTTATGTTCAGCATTTTTTTAATCTTCTTTTCTTTGCCTATCTAATGTTCTGGTGAGATAGAAGAAGGTAGGGTACTAAGAAGTTAATTTGGGAATGTCTACATTTCTGAAATGGAATCTGGCACTCAAAAATAGAGTAGCAGGGAGATCTTCAGTATTGGGAGCACTGTAAGCAATTTTTTTTTAAATAATAGCTTACATAAGGTATTTTTGTATTAGTACCAGTTGTAAGGTATCTAATGTGAAATCCATCTTTAATTGGCTGATGCCAATTGCTTGACAGTGTGTCGGATAAATCAAATTACTTAGTCTTGTATATAGCAGACTTATGTCCCCACTGCTATAAGGGCTTCTTTATTATGGTCAGTGCTGGGAAGTGTACAAACTGAGCTGCATGTTGACTGATAGGGCAGGGCTCCTGCCGTGTGTCTGCCTGCTCTGTACTTAGGCTGCAAGGAGAGAGGTTCAATTTTCCAGTGCTTCAAATTAGCAGATTAGTGTACTGCTAAAACTTGTGAAGGAGTAAAGGAATATTTGAGGGGTTTTAAAGGAAACTTTTACTCTAGAAGCAGAACAATTGTGTATCATGGGAAATCCTGTAATTCCTATCTTCCTACCCAGATCACAGGGTAGGCAGTTAGGTGGAATTTTACGGCTCAGTTTCCACAGATACTGTAAAGCTGTGATCTGCCAAGCATGATCAGTTTGCTACTCCAGTTCAGCACAAGGCCACACAAACACTTGAAATGAACACAGTCAGTACCCGGGCAGCTTGGGACAGATGAGTAAATAGGGGCAGTGGTCCAGTGCTACAGCTCTTTCTGGCTACCCATGCCCTCCCTCGATTGTGTATCAAGTCATGGTCTAATACCCTAAGTGGAACTTAGGGCAAAAGAAGAGGCCCTGCTAACACAGCCATTTCGTGCACCAGGAGCTTGCTGTGGGCACAGTAGAATGAAGCGGCTGTGTTAAGGTAGCAATTATGTTGACCTGCTGCGTGGTTGTGCTTGTGAAAAGTATATCGTGACAAATGCAGTCACTTCTGATCAATAGAATCTGTATGAGGATTAACGGCAGGACAACTGTTAGGGCTTAAAAACAGTCACACGTATCTGATATACTTTGTGAGAGTATCGTCCGAAGCTGCCTGCAGGCCAGCATGGCTTCCCCACAGTGGGCTGTAGATCAAGTCCTCTAGAAATGGAGTCTTACTGGTGCTGCTTGTATGGAAACTCTATGCAGCTTTGTATGCACTTACTAGGAATTGGGTCTTGTATTTGTTAACAGATATGCTATTGTATCCATATTAAAATGTACAGAGAACTATTCTAAGCTTTATAGCTGATCACCTTCATATGTTAGGGCTGCCTTGGTGTGGAACAATACTGATATTCAGTAGTTGATTATACTTGCCACCATTGTGTGACTATCCAGGAGATTTTGGAGGGTTTTAATGTTCAGCACTAGCTAAATTCAGAACATGTTTAGTTGAACTGGATTAAAGCAGTTGTGTCAAGGCTTCTTTATAAAAATGTGGTGCTTACAGTATTAAAATTGTCTGTTTTTTTAACAAACTAAATTAGAGATTAATGGGCTGGGAGCGATACAGTAGAAACATGCAATAATGCTTTGTGTCTTTGTTTTCTTTCCCACTCTTAAGCAAATTGGCAATCACAGTTCCCAAAAGAACTTCCTCTTACATACCATACTGGCTTAGTTGGATATTTCTGTTCACATTATTGGTCTTTTTGTGTCTACCACCAAGACAGTGTGCTCTTAGCCAGAGGTACCTAAGACCTGGCAGGGTCCCAGTGAAGATGAGCACATTGCTGTCATGCATATGAAGGAACAGCTGGAGTTTAGAATTTGAAAAGCTGAATCTTGGCTCCCTTCTCACATCTTCTGAATTTGGTGGAGGGAAATAGCATGCTAACTACCTTCTTTAGTAGTCCTTTTTCACTTCTCTGGTGAGCTTTGGAAGACATACTTTTTGTTTTGTCAAGATCTGTAGGGCCAGACCATTTATTTTTCAGTGTTACAAGTATGTTGGGAAGTCAGCCTAAGTACTCTAGGCAGTTTAGATTCAGACACAGCAAGAAGAGCTCACTCTGGATGGGGCTAAGTGCTTATTCCAGTGTTTTGGAATGAGGCTTAATCATACAGTGTTTGGACTCCTTAAAATCTTGGGGGGGGGCTGGGCCATTTACGTCTAGATGCTTCTGTGCCGTCTTCATATTTGTGTGGCAGAGTTAACATTAGTAAAGGACCAAATTTTACCTGCATTTTATGGCATGATCCTGGCCAAATATCCCAAGATTAATGAAAAAAAAAACTATGATAGGTTTTTGCTAGATGTGTTTGGCTTCTCTTGGGTATGCAGAGTTGACAGTGGTCTTCCTGTTTCAAGGTGTGGATGCCCGGTAACTCTTTGGCCTCTTTCCAATCATGTGTGAATTCCTCCAAAAGCTAAATAAACTTCAGTTCAGGACACCTCCATTGCCATCATCTGCCTATTTCCACCACCTCCTTTGCGTCAGCTGTAGCACTCTGGCAATATTGCATCAGGAAGCTAATCTGACCAGAAACTCTTTCTTCTGGGACAGTTTATGGCTGGACCAGTTTCCTAATGTAGGTAACTGCAGAGCCACAAACCTGCTCAAATGGTTTTTTACCTGGAAGGCAAAAGGGATAAATAGCCAGTGGCAGGGCTAGCTTCTTCAATAACAGAATTGAGTTTATGCAGGATGTAAGTACCAGGTTAACTTCACCTTGAGGAGCTGGTGCTTGGATTACAACTTGTTTGTTTTGTTTTCTAAGCCTAAGTTTAAACTTGGACCTTATTTTTGTCAGAGGATGGTTATGCTGCAGGTCACCCAAAGCATTACATCTGTCTTATGTAAAGGCTGAAGAGCTAAAGAAGTCTGATAGCATTTGTCTCTTCTGTAGATGTGGAGAAAATAGTTTATTCACTTCATTTGAATCAACAACTTAGTTCACTTACTACCTTGTTGAAAGTTGAGAAATAGACTGGGAATTAGTTTCTTAAAAAGGCAGATAAGCTTCTTGTCACATGAATAACATGAAGGATCAGTGGCTGAGGCATGTTATTTGTAAATCTTTGATGATATAAGAAAAAACAGTTACATTCCTTATCTGCATTTCATACTCCCCTTTTTCATGAGTAAGTTTTTAAGCGTAAAACATTTTATGTAAACATATGTCATGTGTCAAGCATATTTGAGGCAATTTTCCTCATTAAATCAGATTTAAACTTCTAGTTTTGTGTACATTTAATGAATTCCAACCCTTTAGCCAAGTGCAGCTTGACATAAAACATAAGTAAAAGACTAATCACCAGCAAATTTTCTAGTTTAGTGGCTGGAATCTGATAAGCTAAAGATCTGCATCTTTAAGACTGCAATTCTTAGTTATGTGTAAATGTTACCCAAACTCCTCTGACATAGGAAATTCTATGTATAAGTTATCCTTACATGTTGCCAAACATGTTTAAGTAAGTGTCACCTCATGAGAGTCAGCTTTTTCTTTTAAAATCAATTACAAATACCAGATGGGGTGACAGTGGAAATGAAGGGTGCTAGCTTCTTGCTTACATTGTGATATATGTTAGTGACTTAATCCACTGTGAAATATTTTGTGGTGGAACATTCCTCTAAGTAAAGAAAATGCAATTTAAAGAAAAGCAGCAAAGCCAGTCTTAAACTTTCAGTGCATGTTCATAAAGAATAACTGTTTTAAGAAAGGGAATCTGGGAGAAGAAATAATGTCAATCCTCATGTCCTTTTGTTTATTTTAACTTATTTGAATGTGTTTCCAACAGAAAATGATCCACAGCCTGTTTCTTATAAACTGTTCTGGTGATATATTCTTGGAGAAGCACTGGAAGAGCGTTGTGAGCCAATCTGTGTGTGATTATTTCTTTGAAGCTCAGGAAAAAGCAATCGATGTTGAGAATGTGCCTCCTGTCATCTCAACACCACATCACTACCTCATCAGCATCTATCGGGATAAAATCTTCTTTGTGTCTGTCATACAGACAGAAGTGCCACCACTCTTTGTAATTGAATTTCTGCACCGAGTAGCAGATACTTTCCAGGTCTGTCACCATCAAATAATTTTAACATAGAAATAATTCCAAGGGAATTTTTGTATAAACTTCTTTTAAAGAAAGGTAATAAACACTTCTGTCAGTGACTTTCCCCTTTGCAATTTTCAGCTCAAGCAATGTTTTATAGAGTACAAAGGAAAATAAGGTATATTTTGTATATTCATTTGTAGTTACCAGTGCACGTGCACTAAAACCCAAGTCCCAGTTTGTAAATGCTTTATTTTTTCTGTTATCTTTTGTACTGTTCGTGTTATATAGATGAAAAGAAGGAGCTTGCAGTCATGAAGTGCTCTGTAGGGAGGAAAGAGCTGCAAAGCTTGAATCAGTTTTCAACCTATTTCACAAATAGAGTAAATAAAGGAACCTCTGTGAAGACTGAGCATTGCCAAAAGATAGTCTCCTTATTTTACAGCAGTCTTCTAACTGAAATTGTGTTGATGTTCACAAGTGGGAGAACCTTTAGGATATATAATACTAGTAAATCAGATTACATTAATTTCACTGTTCATTCTGTATTTCTAACTATATTATAAATTTAACATACGATGCCATCATGTCACTAAAATTAAAAATATAGATATATTATTATATTTATTTTTTTATATTTTATTAAAATTAAACCAGATTACATTAATTTCACTGTTCATTCTGTCTTTATTTCTAATTAGATTATAAATTTAACATATGATGCCATCATGTCATGAAAATTCCTTGATATATTGGAGGGTTTCTGTAAGAAAAAAATGCTTTGCAGAATTTTGTTTGCATTTTAGCAGGAATAAAAATCCTCTCCTTTGTAATCTCTAATTTGTTTAGGATTACTTTGGCGAATGTTCTGAGACGGCAATTAAGGACAATGTAGTAATTGTGTATGAGCTTCTAGAAGAAATGTTAGACAATGGCTTTCCACTGGCAACAGAATCTAACATACTGAAGGAGCTCATCAAGCCTCCTACAATTTTGCGCTCCGTTGTCAACTCCATCACAGGTATGAAAAATAATTTTCAGCGGTGACTGGCTGCTTAAAAACAAAGCCCCATTGTGCCTCAGAGTGAAAAAATAATATCTTACTGGTATGAATCTGTAAGGTGAGGCCACTGTCCAACTACTTCTCAGAATTAAGAGCTGAATAAAAGCAGTTTCCTTCTTATTTGCAGTTCATGCCTGGCCCCTTTGATATCCCCAGTGGCAGGACCACAGCTGCTGAAATCCCTCAGGAATTGCAGTTCCCAGCACAAACAGCACATACTGTAGGCAGGTGCTCTGGGATAGGTACAGAGCTAGCCCCAAGCGTTGAATAACAGAGGGGCATCGGAGAAGGTTATACGTTTTGTAAGAATGATTATAGAGAGTTATATAACAGGTATCTAATAAATCTTTCTGGCTGGGAAGAGATAGCATGAAGGGAAGCAAGTAGCCTGTCCTCAGCCTCCTCCCTAGCTCCACCACCATCAGCATCCATCAAGTTTGGAGCTGGTTTTAGGCAGTTGTAAATGGGTATGTCTGGCACTGACAGAGCCAAATGTCTGTCAGCTGAGCTGGTGGAATCTGCTTGTCTGCCAAGTGGGTGCAAGGGAGGTACGCCGTGAGGTGTCACATGGGGACAGAGATATGCGAGATGTTTGCCTGCACATTGTGTTAGTGAAAGGTAGTAGGTGGACTGCAGGGCCAAGCAGAGGTAGTGCTCGGACAAGCTGGTCTTTGAGTTAGCACACTTTAATCTTTGAGTATAAATCTCATCGGTTTGAATTTCTGGTTTTTGGTCTTTGGTTGTTTGGGGTTTTTTAAATATGGTTTTAGATTATAGTATTTATGAAAAATATCAATGACGTTAATGGACTAGATGCACCACTGTAAGGGGAATTAAGACTCCTGAAGCCAAGGGTTGCAGCATCAAATATTCTTGTTTCATCTAAAGCCTTAATAGAATTCCCTAGGAGGGTAAAGTGCCTGCCCAGGGCAACCTGCATTTTGTCACTCAACAGCTCAGCATGAACGGGTGGCAGACAGCAGCCAGCCAGAGAGCTCTCCCACCTACCTGTCTGGCAGCCCAGACTGTGTAGCGCAGCTGCATCCTGGAAGGCTGCTGAGGGACATGAGGCACAGACACAGCAACTGCTCCCCTTCATGATGCAGTGGGAAGGAGGAAATGGTTGCAAATCCTCCCCCATGTGGTATAGCACCAGCGTCAACTTTAGGGAGGGGTTTTCCTGTGTGGATTATTTCACTAGCTGAGAAGAATGGAAAACTCTATTTTCTGCCTGCTAGGAGAGGGCCTACCTAGCAGGTTGTGTAGAAAAGAGAAATGGTGGCTACCACCCTGTCAGTGAAGCTGTCTGACACGGCCGGACACGCTGCCATATTCGTTGTGCTAAAGCACACAAGCAAGCATGAGCTGTGGCCCTGTCCTGAGACCTCCTTCTAGCAGAGGAAGTTACTTCCACTATACTGGAATTTCAAGATCAGTCATCTAAGCCCCAGAAGTGTTAAGTTTGGTTTTGTTTTTTTTTTTCCTTTTTAAAGAGTCATCAGTTTACTTTATAACTGGGTAGCTCAGGAAGCCCTTTTCTAACACTGGATGGTAATAAGAACCAGGAGCCAAGGGTGACAGCAAGGCAGGCAGGAGCAGTGGCATCACTGTTAAGGAGCCCAGAAATTGAGCCAACAGGTCAGGATCAGGATTGGGATCAGATGATAACGGGGGTCGTCTACAGCTCAGTGATTGCCTGGAAAGTCCATCATGATGAGAAAGGTCAAGCCAGAAAGTCAAGTCCATGGGCCAGGGTCTGGATCAGTTTGGGACATGATCAGGTGTGAACGTGGCTGTCATGTTGCTGCAGGGTAGTTTGTGTGGGTACCCAGAGTGAGAGCCTCAGCTGAACAACAGCTCCCAAGCGAAGGGGGTGGGAGCCCTCCCTAAGGCTTCTTCCAGGTCTTTCTTCATAAGAACTGTCATCAGTAAATCAGCCCTGAAGACAGCCAGCTAAAACTCTTAGGAGAAGGGGGAGGTGTGCTTAAGGCCCTCACAAGGAGCTGTAATGTCTTGAATTGTAGTGATTAAATCTTTCACAGGATCTAGCCCCACATGTACACGCACTCAGACCTCCTGCTAACTTCACCCTTTTATTTTTTGTGCAAAATAGTCTGAAAACCATTAAGTCTGAACACATACTTAAAGTGTATTCACATCACCGAATGAATGAAATTTTTGCGGTCCAGCTTCTATTTTGCATTTATTGGGGGCAAATCTTGCTTTTTTTCTTAATTTTGGCAGTTGAAACATTCCTCTTGTGATTAATTACTGATTTTGACTTCTTTTCATTTTTAAGGCAGTAGTAATGTGGGTGACACACTTCCCACCGGACAGTTGTCTAACATTCCTTGGCGCAGAGCAGGCGTAAAATACACAAACAATGAAGCCTATTTTGATGTTGTTGAAGAAATTGATGCAATTATAGACAAATCAGGTAAGATGCCTTGTAAACTCATTTTTGTTCCTTGCACGTTTACATTTAGCTGCTGATGTTTAGAGAGAATACAGTCCAACCACGTCTGTGTTTTATGTACATAAATCTATATCTTTAAATAAAAATATACCATTTAAAATCATGTGCCCAAGTGTATTTCTTCAGTTCATCTTAAAATAGCAACATGCTCTGGGCTATTTCAAGAACATCCACAAGAAATATTCTGTACTTTGATGTTTTCTGTTTGTATATTGATTGCCTCTTAAGAGATATAAATGGAAAAAAATAGTTGAAGTCTTAAATGTGATGAAAAAATTATCTTTCATTTTTCCTGCCAACAGTTTACTGTAGTCCTTGCAGGCCCTCAAATGAGCAAGACAAAAGCTTTCATTAGCTTTCTTCTGATAGCAAGACAAAACTTGGTGGAAAATAGCTACACAGTATTGTTTTCCTTATATAGAAACTGATAAAGCCAGATACTATGAAGTGTAATAATACTCATTTCTTTTCTGTAAATGAAACATGGTATCTTTAAATACAAACATCTTTAATCTGAGATTTAACTTTGAGGAGGAATCTGATAACTTCTATGTAAATGTTGTCAGTGCCAAGAAGTAGAAGAAAGTGATCCATAAAGAAAACTGCTAAGCTGTGAGCAGGAGCCTGATGGTTTGGTCATTATTGGGGCCATCAGTTAAGCTTAAGGCTGCAAGACACCATTTTGTGGTGGTATGGGGCAGGGAGCAAATCTCTGATTTCTTCATTCAGTGCTGCTGTTGTAGCAGTAGTCAATGTTGGTTTGGTTCCATACACCAACTCGACAAGTGCTTTGGCCACAGTTATTACTGGATAGTCATAAATAGCTATTGTGCAGCTCTTACTCTCATGGACTTAAATTAAAAGAAGATGGCAATCACACTCAGAACACCCTGACAGCTGTGTTCAGGCTCCTAGCTCAGTAGGATTCCCCAGAGTAGTATTAGTGCTTAGTCTGAGGAGTTTTAATCAAGACCATGTTTGTATTTGTGTATGTATTTCAAGTTCAATCAGTGTCCACTGAGTGTTTAAATTTTCTACTGAGGACCCACAGCAGCCGTCATGGCTACTCTTTTCTGCTCCGATCACCTGGGGACTAGCAATGCAAGAATCTTTCTTCCTAATCTTCACTAGGACTAAGAAGTACATAAGGTTGCTCCCCTACAATAAGGATATCTTGTTTCATAGGGATATGATTAACTGCTTTCATCTGAAACAAGATCCCTTCTTCTCAGAAAAAGTATTAGCCCACAGTTTCTCCTTCCCCTTGACTAGACCAGCAACAGTTTCTACATATCTTCTAAAATAACCTTTGCTTGTAGGGCTAATTAGTCCAGACTCCTGCTCATGCCTTTCCATCCTTATAAGGCATTTAAGGAAACGAACCTTTCCTGGGTAAGATGCTTTGTATTCTTGCTTTAGGGTTGGGGTTTGGGTTTTTTTTGCTACAGGTTTATTTCACATCAAGATGAATATGTAATCCCACTGTTAAAAAAGCCATGCTTGTGAAAGCCAAGGCTATCTGGAGCTTTGTAGCACAAACTTACTGTGTTTTGATGATGACTGTTTCAATGTGGTTCAACTTCCCTGCACCACTACACAACTTGCTAGTTTTCTGGAGACAGGGATGAAAGGAAGATTCAGAGCTTGCATATTCTGAAATTTTTATTTGCTCATTGCTGGCAACCAGTTCAAGCATGCCCAGTACAAGTCCTCTGTAACAGCTGGCACAAGTATAATTAGCTGATTTGGGACAAGCTGTTTGCTCTGGCTCATGTATTTCAGCAAGCTGCCCAGGCCTCAGGTAACTGGAATGACCTTTCCTCTCTGTGCTTGGCATGTTCTTGAGTGTTGTGCAAATGTCATCTGTGCCCTCTAGCTGTACTTCACATTTGTTAGGCCCTCGATAATAATGTTAAGTCAAGTCAAATGTCTTTTTTTTTCCCCACAGGTTCCACAGTCTTTGCAGAAATCCAAGGTGTTATAGATTCATGTATTAAGCTCTCAGGAATGCCAGATCTTTCTCTTTCATTCATGGTAAATTTAGCATATAATTGGGAATTTTAATTGCTCGGGATTTATTTTTCTTAAAGACGAGAGTTAGATAATTTAAAGAGTGCAATCACTACTTCATGTGTTACACATATAATAAATAACAAGTTTTGCATTGTATTGTAAAAGCTGCTGCATTGCTCAGTGGTTGGAATGGCTTTTGTCTGTACATAAAAATACATTTACAGGAACTGCTATGCCAGATCAGACCAGAAATCCATTTAGCTCAGTAATGTCTCAGATAATGGCTAGGAATGATACTTAAGACTCTAAGAATTGGGAATTATGTAAAGTTCAGTAGCTCATTCAAACTGCTGATACTTGTTGAGATTTTACTTACCACTTTGCCACTATTACAGAACCCACGGCTGCTGGATGATGTCAGCTTCCATCCATGTATTCGGTTCAAACGCTGGGAGTCTGAGAGAGTCCTTTCATTTATTCCTCCTGATGGGAATTTCAGATTGATCTCATACCGTGTCAGTTCACAGAAGTATGTTTCCATTTAGACATGCTGGTTTTTCAGATATACCATCTACTGCTGTCTAACTGAGTAACTGCAGATTTCTCCTTGCTGGGGTGGGAAATCGGCATTGTTGCTAAAATGCATGTTCTCAGGTTTGTCTCATCTGTTGTTCTGTCCCCACTAAGACAAGAAAACAGTTTTTCAGTGAGCTGCTGGTAGTCAGCAATCACTTTTTCAGTGGGATAAATCACACATGATGCAGGGATGTTCATTCCGGTAATCACTGCTGCTAGATACTTTGTGGCTAAGCCTCTGTACACATAGAGGACTCTCTTCATAAAAAGAATAAAGAGAAAGTATCTCAACTGCAGATACTTGCAGACTAAGACTGATTTGACAGGTGGCTGTTCTCAGAATTGGCTTAGTGAGATAACTTTTAAAAAAATAGATAGAGGGAAAGAGATTAGGACAAGTGATTTGGAAAAAAATATTTTTTTCCTGTGATTCTCTGCTAATAAAATCACTTCAGCAATGATAGTGAAGAGCTGAGTATCAAATTTCACTTTTGAAACAAACTGGTTCTAACTTGAATACCTGCCAGAAACACAAGGACTATTCATGAGAAAGAGCAGAGAAGTAGCCAGGCTGCATTCAGCTACTGTCTTCTCTTTTCAGCTTGGTGGCAATTCCTGTATACGTGAAACACATGATCAGTTTTAAGGAAAATAGTTCTTCAGGAAGATTTGATGTTACCATTGGTCCAAAACAGAATATGGGGAAAACAGTAGAAGGAGTTGTCATGACAGTTCACATGCCAAAGGCCGTACTTAATATGAACCTCACTGCTACACAAGGCAGCTATACGTTTGACCCAGTTACTAAAGTAAGTCGTAAATTTTAATTTATTTAAATATCTAAGATGACATTAGAATGTCATACATATTGCAGAGCACTGCAGCAGTGTTCCACACTTAGTAGAATACTCCTTCAGCGTACATTTATGAATTAAAATCTCTTTAAAATTTACTTTTTCAAAATTAGATGTACGCCAGTTGTGATTTCTGATTTTACCAGTCTCCTTTCTCTTCCCTTTCCCACTCCCCTTCCTTCGTCTTTTTTCCCCTGCTCCTGCACCCACCTAATGTTTTTCTTTAGTGGATGCCACAGTATTTTGCTGGTGGTTTCAGCTATGGTATATTTTGCAATCTATGTTCCTTAAAGCATACTTATCTGGAGAAAAGGCAGTAGACTCGAAAACAGGTAGCCAGAAAGATGGGGAGGAGGAGATGAGAAAAAAAAACACCTCTTCCAAAAGATCTTAAGACACACAGGAGGGAAAACAAAGGGTCTGAAAAACTCTATCTTGGGAGTCCTGCTTTTTTGCCTTTGAGCTGGGGTTTAAGACCTAAACTTCGTAAAGCTCCTGAAGCTTTTTAGTACCCAGGAACTATTTCACTGAAATGCAGTCTGAGCCAGACCTTTCTGCTGGCTCTGACACCCTGCTCTGAACTTTCCACTGCCCTTGGAATATCTCAGTCAACAGCTGATTTGAATTGTAAGTAAAAGCTCTCCAAGTAACATTTTGTTTCAAAAAGAAGAGACCTTGATCTTTTAAAAGAGAAAACACCACCAAAACCTCTTGAAGTCTCCTTTCCTTTCTGCAGAAATAAATTATACTGTGTTTTAATCAAGTGCTGGGATAACTAGGTGGATTGTAACTGCAAAAGTGTGTAGAAGTAGTGAGAACTGAGGTTTTTCTGCATTTATCAACAATTCTCAGTTTATGATAAGAACAAAAAAGCCCCTCTTTTGGGTTAGTAAAAGGTCAACTTGATTTTGTGTGTCTTCTATAAAGTGTAAGAATCAATGGGAAACAAGTGACCCTTAGAAAAGTTACTGTAGCTTAAACATCTTTTGCCAAGTGCCTTGCTCCTGTCCTTCTCATTCTTGTGTTTAAATTCCTAAGACGTTTGTGCTGGTTACTCTTCGTGCTTCGTGGATCTAGACAACGCAGTCTAACAGGAACCATTAATAAGGGAACAAAATGCATTAAGTGCACAGACCAACTAAAGAATGCTGACAGGGCAAAATAAATGCTGGGAAAGAAAATACACCATACCTGCAGGAGCCCTAACCATGCCATCTCCCAGTCAGTGGGATAATTCTCAGGGCTACCAGGCTACTTTCTGTACCCAGCCTGCAAACGAAAAGCCTGACACGAACTTGGTCTCACAGGTTGTTTCCTAGAAAGCTACTGCTACTATTTACTCTCTCTTTCCTGACAAGGTGTTAACATGGGATGTTGGCAAAATTACCCCTCAGAAGCTACCAAACCTGAAGGGCATAGTGAACCTGCAGTCTGGAGCCCCCAAGCCAGAGGAGAATCCAAGTTTAAATATCCAGTTTAAGATACAGCAGCTTGCAATTTCAGGTGAGTGGGTGGGTGTTATGTGGAATTGGTACTGACGGGATGAGTAGCAGTAGGAAATGAAGTGGGAAACTTAATCTTTTAATTAGAGATGCTGATCTGAAATCAGCTTGGTCCAAAACAGTAAAGTCTGGTTTACCCAAACCTGATAGTTATCCTTGCTGGAAGACTCCCTTGCTGGGAATTGTGAATTCCCAATTGTTTTGCTCAAGAAAGACTGAGAAGTGTACAAAAGAATTTTTCTTTGTTGACTTGTGTGTTAAACATGCAAATTTATCTTTTGAGTGAAGAGTGATGGATGATGATTTAGCCTGCTACCCTTGACTTGCTTTAGCCCTTTCTAGTGGTCAACAAACTCCATTAATTTTAAAGAATGCCCTCCTTACTCTTTCCTTCTGGAGCTGGTTAGATTTTCATCTTCAAAACAATCTGCAAGTAAAATCAGAATGAAGTCTATAGGGTAAGTGCAAAAGTAAACTTAAAGCAAACAAGGCCTCAGTCTGCAAACACTTAAATCATGCAAGTTGTCCATGTATGTGTACAGTGCTTCTGCAAGCAATCTTTGCAGGATTAAGGCCCTAATAGAGCAAAGGCTCAAATTTGGAAAGAAGTAGGATGACTGACGGCAGTAGATGAGAACTGGTGGTAGTACCTCTCTAGGTAGGTGCAAGGCTATGGTCCTTTTGCTTCCTAGGCTACTTCACTAAGTAATGGCTAATCGTTGCATAAGAACAGAATCCTGCAGTTTCCTGTTAAACTTGCAACCCAATAGTTTAAATCTAGCAAAACATAGTGAATCCAGTGGCTGGATGCCAGAGGTAATGGACCTGTGAGAAAGCAGGGGACAACCTGAAACTTCTAAGTAATTAATAGCTACTGGCATGCCTCTGTTAACAGTGGAAGGATTGCTGGTCCTTGCAATTATGATTGAGAGTGAAAAGAATTCTAAAACTTGTCCTTTGCTTCATCTACATTATTGGAAGCAAGTGCAGTGTACAGAAGCTGTGGAAGATACTAATTTGTTCAGTACTTCATCTCTTGAAAGGAGGATGTTGGCTCACTGAGAACAGAAAAAAAAGTTGTTGCCCTGCCAGGGCAGCTACGATTAGATGACAAGAATGGTCTCTCCTGTTGTTTCAAACCAGATGAACTTGTGAAAGGAAGGAAAGTTACCTTCCTGATCTTAACATGCTTCAAGAACGCAGGACTTTTACTGACACGATTTCTAGCATTCTACTCAACTTTCTACTTGTTTTTATCTTTTTCAGGGCTGAAAGTGAATCGCCTGGATATGTATGGAGAAAAATACAAGCCTTTCAAAGGTGTTAAATATATTACAAAAGCAGGAAAATTCCAAGTCAGGACATGAGAAGATGCTCTACTTCCAAGAAGAAAATCCCCTTAAAAAAACTTGACTGCTTAGTGACTTAGGTTGCTATTAATTAGGTGCCAATTAATAGACACTGATTAGTTTGGAATCAAAGCATTTGTGCACAGCAGCTCTTAAAATTGAAGCATAGCTTAGTTTTTTCTTAATATGGCTTTAAAATAAGGTACTTTTTTTCTAATACACCTTCACTCTTTTTTTACTGAATTGTTGTGCTGGTGAATAGTTTGATATAGGTGATCCACAAAATGTTGCAAACACTACACTGCCAGTCAGATACCAAAGCCCAGAGGCCAAGCACATTGTGAAGGCCAGACAGGCCACTGGAGAAGTCTTGTGGCAGCACATTTTGCTGCTTCAGCTGCCTGCAAAGAAAGCTCAGCTATTCTTACAGCCAGCTGCAAGCTGGCATTCCACAAAGCATCTTGTAATCCCCTCAGAAATAGAGAGTAGCAGTGAGAGGGGCAGGGGTCTCACAGGGGCCTGGGCCATAGCAAGTGTCACTCCTGAGAAAGAGCTTCTGATGGAAAAAAAAAAAAAAATCTTGTTGTTTACAAGAAACCGCCTTTCTTAAGAAGCATTTGCCTTAATCAGCTTTCATTTGTGCCATCTACAGATTGGCTGATAAAAATAACATTCTGCATTAAATCTGGGAGGTGATTGTTGCTTCAGTAATCCACTTTCTTTCCATTATATCTCATCATCGCCATCATTTTTTTTAAGAATACAGTTGCAGAGAGTAAGATCTATTTTTTATGTGAAGCCTTTGCTTTGATTTAGATGTTCCACTTGTTCAAAGTGGATGCCACCAGATTTTTTGCCATGTGTACGTTGGAGCGTAGCTTTTTAGATAGCACAATTGAAGTGTCAAGTGTATTTAATGGTTGTGTGCTTTAATGTTATGAAATAAAGGGAACTCTACTGCAAATACATCTTCTCCTGTGAAATGTTCACGCTGTTGTAAACTGTTCATGCTGCTTTTCAACAGGAGACATCTGCTATACAATTAAATGTTGACTATTTGCTACATCTTTACTGAACTTTAACCCTGTGCAGCTATACAAAGTTTAGAAAGGGCATTTAGGAGCATGGCAGATAAACTCCCTTTCATATTTTTTATTTCTAAATGGAGGACAATTAATGTTTAGATTATGACATTGCAAAGACAGAACAGTAATTATGTAAAGCTGACTAAACTTCCTTATATACCAGCATAAGCTTGTTATCTCTGTAAACCAGTGTGTGCTCCACAGTACCTGTCAGGTGTCAAACCATACACTTGGTCTGTACATCGCAGGCTGAGAAACACAAGTTCAGAATTAAGGAAGGGTGGGATACTGGAGAATCTTTATTTCCTTAACCTGTTTGGCTTACAGATTGATGACTAGGTGCTAACTTTGCTTCAGGTAAAGAATATAAACTGAAGTCAATCAGTAGACAAAATTTCAAGTACTGGAACAAAAAATGATCCCATCTGAAAAAAGGGGAAACCCATCTGAACACTGGCAGTAAGCCACTTAGGAAATGAGCATATATTCTCTATTGGTAATTTTAGTAGTGTCACTAGGGTAAAACTTGCCCACAGACAACCATTGTGTATTTCTGAAATTACAGCAGATTAGTGTAAATAAAACAACACTTCTGAGAACCAGCACCTGTAAGCAAGCCTTGCATTTGCACAGACACAACACTGGGTATTAAAAGCTACCAACCTCCTAGTCTACCTTTTCCAACTAGAGAAACATCTGTCAATTCATTACTCATCTTACAGTTCTGCTCTGTGTTTCAGCAGATGGCATCCTTCAGTTACATTAATTTTACTAGAAGGCTTGTCTTCAGATGTAACTGGTAACATCCCAAGCTTCAGTCTGAGTTAGCTGGAGCTGCTCTCTGCATTAGCAGCCTGGAAATGCTGCACATTCTCCTTTCAGAACTGACACCATTATTGATTCCAAACACAATCTAATATCATACTGGCTAGCCTTAATGCCAACACTGCCCTTCAGCACATTACAGAACAAACCTTGTCAACTTTCCGTACCTCAGGCACCAGGGAAGCACTCACAAATCTGCTGTCTTGGGAAGAGATTTGATCCATACTTCACATCACACCACCAGAAGTCACTGTCAACGAGAACTGCACTCACTTGGTAGGAAACCACCCTGAGCATGGAGACGGTTTTCATCAGGAAGTGTTTGTTGTGTGAAGCTTATACATTTTGCTGTAGGTGTGCTGGCTCCCACCATTTTTCCAAACACAGGAAACTCAACTGCAAAATCTGCAAAAGTGGGACTGTGTTCAGATTCTCCCTGCAATAAAAAAATTGCACCAGCACCTGTATGAATAGTACAGCTTAAGAAATTGGAGGATGTCATTCCTGAGGAATTAGTTCTGCCAACTTTTGATCTCCCACTCTCTAGGTGTCCAGTTCTGGGAGTCTCTGAGGTTCTCATCCTCTCTCAGATATGGAAAGAACTGCGTGAGCAGTATGAAATCTGAATTTTACCAATTATTACTAGATTCCAGATGCCTTCCAGCACTGTGGGACCATGTTTGGTCCTACAGCAGCAATAAATGTTGGTTTCACAAAGTCAGAACATTATGTGTGCTGGTAGAAATTTTTAGTGAGAAGTAGTGTTTATAGGAGGTTCCTACTGTGAGGGAGTGAAGGAAACAGGACAGCGATTCCATGCTGACTGCCCTTGCGTTCCATTTGTGAAGTAAACTTCAGATTAATGAGGTGCTGGCCAGAGTAGTAGTAGTTCTCTTATTGACAAGATCAGGCAAATGCCATTTCACATTTTCAGAACCTTGTTCAGTGCTACTACTGATGACCTTCAGGCCTCTGGAAAACTTCTGTTTTCTCCCACTGGACCACAGCTTCCAGTACTTTTAATTACTAGGTTTATCAGCATGAAAAAAGAGAAACAAATTCTTTTAATCTCCTGTTTGAGAAACTTGCACTTTTTTCTGTTCAGAATATGTAGAAAACAACTGTTGCTTTAGTATTTCTGCTGTTTTAGCTTTTTGCTCTTCTTGTTATGGTGTTATCTACTGCTCCATTATCATTAATACTCACAAGCTGACATTTGTACAAATGCATTTTTATTGTTTTAACAGAACCAAAGAAAGGTTGAAAACATTAGACTATACAATACCTTTTGTTTTATAAACAAACTTTTATAGTGGTAAAACATTTCTAAGTGACATTCATGGTCTTTTTCAAATTTTTGCTGCATTTCAGGTCTAAAGACCAATAGAGTTCAAAAAAAGCAGTAACTGCATAAGGTGGACAAATACCTTAGCTTCTACAAAACAGTTCAAGAACTTAGAGCAAACATTCTGGAAGAGTATCAAAGGCAACCATGATTCATAACTTTCCTGCAAACACTCCTCAATGAACAAAAAGTGATCTTTGGCATAAACAATTATATGTTAAAGGCATTAGTAATATTGCATTAATATCAGTCAAGCAACTAAACAGTGATGCTAAAAAAAAAATCTCATGGAGAAGCTGGGGGGGGGAATGTGAGGAGCATTGAAAATACAGAAAAAGACTATTTAGAAAATCCCTTAAAAATAACCTCTACCTACTCAGTGTTATTTACTATTAAATAGAAATTACTACATTACAATTATGTTAAAGATCTGGTAGAAACCAACCAAATGCAAGACATTCACGTTAAGGCTCTGACACCCCTTCCTTCTTCCTGTTCCAGGTAATTGCAGGAAGAAAATACTAAGGAAAGATCTTAAGTACCATATATTTCATAATACCCAAACACAAGGAGTGAATTAAAGACAAACATGCTTTCTCTTGCTAAGGTCAGTTTGAGGCAGATGTATTATAATCAGTTTAACTTCCCTTTTTAGATAACAGTGCAATGAAGCTGGGGGTGGAGGGGAGAAAGTCCAAGTATAGAGTAACTGTTGAAGACAGGTAAAGGACAGCTGATGTTGTGTCTCTCTTCGAGCTGTTCAGACTGGGCAGTTTTTCCCCAAGGGCCCTTCTGTTAAAGGTGTGTTGATCATGCAACGATCTTCAGCAAATTAAGAGGGCAGGGCATTAAGTCAGTGCTGATCTAGGCAGAAGTCTGCAAGTGTGCATAAGTCTGCAAGTGTACAGAGATTAATTCTAAAACAGTAATTCTCCTCTCTGTCAAATGCCAAAAGAGACTATGGAGCAATTAAATGAATGGCAGGTTCAATTACAGAAGGATGAATGCATCCCAAGTCTATTTTAGTAAGGGGGGGTGGAGGGGAGGTGGTGTGGATTTTGGGAGGGGGGGTTTATTGTTGTGGTTTTGTTTGGGGTTTTTTTAAAGATACAGTAACACTTTGTTCATTATATTATTACTTGAACCTGAAAAAAGATTTTGAGCCTCCAAATGTCAAAAACAGTTACAATATCCTGGTATGTTTAGTATATAGGAACCACTGTTTACTGGTAGCCATCAGACTACCTAAAAAGGGTTTCATGTCCCTGCAGTGCCTGGGTTTCAAAAAGCTTATGCATTGTGGAAACATGGGCAGCAAGGCAAAAGGTATATTTTAATTGAATATCTTTATATTTTATTTCCATCTTGAGTGGCTTGAATAACATTAGATGAAGGTAAGAAGAAAAATAACAATAATTGCATATGCTCATTTGGTTTTCAAAAGGCAAGAGCCAGCATGTGGCATTTTCTGGTCCTGGACATGCAGCTAGCTTAAGAGAACCAGGACTTTCAGCTCAATACATTACTGAATTAAGCAAGAAGGAAAGAGCTCCATGATTTCAGGTCTCCAGCCATAAGGCTCAAGCTGTCAACAGTGTGCCACTAACAGCCACTGCAAAACATTTCAGTACAGTACAGGAGTTCTGGAATACCCACCTACAGGGTGACAGTAGGGGGCCAAAGACAGCTCCAGTTTTTGTTAAAAGTACTTTTGCCAGGCAAAAAGCAAAAAAAGTATCATTTCAGACACAGAATTTTAATGCTCAGTTTACAACTGTTCTGCTGCTCCAACCTCCCCACCTTCCATCATTTCTACATGGCTCAAGAACAGCCAGCTAAAATCCTGTTGAAAAGTTGAATGTTGTTATATCAATGATTGTCCCTAAAGAACTGCCAAATAACCACTAGTGTCCTAGACTCTCAATACAAGCTTGAAGTGAGGTCCATGTTTTATATCATCACATGGTAACTACTGGAATATACAGTGCATAAGTGAAATGTGCTTCTGGGAGTACAGAATTCATGAAGAGAATCTTCAAAAGCAAAAAAAAAAAACTGTCTACTGTCAGAAGCAGTTTTGAAGTGTTTGATATCAAATGCATTTTGTAGACATTTGAAATGCATTCTCTTACAGTTTATACCCTTAGAATGGGGCATTAGCATAAGCTAATCTTAAGCTCATGTATACAGCACCTTTTGCTGTTAATATATCTCTTCTGTTTCAAAAAAAAGGCATTTTATGTTACAGAAAACAATGTAGCAAGTGTTTACTGATACCATGGGGTCTTTCTGACCCAGCGAAGAGTGAATCCAGCATCTGTTCGTATCTTAATGGATGCTGCTTCAGCTTCTCTCACCGTTTCCTTCACAGACTGCATGAGATTCTGGGCATTGTGAACCAACATCTCAGTTGCCTATCAAGAAAAAGAAAAAATTCCAATGTATTAGCAAATACCACATTTGGGACAGTAGCATGAAACCCACTGTGCATGAGGGCTCCCAGTACAATCATCTTAAGTCAGTTTACTGCTGACTTAAACTATGAAAAAGTAAATTAAACAACTAGCTTCTAGAATCTGGCAAGTGTGATCCTGACTCAAAACAAGACTTGCCCATTTCTCACAGTGTATTTGTGCAAAATATGAATAAAAGCTTAGTGTCTCAAGGCAGAATCATCTCAGAAGCCAAAGCTGCAGGATTTCCACTGAAAACATGCATTTGGAAGCTAACAGAACTGCAAGACAAGTACTCAAGATGTTACTGGAGAACAAATATTTTCACTAGAATCCACCGGAGGGTGCTACTACTCCTCCAATGTCAAACCTGCTGTAACGGTAGAAGTGAGTTCTTTTCGTTAGCTCATTTTTAAATCAAGGAGATTAATAAATTGTTCATATAAAAGTTTGAATCAGAGTAGCTTTTTGGCTTGAAGGAGTGATGTTCCTCAAACTGTAGCTTTTGAGCCTGAAACCAAGGTGCTATACTAAAATTATCTTCACTGAACAGCTGAGGTAAGCTTCCCCACGTTAAGTTCCCAGAACACGTCTGATAATACACATTGTATTTTTTCCCCATAAAACTCATCAACAATTCCACACTACCATCGATTTTTACACTTCTTACCTGTTCTGACTCTTCATCGCTGATATTAGTTCTGCCCAGCATGGTAGCTTTGACAGTGGAGAGAATTTTCAGTTGTGTACTGATGGTTGGGATTCGCTCACAGACCTAAGGAATGGGGATAAAAAAACCACTTCCCATTATAAACTGGACCAATGCATTATTTACTGTTTCAGAGAAACCTTTTGATTCTGTTTTACTATTAGATAAGGAGTAAGCACAGAAGGGATATTTCAACCTTCAAGACTTTCTGACAAATGTTGGTAGGATACTTGAATCTTATTTTACTTGCTTTGGAAATTTTGGGGACGGAGCCAACATTTTTGTACTCCTCAAGCATCTGCTTGGTTAGGAATGGGATGACATATTTGGCTGAGACTGAAAAACTAAGGAGCATTATACTTCTGCTACTATTCTTTGACACAAAGGAATGAGCAGGTGAAATACAATGCAGTGTAGGCTTAGGACAGAGCAACATTCATAGCACAGTATTTCTCAAAACCTCTTTGGACACCAGCATCTTCCACTCACCTGTAAACAAATCCTGACTTTGCAGAATATACATGGCCCTAGGATCTAAAAACAGACATAGAACTTGACAACATTTTACAAGCCACGGAAGATACACGATTTACTGCCACAACTGCTGTGCTCACTCACACTAAGAGGGGAACAGAGAGAAAAAACATTTACAAATAAACTCATTACCTGCAAGAGGTTTGTTCTAATGCGCTTGTCAGTGCACTGCTTTGCCACCTCTTTGGCTAACCGAGTGACTTCATCTGATGCCTTAGCAATATCCTTCGCACACTGAATAAGGGCACGCTTGTTCCCACTACCTCCTCTCACCAGGCGTGACATCTCTGCCATTAGCAGCGCCATTCGTTTAGCAGCAGCAATGATGTCATTACCCTGAAGAGAACAACACGAGTTAGTGTTCAAGCCAGGACAGAAGCTTCACAGAAGTCAAAACTCAATGGCAATCTACATTTTGGTAGCAACCCTTTCAAGAAGTTAAGGAGGGAAGAACTGTTTGTGAATAGAGAAGAGGTTTCTTCAAGGAACAGGGGACATCTGTACTAATTGTATGTTCCTAACACTCAGGAAAAAAGTTCACTTCAAAACTGGAAAAGAAGTGTTAATGAAAAGTGTTAGTTTGTCCATGGAATGAGAGTTACTGCTCTGCTGGCTAGGTTTTAAGATAAAGCATGTTATTAGCATTTGAAATTTCAGATTTCAAAAAAAAAATTTTTTTTAAATTACTGTGCTAAATAGCTTGTTAAACCAAATAGTGCTAATTGTTAAATAGTGTAGTCATAACAGTTGAGCATAAGATTCAGTGGCATCTGAAACTGAAGCTGTTAAAGCATCAGCTATGCTGCTATAATGCTAGAGGATAAATGCAAAACAGTCTGTAACAGAAAACCTTTGTCACAGGTAATGCAGAAATGAGATGCAAATATTTAAAAAAAAAAAGAACACACCAACTTGTTCCTTGAAAATAAATATTCCTTTTTGACATAATCTCCTCCTTTAAAATAAAGCTTCCAGGAGAGAAGAACATGATAGTTCAAAAGATAACCTAGTGGTATTTCTTACATTAAAATCCAGATTCTTGTACATCAAAATTACAGCCACAGAAATACTTCCAAGAAATATTTGAAACATGTGAATTAAGTATGACCCAAGGAAAACTGTTTCCTACACACTGTTCTAGAGAGAAACCTAGTACAGGAAAAAGCAGACCTAGATGATCAATTGTTAGTAGTCTGTTAGTATACTTAGATTCACCTTTACAAAGTTGTTAGACAAAAGTGAAATATTTTGTGCCATGAAGCATCCCTATTGTGTGGATGAAGTATTAGTAGAGTGAGTTTAAGTATTAGCAGGCTCTTTCTTTGGTATAATTCCACAATTAATGACTGATGAAGTCCGGATCAAAGAGTATACAGCGAGAACCCAACTCAGCAAATGTATTCTCTATCCCTGTGCAAATACTTCATGACTCACTACTAGCAAATTCAAGAAGACATCCCAGATATTTTACAGATATAGGTGACAAAAAGCTGAACTATTCACTACTGTGACCTAATAGCTGAACAGTTTGCTAGTATAACCAGTTAGGATGCAAGTGACATAACAGAAAACTTTTCCAGGTTTTCACATAGGAGGATCAAGAAATTAGGACCAGTGTCATTTATGAAGCCCTCTAACAAGTTATCCAAGCATCAAAACCTGAAAAGGACAAGAACATTTTAAAAGCCCTTTTTATTAAAAGAGTTTAGTATATCTATCTATGCAAATACACACACACACACACATATATACATACACACACCCCTAACCTTTGTTTGTTATGGGACACCAACCTTATTTTTTGCAGCATGCTACAAAAAGTGACCAGTCTTGCAAACATTTGTGCTTAGACAGAAGAGACAGGCTACTTGTGAATGTCTGAACCTCATGTTAGATTTCCACTGATTTCATATAAACACAATCTCAATTCAGCAGCTAACAGCATTCAGCACAGCTTCTTCAAAAAAGAGTTCTCTCAAGACCAGCATTTGCAATACAGCCAAGTGCAAGCCAGCAGACAGTCAGTCCTCTTCAATAAACACTGCCATACAAAGCCATTCCTTGTTGGAAGGTATTGTAATTGATTTCGTCAATGAAGGCAAAGCACAATAGACACGTTAAATGACTTCTTGAATGCTGTATACTCTGCTGTATCTGGAAGTCATTAAGAAACCATTAACCGTGGCTTCCCAGGTAGCCCAAATGAATGGAAAAAGAATGGGGAGTGGGAAGGGAAGACAACCCCTATTAAAATTTGAAAACTGCCATAACAAAGAAGAACAGGTAGATGCAAAGGGAGAGGAAGCCTTTGAATATTAATAAGTGACCCAAATCAAGCTTCAATCCGGCACTGACAAACAGATCTAGCAAACTTGTGAAGCCACTCTCAGTCCTTAAAATGAAGTGCAGACACACTGATTCATTCAGAACGGCGGGGCCCAGCAGGGATCACGAGTGATGCACATGTGTCAGCGTTCCCGATGGCTGGGTGCACACGGATCAGTCCCCGGGAGACTCAGGAGTACCTTACTAGACCACTTGGTTGCTTCCCGATGTAGAGACTGAGCAGCAGCCAGAATGGGCTGGTTAACAGGCTGATTGGTTGGCATTAACAGCAGCTCAGGCTCGTAATCATCTTCAATGTCAGAGGGGAGAGTGAATTCAACATCTGCATCATCCTCCTCATCTATATCTACACCAGCCTCAGCCGCTTCATTAATCACAGTCACATCAGGCTTTGCAGGTGGCAGCAAGGGTGGAGAAACAGGGGACAGTTAGTACAAGAAGCAGAATTTGGTAGAAGAGCATGAACTGAGCTGTTTTAGTGACCAAAACATCCTCTTGGTCTCAGGATCTGAAAAGGCAGCTCTAGGATCAGGTCAGAGGGAGGAGGGGAAGGAATACAAGATTAGCAAAAGGAAACAAACATTTTGCCTGTGAACCAAAATTACCAAAAATACTAAAAAGTTACAATTCAAAGATGGAGCAACATTTTTCATCTGAGCATACAGCTTGTACAGACAGATGCTGACTTGCACAACAACATTTTTCTGGCAAGACAATGGTGAAATGAATGGATTTTCTGTTTCAATGAAAGCCATTTTGACTGCATAGAAGCAGTCACAGCAGCTGATGACTGTGGTATTTGTGCAGCTAGAGAACTTTGTATGGAAGCCTGTTCATATATATGGGATAAGAAGAGCAGGATCACAGAAAAAACAATGACACTGCTTACTGTAGAGTAAAAAAAAAAAGGTGGGATGGGAGACACTGTAGAAGTGAGTATTTAAGTACTGGCAGATAACATGAAAAAGAACAAAGCTGGATTATGAGAAGAGGTGACACTGAATGTTATGAATGCTGTAAATATTACAGTTCTTAAAGACTGAAACAGAATTAGTAGAATAAGAGGATTATGAAGCATATAACTGTTTTGCCACAACATGTTGTATCCATTACCTTCAAAAAAAAGAAAAAAGAGGATTCAAGCAAATATATCATGTTAGGCTAGATCCCAAGGAAGAAGTAAGTGGTAAAATAATAAGGCATTTATAATAAAGCAGTGTTTCAATAGAAAAGTAATCTATGTTTACTAACTGTATTTCTTTGACTAAAGCCAAGTGTGATAAAAGTCAAACTACCCTTAACCAAAACCTATGCATTTTCAACTGTGTTGCTTAAGATATGGGCTTTTTTAGAAAAAATCTACACCAATGAAAACAGACAAGTTTTGGAGGAAATTGGTAACTTTATTATATTATATACTGCCAAATCAACTCATCTTCTATTTAAGTCTTAATCTAATGAAAAATTTAGAAATATGCCTCATTCTCTATCCAAATAAGGGCAAAAGCAGGGAAAGTTAAAGCAATACAGTTTTCAGCTTGTGCTGTCCATGAGAAAAAATCAAGTACATAAAAGCCCAGAATCCACTCAAGTGAAAGAGGAGTTTTTGTAAAGGAGAAAAAAAATTGATTTTAAATCTTACAAGAATGAAGAATGTTATCAACATTTTTAAAAGTACTTGTTCATCTCCTCTATAAGCATAACACATGGTAAAGTACCAGTAGACTGATCTAATTGGGCAAAAAAGCAGAAGACAGTTGATACACAGTCTATTGTTATTTATTATGAGCAAGACCTTAAATTTCTGCTTTCCAGGTCTAACCCGTATTTCTCAGTAGCACTGTCCATCCGTCCCTCTTCCACTCAATAAGTGACTTCAGGGACTACAAAAATGTTTTTAAAACTTCCCCCAAAATTTACTGTCAGAATAACCGTATTCTTACTGGTGAAATGGGATTGTTAAAAAAGCATTAGGAGGACAAATGCTAGGCTAACTTACTGGTTTTAACAGTTGCACTATTTAATTCAGAATGTATATAGTATATATGTAGGTAATTTAGTAAGCATATAGTAAAAGCATTTTATCACCTATGGTGTATTGTTAAGTTCCCATTGTGGGATTCAAACATCCAAACACTTTTAGGGAAGCTGAAATTAAGGCTTTTGGCCTCAAAACTACCTTCTGAGATGACCAGTACATTCCAGTACTATCCCTTTAGTAATATAAATATGTATTTGGTATATCCAGGAGTATGGGGAAGATAGAGCTTTTAAGTTTATGGAAGAGACACTCAAACAGATTTGCAGGACTTTGGTATTTTATCTGTACTTCCAAAACAGGTATTCTTTAAGCACAAAGTGCTGAAGTTGATTGTGTAAGATATTCAAGTTTATCTTCTCATTCACCATTCAATTAGGTGGAGAAAAAAAGTGGAGATTTTACAAAGCAAATTTTGACCTTTAATTTATACCTGCAGAAGCCTAAATCTCAGAAGTTCTTACTCAGTTTCTGCCAGAGGAAAAATGTAGTTCTTTGGGGGATAAAAAAAGGGGGAAAGCAAAGTAGTTATATATATTAGCTTTTATAAGACTGATGAATTCACACTTCTTTGTCATAGCACTGAAATGATGAGGCCTTCATAGCGAGTGTGACTCATTATAAAGAAGCATGAGACCAGGCCATCTATATATGCTCACTTTTTCAATCGTAAACACACCAGATTAACTGTAAAGTAACTTGCAGTTCCTTCCAGAATTAAGACAAACTGGCTCATGATTCCTGCAGCTGGCATCTTCAACATCCATACAAATGTTTCAAAGTTAAACATAGCAATCAGCTTGTCAGCCTAGAAAGGCATAAGTATTAGTGGCTCTCTAGGCAATACTAGCATCAAGGATCACAAACAGCTTAGCATACAAGGCATATTTGTGTTCACAGAGGCATGTTAATAAAGCATTCTAGCAATTCTATTAGAACAGTTGACCCTAGTTCACTCCAAACTTGAAAGGGTTTCTAATTCCTCTTACAGCAGTGTTTTTACTATTTAGTCTATAAAAGACTTGCTCTGTCATTGAGACAATTGACTTTGGACCAAATGCACTGATCCAAAACTAAAGTATTTTTACCACAAGACACATATAACAACTTCTTACCTTGCTAGACCATTTCCGGGCTTCATCATGCAACTGCCTAGCAGCCATCATCATGGGCTGATTAATAGCTTCTCCTGCTTTCTGCTCCGGGAACTCTTCATCCTTTTCTTCAGGTGGTGGTGGTCTGGGTGGGGGAACCTCACCTTCTGGAAGTGGTGGTTTTGGAGGAGCAAGCTCATCAGTCAGCTAAGAAACACAAAAATCTCAGTGCAGTGAGACAGTACACAGATTGAGTAAGGAATGGTGTCATGGCAAGACATGATTGCATGACCTCATGCCTTTCTCCAGTTTTTCAAGTGCATCCTGTTAAACTAAATACCATGTTTTAATTTCTTCTTCTGAAAGCTGGATCGGCATTTTTTAGATTTAAGGCTACTTTTAGGCATGGCTGGCCAGACAATGCATTTTATTTCTAAGGAATAAAAATATACTCAGTAATGCCAGTGACAACTGTGTATTACAAACTATGCTGCACTTACATGAAGCTGCTCAAGGTCAGGAGGAGGAGGGGGAAAATCTGGTTCCTGAGGCTGGAAGGCTTCTCTGACTTTGGCCACAGCTCCCAGAATTCTATATCCAGAATCCAAGAAACTCTTCTGCAAACCTGAACAAAAATCCCATTACCAGTTTAATACTATTCTGTAATATTTAAAACTGCAACACTACCCCAAAAAAGTACTTCTATATACACTTATATTCATTAAAAGAAAAGATGCTTAAAAACTATCAAACTGTTTATAGTGGATTTACATGTTTGAAATGTTAATGTCATATGTAACAGGCATAAAATAAAGCCTAGGATGAGTAAGTCATATCAATAGCCACAGTAATTCGCAAGACAACTTTTAGAATAAAAGAAATTATATAATATTTTCTTATATAAAAGTAGTACTACTGATAACTAGTAACAACTACTTCTAATAAAGATTATGAAATCACATAATTAACTAGAATGCTGAATCCTTTTCCTTTAAACATGCCAAAGGTTTTTGCTTGCACTTTAAGAAAGCAGAATTTAGCAGTTAGTGACATGACCTTGATTTCACCAGTCTGGGATTTTAACTGTACATAATATTTGCATAAAAGGAGATACACAGCTGTACAAGATAAAATGAGCACTACTTAGTTATCTTCAGCTAGTAAAAAATATATTTGAAATCAGCTGACTGAATCCTTACCAGGATCAGAAATGTTTCCTGCCACAGCTTTAGCATCCATTACCATTGGTGATACAGTTTTGCTTAGCTCATCAGAGGCTGCTTTAACAGCCTCCCGGAATTTAGGGTCTTCTGAATTTTCAACCTCCCGTTTTGCTACCAGTAGGATGCGGTTTGCTCGTCTAGCAATGCTGGTGGCACCAGCTACCAGCATCTGAGGTTGAATATTGGCCATCGCAACTTTACATTTATCAAGATCTTTCTTAATAGCCTCTTCTGATGCATCCAACAGAGATTTAGTATCAATGGCTTCATCCACCAACCCTAGAATAAAGTTTGAACACATTAATATTCTAGTTTTATATGTGGAAACAAGATAAAACCAGAAAAGTAAGTATTTCCAAACTGTGGGGAGAGGCAGAAGCAGGCATGGAAATGAGACCAAATGTTAAGTGGTACCTCTATCACAGTAATCGTGCTCAAGCAAGCTCCCACTAATAACACATCCCAAGCTCTTTCTTACTCATCTATGATGGAATGTTGCTTGAGTCAAGAACCATCTTATAGAGCATATGCAGAAGAGATTGCTTCCTCTCACCAACTTTCTTTAAGCATATTCTGTACTTTTTCTACCTCTCCCATTCATTCAAAAGGAAACATTCCTCTTGACTGTGCTTTTACCTAAGGGTGATACATAATGGCAAAGCAGTAAGATTCAAAATACCCACAGTTTCATTATGGGGATGGGGAAGGAGGTAGCACACAGTCAGGAGAACAGCAGACCAGTGCAAAGGATCTGCACTTTGGAAGGACTGAAACATTAAAATGTTTCAGCAAGATTCAGTAGATCAGTAGCTCTGTTTTATTGACTACCTTCATCCAGCTGTTACATAATCTTTAACATTTTCTTACCCCCACTTATTTGTTCTCATTCAACAGGCCAAGATGACACAGAAAAAACCCACAAGTTGCTACAGTGATATACTGCTAGAATAGAAATTGCAATACAAAGTAACAATATTCTGTTTTTTTCACAAAAGAGCTAAAGTGAAATTTCCCCCCTTACAGCTCAAAATTAACACATATGAAGCAAGCTATTTTGTTCATGCTGTAACATACACATACTTCTGGAGCCTGAGAGCACATTCCCACTTCTGTTATTTTTAATTAGTCACTACTCAATGTGTGTTACATCAATCCTGACAGAATGGAGAAAAAAATCCATACTAGCTTGTTAGCCACAATTATGTTCTTCAACAAAAATTCTTACTTTACCTGTCATTTTTTCTACATTATCTATCCATTGGTTTTTCATGGTCTCAAAATGTTCATAAGCGGCTTGATTTCCAGGATTTCTCAGGAGAATACGAGCAGCTGATACTACCTGCCAATGGAAAATGTTTTTAATTATGGAAGTATCAGTATATAACATCACACATGTTCTTGAAAAAGCATTTGTTTTTTCAGGATAGGATGCATAGCTCCTCATTTGGAATACTAGTTCATTAATTCTAATTCAACATCTAGATACTTGAAGATTTACAATGCTTCTGGAATTTGCTAATGAAAGAATACTTTCTTTCTGGAACTTCAGTTACATGTTAATATATCTTAAAACCACTTCTTGAAAGCAATTAAGTACAACACATAGTAGACAACCAAAATTTTAGATAGGAGGGTGATTTCGGAAAAAAAAAGTCATTAAAGAGTATTTTTTTTCACTCACATATTTTACTAAGCCTCAGAGTAACTTTGTTTCAAGGATAAGTCACTAACACTTTTGTCCAAGAGTTGAAGAGTAAGAGATGTCATTTAATCAGTTTGCTCTATTTGTATCACATACACAAATATTTGCCTTTCCCCTTTTCAAAGTGTCAGCACTATGTTCCTTGCTGGTATTAACATCTTTCTCTGAGAACAGAAGCATAAAGAAATTCCACAGAAGTCATCCCCAGCCCTTCAAGACTAAGGAAGCAAACCTGTGGCGTAAGTTCTCTTGCTGATTTCACAGTTGCCTGAATGCCCTCCACAGTAGTTTTATTTGCAGTTCCAACTGCAGCTGCTTTTTCTGCTGTAGCTCCCAGTCTAGCAGCATGGTTTTCAAAGTTTGCTGCTCTTTCATCAAACACCTAATGGTCAGAAGAGAAAACCATTAAAGAAGCCCAAGTTACCTAACAGAATACACAATTTCTTCCAAGTGCCAAATACCAGAGACATCTTCATAACACCCAAATTTCATTCGTCTCTTGTGAGGATACAAGAGGACACGAAAGCTCTGAAGCTGTTTTATTTTTCTAATCTTTACATTACTGGACTTTCTTCTTTACTAACTCATTTGGGCAACAAGGGATACTACCACATCTTATAGCTTTGAGGTATTAAGTACACTAATTCCTGATGACTACTTCTGTAACAAATACCGTGTTAAAACTATTTTACCTCAGAGATTAATCTTTAGCTCAGAGATTAACCTATAATCCAAAAGTAGCTGGGTTTGGAAGATAAATAGGGGATTTTATCGTAAAAATTGAAGCTTCACATTGGAAAAAGAAAATCCCTCCTTCCACATGTCCTTCCTTAGTCATGCAATACACAGAACACTGATCTAAAGCTATCCTGTCATCCAGCTAAATTCCCCAAGGCCTTGGGAATCATTTTGATCATGTTCAAATTAACTAGCTAAACAGAGCTGCCAGACACAGTTTTAGATACTTCATATGCTATCAGTAGCTCTGAAGTACAGGAAGTATTATCCAGCAAGAGAACAGGTTAAATCTGTTGATTAAAATAGTCAAATTCATTCCAAGGTTGATCATCTTAGATAAATGTTGAATTATATAATCCACTAAATAGCATGCCAGTGATTTTTGCACAAAAATTTTTAGCATGCTGAACGCAACATGGTACAAACACCATAGAGAGATATCTTTGCCATTTATGGAGGTCAGGGACAATACAGCTTCCATATATATACAGCACAATTCGTCTCCAAGAGTCCAGAGAGATTTGCATGGCAATCATTATGCTATCAGAATTAATAAGCATGTATCACAGTCTTAAAAAAAAATACCAATTCATTTTTCAGAATACTGATTCATTTTTCAAAATACCAATTCAGGTAACATTAAACAATAACTGAAGCTTCACATGGGAAAAAGACTGTCTGGATATACTTGCCTCATCTCTATTGGGAGCATCAGAAGGAGCAGTGGCTGCTACTGCTAACAATTTAATAGGAGTTGTGGTGTCACTAAAAACATCGGAAACCTCCTGGGTCATTGCCTCTTGCATTCGTGTTTTAAGATCCTTAAAAAAATATATATAATTATTAGTATAGGATACAGAAATATTAAATTTGTAGGGATACAAATCCCATAAAACCTCTTCTTGAAAAAAAAAAATCTCATTACAATGACAGCTATTAAGATAAAATGATCTTAAAAGCATTAAAAGCAATATGAGAAACTTACATACCACTCTGAAGCAGCATCAGAAGCTATGAACAGTATGATTTGAGACCTGGTCCCTCAAATTTGCAATGCTAGGATACTGTTTTCTTTTAAAATTACTTTTGATTTTACTTCTAAATTGTTCATTTGGAATTAATCCCCTGGACATGATATCAAGGCCTTTGTAGAAAGTTTGCTTTAATATCTCAGCTAAACCAACAGGTTTTTTGCTGCACTTTTGTTGTATTGATGCCTCATACAAACAAGCACTTTATCAGAGGAGTGCAAATACTTCAACATATCATGTGCTTCACTGCACAAGAGCAGATTTTTACCTTCAGTGAGTCCTGAAGCTGAGCAGCAACTGCCCTGGCCTGCGGAGATTCTCCCTCCCCTCTTGCTGCGAGGTCAGCTAGCTGAGCAGCCAGTTGGTCTACACGGTCACACTTGGCAAGTAAGTCTTGACGATAAGGTCCCATCATGACATTGGCTAAACGACGACCTTCTGCAACCAGACCCCGAATTGCTGCCTGGCCTACAGTGGAAGAAGTCATGGTGCATTAACATACAGTGGAACAAAAAATTGAAGGCATAAATCGGATGTAACATGAAGTGAGTGAGTGACACTTCAGAATTCCTGGAGTTTTAAGAACACCTTTCAAGATAGTGGAAAGGATCTTCTGCAGTTCATTATTGAGTAATTGCAGTTCAAACCCATACAGAAATTAAACTCTCACCAGTTTCTTTTTGCTTATTACAGCAACTCTGGCTAGACATGCATCCTTTTTAACTAGGGTGGTCTCACAGAAGTTAACCATTACAGCTGACAGCTATTCCTACATAACTGATCTGTTGACTCCAACAGAAAGCATCAGCAAATTCCAAGCACTAACTCATCTCTACATCATTACAAGTCATTAGATGATGAGCAAGAGGGGAAGAAAATCCAAGTAGAAAACAAATGAAAAAGTCAAATACCCTCTCCCAGAATTCCAAAAATCATGGGTAAGATGTGCCAAGTGTCCTGGATGGGGAAGGGGGACAGAAGACCATCTTACAAAGCCTTCACAGTGTGTCAAAAGCTTTTCTGTAAAAAAATTTATTTTTACCATGGGTGATTTCCTTCATGCATTTACAGAAGCTTCCTGTTCTTTCAATTAATACAATAGCATTCTTCTTTTAAAGGAAGTCATTGTATATTAAGTCCTTTAAAGATCTACTGAAGAACCATTTTAAACCAATGCTAACACACAAGTAATCCAAGTTCATAATCAAGTTCAAAATCACTTAGAAGTTGTCACAGGACCTGACTACCCAAGAATCACTCAGCATTGCCACCATCATTTTAGAAAGCTTATTAGTATAGCTAAGTTTGGTGCTGTTGGAATGCCCCAAGATGTTTTGCATAAATCGAGTGCAGCCAAGCAAATACACTTCACACATCAGTTCAGTACTTCAATACATCTTGCCTAGTCTGTTTCTGCCAATTACAAGTACTTTCACCATCACTTAGCTGGGTAATTCATAGTATGACTGCATGTAAATGTTTGTAGCAGCTAACACTACTGAAGTGGTTCTCATGTTTATAAAATAATACATGTTCTACCTTGTTACTTCAAAATTCAGTTTGTGTTGAAGCACTATGTTACAATAACTGCAAACACACATTGTTATTTGTGACATCGTCATTACTACTGCAGAGAATACTGATGTATTTTCACATTATCATAGCACTGAAAATATCAGGACAAATTCTACGAGACATGCTGTCGAGACTGAAGACAGCACATATCTGATTTATATTCTTAATATACCTTTCCTATAAGCACCCTGCCATGTGCCAATGCAATTGAAAGACATTTAAATGAAAAGAATTGTACAGTGACATCATGCTACAACTAGAATTTTATTAAACTGGAAACACTAAAGTCATGGGACAGGCCACATCTTGCATCTCTACACACATTTTTGTCAGATGTATTACTCCAGATTTGATTAAATTCTGTAGTATATATCCAGTGTGAAGAAACTTCAGTTTCTTCAGCAAGCTTTCAGTATGTATGCAAGCTTCATGATTAACTAGGCACTTACACGTTCGTTACCTTTGTTTCTTTCCAATTAAAAATAATAAAAATTAAGTTTAGATTTTGCACTTTTTTGAGCCAATCACCTCACAGGTGTTCAAGAGAAACACCAAAATTAGGAAGGTTTTCAGCCACTGCCAAAACATCTCATGAGACTTATCTACCGCCTTCTCGGTTATCTCATTCTGTGGGAAATTTGCTCATCAGAAAGTGTCAAAATATGGAACTCCACTATTCTTTTTAAAATGTTGCCTATAAATTTGCACTTCACAAGCATCCGAGCTATCAACATCATTAAATCTTTAATTCAAAGATCTGTCATTGGTTATTCACACAACAGAAGTTATCTTGACAGAAAAAGGTGTAAGAAAGAGGTATTAGAGGTTTGCAGTTATACTACTTCTTATATGGTATGTTTCCACTTGTCGTTATCAGTTGCACTGTTCAGTGTAACTGCACTTACTCAGACTTAACTGCTATGGAAGAAATTCACTGAACCCAGTTTTCAAGCTTCATGCACCTACTTGAAATGACATCAGATGTTAAATAAGAAATTTCAGAAAAGGTTTACAATAAGTTCTCAGTGGAGCAATTCCTAAACCATAATTATATGCTTGCTGAGAGCATGCTTGGATTCTCAGATCACCTTTCTCTTTGATTAAGCAGCATTCTCCTCAAACTACTCAGAAATCATACAAGTGGTATTTTTAGATCAGGCTTATGAATGTTTTTCTGCTCTGTGAAGGACTTAATTTGCTGGAGTAGGTAGAAATTAAAATTCAAGATACTATATTTACAAAGTAAGAGCAAGGAGCAGTCTAAAGTTTGTCAGTTCTACAGGACACAGTTTCCTATTCTTCCCCAAAGTTTTCCTTCCAGAGACAAAGAGAATCATAGGCCAGCCTGATTCTATAATACTTCACAAAGAGCTTGTCTATAAACCTCCAGCCACAAACTGCAGGTGTCAGTAAAGAGATCAGTAAAGAGATTCCACGCATCTCAGAAGCAGTAGTTTCAGTAAGTAAAAATTACAAGTTTTACCATAAACTGTGAGGGGAAGAGCACACAAACACTTACCTACTCCCCGATCAGCAACTGTAGGATTGTCTATCCACCTTTGAGCTTGCTCAATCTTGCCCTCCAAATGGACAGCTGCTTTAACTGGCCTAGTATTTGCTACAGCCCTGTTTGTTTTGGACTGCAGATTCTGAAGTGATGTGGCTATTTGCTTAGCCAACGCACGGGCCTCAGGAGAGTCACCTTTCCCGCTAAGGATTAAAAAAAAAAATATAGTCATATAAAGGTCATTTACAGCTAATCCCAAATTCAGCAGGCACACAATGGAAGGTACTTCACCTTTTTAAACAAGGTTAAATTCAACACTCGGGTCTCAGAGCAAATATTGCAGATCTGATATGCATAAATCCCCACCTTTCCTTCTCTGCTGTGGTACCCAGACACTACGTATGTTCAACAGATCACTGAGGTGGGGGAAGGCATGGTACTGTCATCGATAATACTGATATATCTTAGATTTCCCATACTCATGGCTGTCTTATGACCAACTGCAACAATGCCACACATTACAAGCAGAAAAGTAAGCAGCAACAGACCCAAGGCTATATACAAGCTTGAAAAGAGGTAGCACATTAAGACCTGCAGCAGTTAAATCTCAAGTGAAACTTTATTGAAGTGTCTAATGAAGAAAGAAAATTATTCATCTCCATATTTGCATCCGGCCATAGATAAAGATCACAATTTATACAATAACTGTTTCTCTACTTCTGTTCTCAAGCATCCTCTTTGCAAAACCGATATAGAAATACATTTATGAAAGTCATATCTTTTATGTAGTTTGCAATTACAGCTTAGAACACTGGCACTGACTGAAGTGGTAGATGTTCCACGCTGCCATTTAGTAAAATGCTTAGCAAAAACCAGTGATGACATTTTTCTGTATAAACAAATTTAAATTTCACATTCCCTTGTTCCTTTGAAGTGCTTTGACAGTACAAAGGAGCTCACTTTTGTCTTTGGTTTGCTTGTCAAATATTCCGTAGGCAGTAGAAAGAAAATATTTTCTAGGTAATATTTTCTAGTTACTCTTTTTTTTTTTTGAGAAAGATAGCACAAGTTGAGCTTTGGGATAAAATCATTAAGTTGAAGCATTAAAAAACGATACCATGTTTTATAAATTAAAATTTTTAAGTGGATCTTAAAGTTAGCTTCCCCCTGCTGCCCAGAAACTGAGGAATTCTTTGCATTCAATTTTTACTAAATACAGGATAGAAACTCAGAAGTATAAGATGACCATTCCCAGTTCTTGGAAGAAAATATATTCCCCAATTAATCATCAATATTCTAAGTTTGCTCAGCACTTTGAACTGCAAATTAAAATCATTCAAATAATACTGATAAGACTAATACATACTGTCGTCGCAGATCTGACAGCTTAGCTGTCAAAGCAGAGATCTCCCCTAAGGACCGAAGGATATCATCTCTTTCTTTAGGCTCCTCACATAATTCTGCAACTTTCCTTGCTTCAGCCATAATTCCCCGAATATGTTCTTCTCCTTCACTGCCCCCATTAGGATCCGCAAGCCAATTCTTAGCAGAAAGAAGTTGGGTACAAGTGAAGGTAAACAGTAATATTATTTATACAGACTTTTAAACAAAAACAAATGCCAATACAGCTTTCATAAATTTATTTAACATAAAATACTTTCCAAAAGCAATTTCTGTTTATTAAATAGATACCATGAAGTTGCTCTGTTGTCTGGCAGATTTTCTGTTTTGAAAGAAGATGGCAAACTAGATGAAATCTACCAAATATTTCACATTCTCTCTCTCCAACATTTGCCAACAGTATTTTCAGAAGTACAATTTATCTAGTAGCTTTAGAGACTCGTGACCTGACTTTCAGGAAAAAAAAAATGAAAACAGATGCTCTTGTGCACAGTGTGGCACTCTACAGAGCTCTACCTAGAAAGTTTCATTATCATTTCATTTGAAATATACATAATAATGTATATTTTTATTCGTAATTATACACACATACACACATTTAGATAAAGTATATACTGAAGGTTTATTATCTGATGGCCATCACCACTGGGTAATAGGCTGACCATTATGGGAGTTAAAGGATCAACCAAAAGAAAAAGTAGTTTCATTAACATTGCTTTGCTTCTGTCATGAATACAATGTTCTAAATACTGAACTCTACTCCCAAAAAAGAGCCCAAGGAAGTGCTCTGGTTTTACCCACGGGTAAATCTGTGCAGTTTGAAATTCCTCTGCTCTTTTCTGTGACAAGATCAGTTTATGTCTAAATTTAGGGTGTTCCCTCATTTTAATTTCATAACCTTGAAAATTTCAGCAATGCTAAAAAAATTATGAAAAAAGTATCATAAACTGTAGCAAAACTCACCGCACCCTGTAAATCACTGAATTTAAGATTTTTCCAAAGTAAAAGCAATTTAAGATTTTTCCAAAGTAAAAGCAAGTATTTCCTGTGTGTTCTTCCTAAACAAGTAACTGTGCTGTGTTTGGAAACAACTACAATAACTCAGTGTCTAACAGCAGCAATGTAATCATCTTCTGGAGTATTTATTAAGTCATTAGTGGTACCTGAGCAGCATCAATCTTCTTAGCAATTGCCTGCTTAGAGTTTGTCATGGCCTCCAGTTTGCGGGCTGCATTCTCCACTTTTGCAGTGAGCAAATCCAGACCTTGTGACACCTGCTGTGCTTTCTGCATAGCCATGGGTGTAGCACCCTGTCCTCTGCCCAAGACAAAAAGAGCATCACAGATTCAGCTCAGGACTGAAATAAGCTTTTTTTCTAATGAAGAGGAAAAGTTGCTTATGAGCATTCCCAGCAATTATTGCCAGAGGTACAGTATTTAATCATTCTTTTTTTTCTCCCCGAGAAAAAAACTGAGGAGGAACACAGCAGGAAGTGTTAAAACTAAAAACATATTTTCCCCTTTCCAGAATTTGGCATTTAACATCCTCAGAAGAATGAACAAGTTGAAGTGTCACAAAGTAAGGCTATTTGAGGATACAGTTCTATTAAAGTACCAAGGGCAAGGCCTGTTATCTCCTCATTTATAGATTACTGCAAGTCAGTCAGAACCTGCAGGAGTTAATGTCTCACCACACCTAAGTGAAGACTGAAAATCTGAAAGTGAAAATGTCTTAGTGGCCTCTATCAAGTTGACAAAGTAGATTAAAGGTTATGGGCTATTGGTAAGACTTCTTAAAATGGTGAAAAGGATGCTAGCAATACAAATTTACAGGACCGTAAAAAACAATTTGCAGCACTACCACTGTTCAAACTCTTAGGAGTTAAAAGATGGATAGAAAGATTACTTCAAATACATATGCCTGAGAACATTAGATTTGAATAAGAAATCTCATATCCCATTCCAAAATAGCTTAACTACTGGAAAGTTTCTTGAGCATATTAACTTTAAACTACTAACTTTAAAAAGACCAGAGTACGTGGAAGGATGACGAGCATGCTACTGAGATGCTAAGGTGTATTTACACAGTCAGGCCAGAGTCTCAAGAGATGTTTCCTTATACCTTATTTCTCACAGGCTGAGTTGAAGTTATATACATATTAAACCAGCATATAAATGAACTCATTTGTTAGTGAATCTTATTTCTGTCTCTTCCTCCACCTCCAAAAATCTCACACAATACAAAGCTGACACTAGCCCCTGCTTTACAAGAAGTTTAGCCTAATTCTAATACTCTGTGTAAACACTGGTACAAAGAAGCTCTTACATCTCTAAGGTCAATCACAGCTAGAAATCCAAGTAAAAATAAACTAAAACCAGCTTCTCATCCACTACCACTATTACAGCTAATACAGATCACTTTAATGACAATATAAACCAGTATTTCCAAATTTTTGCCTTTTTAGCCTTTATATTACAAACTAACGACTCTTCATGGAAATAAATTATAGAACTATTCCAAGCTTGTGTATGTATTGTTGCAACACTTCAGAGCCTAACAGTCTACAGATTTAAAATTATGTCAGGGAATTTGTTTTTAAGGTAATTCAAAACACAGTTCTGCAAATAATTTTAATTTCCATACTTCCTGCACTTCACTGAAGTTAGAACAGGCACTTATTTTACCTAAAAGCTTTTTTTAAAAAACACCCCAAACAAACAACTCCAAACTTGTATTTCTTTTTCTGACAATTTGAAAGACTCATTAACATTTCAGAGAAAATATTTTATCACAGAAAAATTACCTGTATCCCTAACGGATCACAATAATAGTTTTCTTGGGTTTCTGGTTATGCTGTTTTTGGGGGGTGGGAAGGAGTGTTACAACAAAACAAAGAAACCCATGTTAGAGCACTCTAGCTTAACAACTTACTACATTGCTAAGCAGCTGAAAAATTCCTTATACTCCAGGATATATATATAGTGTTCAAACTATATGGAATGGTATTTAGCTCATTGTCTTTACACCTTCACAAAGGAGTATCATGCTTCCTACTTTCTGGTAAAAGAACAAAATGGCATAGTACCCAACACCAAAACAATACAGCAAATGTAAAGAGACTCATCTGCTGCCTAAAAACAAAACCTCTTAAATTCAAAACACCATTGTGAAAGAATAACCAATTTCTAATGAAGAGGCAGAAAACTGATAAAGGGCTCTGGTTAAATGAAACTCTATGCAAGAAATGCAAATGAAGTTTAGCAGAATTTATCAGTGACTGATAAACAACAACAACTACTGCTTGTGGTCTAACATCTCAATAAACAGCTAAAAACTAGAATACTCATATATGTATTACAGTCACTGGGGTATATCCTCTTTGGAGAACAGACTTAAGTAGAGTTTAAAATTTCATTTCTGACTAATTTGGAGGAAGGTTATGTGTTTGACATTAATCAAGGTCTGAATTATTACCTGAGCAATTTTGCTCATCATGTTATATAATTAAGATTTCACATGTTAAAACATATTACTCTTATCAGAAGAGACTGAAGGAAAAAAGGCAAAACAGAGCTACTTTTACAGGTTAGGAATTAACAACTGCATGTTCAGAAAACCTGTTTCAATAGTACTGGAAAACTGTCCATTTAAAGTAATAGATTTACCTAGCTCGGAGGTCAGCCAGCTGATCAGTCATCTGGCCCAGCGTTTTGCATGTTCCCAGAATCTCTCTGCGTTCCTTGCCTGCACACAGTTCTCCTGCTTTTCCAGCTTCATCAAGGATCTGCCTTATTGCTTGCTCACCAGCATCCCCTAAGATGCAGAGTCAGTTAGTAAAATCAACAAGAAATTCCTTGACATGTAAAATGCTAGTCTCATCATGTCCCACCACATTAACTATATTAGGTTCAGCCGCAAAAATACATTTATCAAAAACTATGAGATATACACCAAATGTGATAATTATAATGGGACAATATTTCTGAAACAATATAGCATAATCTTAATGATCATGTGCCATATTTTTCAAGTCATTTAATCATAGTTATTATAGCTTAATTTCTATTAATATTTCATTTGTAGAATCTGCAACTCAAGCTGAGAAGGGAAAGAGTAATATGGCAAGATTCATATAGCCTTAACCTCAGCCAGTTGCAAATTTGATTTGATTTTGGCTAAAGAAGATGCAAGAACAACATTCCTTTTACTTGCAACCCACCCAGATCCCATAATTATCACGCCCAGTAAATAATGATTTTCTGTTAAGCTCTACAATTATCTTCACATTTGTCCTTAGCTACTGAATTCTTCATATTTTATGTCATTAATTGTCACTGTCAGCGATAGAAGGCTTTGAAAATAACTTTGAGGTTTCTGGAATTAAATGTGGCAAGGAGAATGAGGTCATAACTAGTATAAGCAGAAGCTCCACAGATAACAATTCACTTCTGATGTATATACAACTATTATTTTGGCTTCAATTTTGGAGGAAGCCTTTCCAAGTCCAAATGGAACAGGCCTCTATCTGGTTTTATTTGCTTTAAAGATGCATACAAAGGCAAAACCTTTACATAAGTAAAGGTGACTGTAGTTACAGTATTTATGGCAGATTTTCACGTTAAAAATTTTATGTCAAGACTGAAAGAAAAATGCTTAAAGAGATCGTTTGGCAAATCTAAAGTTACACAAACTTGAAAATACAAAAGAAGGTATTTTAAGTACTAGCAACCACTGAAGTTAAATACTGTTCAATGTAGTTTATGGGGTTTTGTTTTTACTAGTGGACTGCAAAGAAAAAACACTTATGTTATAAAGAGTATACTATTTAGGCAACTGAAAAGAAGCAAAGCTTTCCAGGTCATTTAGACACAACTTGTGAATCTCTAGTATATAAATAAAATAATAAATACAGGCTCCTCCAGAATGATAAACTACGTATGGGTTATTAATTCTTAAAGGCAATTTTGTCTTAAATAACGTAATTATTCAGACTTATTTTTTTAAACATTACCTGGAGGTGCATTTGGATCTCTCAGCCAACTTTTTGCCTGGTTCATCTTTGAATCTATTAAGGCTAAAGCTCTTTTCATGGCTTCAGTATCCTTTACAAAAAAAAAAAACAAACACCAAAATGATTCTCAAAAATCAAAGCATAAATAGTCAACACAGCCAAAGCAGACAGAAGTTCTATAAAGCAGAGTCTACTTACAGAAACACACCCATATAAGCAGCTCAAAACTCATTTTAAAACTAGCATGTCATAATCACTTCTTCCAAATTAAGGCAGACATTTTCATTTCACTCAAAATGCAGAAAATATGCATGCAATTTTAGTGATTTTTCTATTTCTTTATTTTCTAGTGTTTAATTTCTAAAGTCAGAGCTCTAATAAGCATACATCTTGGCGTTAGTTCCATTTTTTTCCTTAATGTACATCAGATCACATAGAAAAGTTGTAACAATAAGATTAAACTTTTCAAAAATGAAAATTGGCCAGTGAATTTTACTGCTTACTTCAGTCTACAAGGATGTACATCTACATTTTTCACTTGCTCTACTGCTTAAAGTCAAACAGCTGCTGTTTGCAGAAAAACAGGCTGCCAGCTAATGCCTGGAATTCTCAAATATGGAATTTAATGTCTTAGGAGACAACCACATGTATTCCCATGTGGTTGTTTTAAACTCAGAACTCCTCTGCCAGGACCATAAGAAAAGCTGCTTCTTTGAATATTATACTGCTATTATCCAGCACCTCTAACCTGAGGAGAAAAAAAACCATCCAGTTCTCATTCCTGTGCATACACTGTTAATTGTTCATGTTTCATCTCTCCACTAGAGGCCAGAAGTTTTCTATCTTACACAAATGGAAAGAAAATGAAACATGTAACTAGTACCTTAAGTAGAAAGTTGGGAAAAAGCCAAAATAGCTTTTTACCACACATCATAGAAATAATCTGAAATGCATTTAACATTCCATAGTATATAGATGATGAAAAGCAGCCTGGCTCTTGCTCTCCAACTGAATTGGACTATCCATGTCCCACTCTTATCAAGAGGAGCCTACTAGCATCAACAATCAGTACGTGGTATAGCATGTGATATCCTGACAACACTAAAGAACTGCTGTGTTTTTGTGGAGTTGTTCACTCTGCATGCTTAGGCTCAAAGATACATCACTGTAAACATTCTGGCATTTTTATTCAGGCTTGTTGGTCTATCAGCTATTCGTAAGGTGCTATAATTCAGCAACCAACTTTCTAAAAGGTCATGCAACAACACTGCTGAATATTTTTAAACAATTATTTTTAAATATTTTGAATCACAGCCTGAAAGAGAGCCCCAAAAGGAATCATTTTCACCTGGATGATCGGTTCTCAAATCTAGAAACTGGGTCTCAGAGCTTAGGTCAGGACATGTCTGAAAAAACTTCTACAGGGTAGGATATGCAGCCAGGGGTGGTGGTGGGCACATTCTTTTAGAAATTATCTTCTCTACAGCTTGAGAATTGTGCATTTAATATATAAGAGACAAGTAAATAATCACTTAAGTATTCAAATGTATATAAAAACTTTCCTAGCTATGAAGGCAGGTGTTACAGTTTTCTATTGTTTTATATATGTGCTGAAGCTACTTCAGTATGGAACTAATGGTCTACTGCAAGCCTATCTATCCAGAAATAATTTGAAACAAAGAACTAACTGAATTTAAAAAGGCAAGAAATGTTGCTTAGTGTATTGATGAGATGATAGGTATTGGATGGCTGAGAAAAGAAGAGTGTTGGGAAAACTAGTTTTGCCCCTCCCTTTTTACTAACACAGGCTTTTGTGTTGTCTGGGCTGCCTGCAGAATTGCAGTTTCAGCAAAATTGTATAGAAGTCTCTGAATCTAAAGTCTTGTATCGGGGGACAAAATCAAGGGTATTCTAGCTTTTACACTCATGATTTTGTAACTGCTAGCACTATCCAAGCAATAATAGAATCCATCTGTCCTATCATATGAAGAATATACGACTGGATAGCTCTGCAGTGTGAATCTTGCTACCTTGTGTGGCCTTTGCACTCACATTTGAAAAATAGTGTTCCGTTCTCCTATTTTTAAAAAAAAAAAAAAAAAAAATTCTAGTGAAATCCTAGTGTAGCCATCAAAGTGTTCCAGGACAACTGCTCTCAAGACACAGATTTCCCATCTTCACAGCTCAAGCTGCCACGGCAAGGAATTCCTCTCAGCTTTAGCCTGATAAGGAGGTGTTGTTTTCACTGCAGTAAGACAAGTAATTTTTAAATAGGAAACCAGAACATATCCTTAACTAGATTTGTTGGTACTGTATGTTTGTTTCTGCCACAGGTGTGTCTGGTGTCAGACACTCTGCAAGCAACAAAGGTATAGCAATCCTGAAATGTCTGAACTTACCTAACAATTCAGGCTATTAAGCAGAAAGAAAAAAGGAGAAATAATCAATTTAAACAAAACAAAGCAACTTGCTCAAGGGTCTTATTGCTTAAAAGTGCCGTGATATTCCTGATTTCTGAAACTGTTTATATGCCTTGTTCCTTCCTAAAGCGCTAAATATGTTTAAAATTTTGCTCTTTGGGATTTGCCAGCATAGTATCAGTTGCAATGAAGAAAAAATCCTACAGCTATCCTGCAAAAAAGTTTCATATAGAGTAGTTTTATCAGCAAAAAACAATTCTTTCCCTCCTCTTCCCACAGCCCCTCTGCTGACCAAAGGAAATTTATTAACAAAAGCAGTACTATTACCTTTCCAGAAGAGATAAACAAGTTAAGTTAAACTGCTAGGTCAACATTGTCTAAAGAGAAAAGAGCAAGCTGGCTTTTTGCAAATCAGTTCCTAAAGTAAATGAGCACTTAATCTACCTTCATGCATCACTTCTGCCACTACCAAGAATATTGAGATTATTCATAGAGCAGATGGTATTGGCACTGCGTTGAAAAGGAGCAAAATAAAACCTACACAATCTCTTGTTGAATATAAAATACAACCTCTGACTCAGTAAAGAGGTCTAGTGTAGCAATATCTGCATTTCATTACCAAAGAAGGCAATGTTGAAGGAAATAGGCAAAGCCAGCCTTCTGGCATAATAGATGGATTAGTCACCACCCAGGGTTCAATCCTGCAAGATACTAGATAATCCTCAGCTTCATACAACTTTTAACTCCCTCAATTTCTGTGGAAATGGAAGATAACTGAATTGAGTATTACCTCAAGTTCATTTAAAAATAAACACTACCAAAAAAAAGCAAGCTAAACTCCCTTGTAAAATTAAGTTCAAGAAAAAGTGGTACAATGCTATGAATGGAAAAAATATACTCTTATTTTTCCCCAAGATTCTGTCAGAGATCAGTATTTTCTCAACATTTCAATTCTAAATCATCATACTATTTAAAAAAATCCACTTCTGGTGGAAGCAAAGATTATTTGCAATCCAGTAACAGTAATGTGCATTTCAGAGTCTAGAAAGACCAAAATAGTTTACAAAAAAAGCCTGCAACTCTGGCTCCATACACTTCTTCATTCTTCACTATCTCTAGGTAGATTTTGTAATAGTTCAATGTATAAACAATTCAACATGGAATAATAAACATAAAATAAATTCCAACATCAACAATAGCATGTACCACACAGGTAAAAATTCAAGGCTGTGCATCCCCAAACACACCTTACTTTGCTCTAGAAAAGCATGGGGAAAAATCTTTCCCTTGAATGCCAGGCACAAAATGCATGCAATAATAATCTCAAGTAGAATTTAAAAAAGCTCCTCCATTTCCCTCCAGAAAAATAATGAGTAAGTCAGTCACTAGATATATATGCAAATACGGGAAAAGGTCTGTAATAGGTGGCCATCAGCAAACTAGTTCCTGCTTCTTCATCCCACTGAATTCTTTGTCATAATTACTTGGTTAATGCTCAGTGCTACAGTTCCAAACTGTCAGCTTATCTTAATTCAAAAAGAAAATACAATTAAGAAGTTCTTAACTCAGAACAGAGTGATACTTTGATTATACTAGTCCACACAACATATTTATGCATTACATACGACCAATATTTTCCATTTGGAAATACTGCTACTACACCGTTTTCTTAATAAAAAAACTTTTATTAATCTGCCTCAATGGGAAGAAGAGTAAGAATTCCCTAAGGCTAAATTGCCAACTTGTTGCAACTTTTTTTTTTTTCCCAGAAAAATTACCAGATTTGTTGTAAAAAAACCCCAAACCTCATATTTTGCAATTAAATAAAAAATAAAGCTGAATTGAAAAAACACATATACAGAACTGAAGTTTTAGGTGCAGACCAAAACAATATGAACCATCTGAACACAAGGAAGGCTGCTGGCAAAATACTACAGAATGGACAAAATTCCTGATTTAATAAAGCTTTCTGGGCATACAGAAAGCTTGCTCCTGCATGACTAGATCCTTTATTTGTTGCTACAGAGACTAGTAACATAAATTAACACAAAAGCATTCAGCAAGAATGTGCTCCAAAATCTTGGGCTAACTCTAATCAGACTCAGAAAGACAGTCTTAATGCGGTTCAGCTCTCAATTATATTCCCTTAGTGACAGCCAATTCTACATATAGCTAGACAGAGCTATTAAGATCCATTTAAAACCTCTGTGTGTATATATACATAAGTATAGTGTCACAGCTGGCACACAAATAAGAAGTTGCACAGCACACAGTCTGCACACAGCACAAAATCCCGCATGCATGCTGTTTTGGTTTTAGTACAAAGTAGAGGTGTAGGGTGTGGAAGAAGGCTTACCTTCTAAAGGTGAAAAAAAGGGTAAGAAACAGGAGAACAAAAACAAAGATGCATAAAGGAGTCATAATAAGGAAGTGATAGTGACAAAATAAATCAAAAGGCAAACTAAGGGTCAAAGTGCCAAACAATATAGGCCAAAGTGATTTTAATGCCTAGATTACATCAATGTTAGATTTTCTGCAAGATTTCATTTGTTAATAAGTCTGGCTTCAGGTCTCTATTTTCTTTAAATATATTTACAGTTACTTGTTGCTCATAGCCCTAACCCTTAAAAAAAAAAAATCAATTTACTTCAAAATATCCCCACAAATTGGCAGGAATTTCAGTTACAAAGCTACATTTACTTCTAAGACCACAACAACACTTACTATTCTGTCAGACCTGCTTTATGTCTGCTAGACATTTCAAGTATCTTCAGTGGGTATCAGTTAAGAGCACCACTAAACTCCAGGTAAGTGGTTGCAGTCACTTACACAGCTTAACACTGAGTTGTAAGGAAACAATACTGCCCATACATTAACTTCACAGACATCATACCCACCCAGAGGCTATTCAGTCTAACATATATTTCACTGAGACAAGGCAAACACTTCAAATTTACTCCCATGTCCAGACTAAAAATGGAGCAGGGGGACAAGGGAGAGAGGTGTTCAAGGAGGGTTCCCCAAAAATTGACTAAAATTTGCACAAAAAATATGACAGCATCATATCTTTTCTAGTAGCATCTAGGAAAAAAGTCTCAGGTAATCTCACTTACAAATGCCTACCTACAAGTCCACTTTAATGTACAGAACAATAACTTTTATACCTAACTTCCCTCTGTCAAATATGATTATGTAGGGTAGATATAGATATCTATATCTATATATAGATATATATATAAAAGAAAAATCCTTCTCTGACAGCAATACACTATATTCCATGATCTCCTAATCATGCCAGAACTAAACTTTGAACAAATCTAAGTCTTCTGTTTGACCATCCAGGTGCAACCACTAGGCCAACTTCAAATGCCACACTTAAAACTCATTGAGAGGGAGCTAATTTTGAAAGATACATTAATATCTCTGAAAATGTTCTTCAATATTAAAGAGATCACATGATGTGATTACATAGTGTTACTGATGCACAAACACATTAACTTGTGTTTTGAGACTGAAATATGTGTATAACATAGTAGATAAAAATTAGATTTCTATATACAAATGTAGGTGTGAAATGTACCTTGCTTGCCCAGGCATCTTCATCCCAGGAAGTGAGTTGTAATACACGGATTATTTCATTTATCTCAGCACTCATTTTCTCTACTGTGAAATTGCGATTTTTCAAAGCCTCTTCTATTCCCTGGCTTTTAGAATTTTTTGTGGTTACAAAAATCTTCATAGCTATGAAAATACCACAGATTAGAAAATGGTACATGCAAAATATGATCAGTGCTTAAGGTAATCTCCTACTGCATTTATATGGAGGTAATACATTTTCTTTTGTATGGATCATTTTATCTCAAAGAGATTGTAGTCCTACTACAAGTAGCACAGTTATTTTCAATGAGTACAGGAGCAATGTCATGAGTGGCTTTTTAATAAACATAAAACATTGGAAATCCCCTTCAAAATAGAGTGATATTAAAAGTTAAAGCCAAAAATACCTGAAATAAGTACTGGTAATAGCTCCTTCACAGTATTCATGGAGTTTACCAGCATAACTCTATGTTCCTGATGAGTTAATTCCTGTTGTCTCTCATCAATCATTTTGGCCATCTTTGTCATTCCTAAAGATTAAAGTAATTGAACATAGTCATAAATGAACATAGTCATACATAAACATACTATTAAGTCTAATTTGCAACAGTTGAGCTTTCTAAATAAGAACAAAGTATAATGAATTATGACAATTATTCTGACATTTAAAACAATGTTTATATTAGCAGCTGTTACTTAAAACACATTCCAGATGCTTCAAAGAAGCTACTGATTCAAAACAGCCACTAAGCAAAGCAGAATGGACTCTTCAAAATTCTTGATTTAAAGCCCCAACAGTAAAATAGGCAAATACCTCAAATGACTACTTTAGGACATGAAGTCACATAATTAGCTTCCAGAGTTCATGCACAGGGTTTTTTTCTCCTTTTCTGTTAAGACTTAATCAAAGCCTTAAGTGTGAATGGCAGAAAAAACAAACATCAGGGGTTGTTTGTTTGCCTTGAGGTTCTACCAGAGTTCATAAATTGTATTTATTTGTAGTTCAGTTCTGCTAGAAATGTTTCACTGTTCTAGAAGTGTGGAAAGAATTAAATTTAGTCTAGAACAAATCTATTTACAGTAGCTAAGACTTGTGAGGTTTAGCAGATAGCACACGTGAAAACTTCAGACAGAGCTTCATAAAAATTTAAGCTGATTTAAATTGGTACTGTTGTGATCCTACTCTCTCTCCTACAGGAGATAAAACTGGAAGAAAGCTCTATACTCTCTGGCTGAATTACTTTTCTGCTGGTTAGCATCATAATATAACAAAAAGGTTAAATGAGCTTTAATGACAATACTGAGAAGTAGTAGAATCCTCACACTGACAGCATAGAGGAGTAAATTGTGCAGAACCACTTTTTCTTTCAAATACAAAAGCCTAAATAGATGTTCACGTTCTCCCCTCTACTTCCAACATAAAACCTATAAGCACTTTGTTGATTTGAAGTGTACATACTCATATTCCTGTTATTTATATAGTGCTCACATTAAGTTTAGAAGCCTGTTGATACAGCTGAAGGGAACAAGGACCAGAGGCATATAAAGTTTTGTGGGCCTGGGCATTTACCTTGGAGAAAGACAATCCTTCTAGAGCATTCCAGAAGCACAAGATTAGCTATTTATTCAGAACACCATGAGTTTAGAGAAGATTATTTGCAATAAAGTACAAGCCTACATCTCATTCTAAAAAATTGTTACTGAGCCAAACAGAGTAAACTGAAGTTTGGGGAAACTTCCACTTTAAAGACATGGAAGACAATGACCACAGAGAAACTGAAATTGTATATACCAAGTCAAAGAACAAGTTTCACGGAAAGAGAAGATTGCCCTTTCTGCTTCACCTTTTCCTGTTCTAAATGAGGCAAAATCTATTTAGTTGAAGGTAACTTCTCAGAGGACATAAAAGAAGTTCAGAGAACACTATACCTTCACATGAAACTTAAGTTTTTCACATCCAAAAACAGGGTGAAGTATACACATGTTAAAAAACCCAAAATAATCTACAAACATGCTCTGTGACATTACAACTGCTAGTCATTTCATTTATGAGCTAGTTATTCTTACTCTACGTATGTATTCTTATTTATATATAAAGTACTAACTGGACTCCTGCTCTGTTTATATAAGCATTCCTTAGTGTAACTTCACTTCCAACATCTTCCTATATTACCACCACCACATCTAGATCTTATAGAACGTTTTTGTTAAATTCCTAAACAACTTTATGATTGCTGAAAGTAAAGCATTAGAGTAGTAGATGACAGATTAATGGCAGTTTTCCACTATAGCATCCCAGTGTTTCACTTACCAATCACTTACTTCCACCAGTGTAAGTGTGAGTTAACACAGCAAAGTAACAAGTAGTGAAGGAGCATCAAATAACAAACAAAAGAATTTCTGTAACACATGGACTTTTGTATTATACTGCAAGACATCTACTTCTGCAACCTCATTAAGATGCTAATATATGATATGTAGCTTATACTATTCCAGGAAATTCCTACTAGGCCTAACCATCTCAGTACAGATGTTTTACCAGCTTAATGGACTTCATAGCTGTGAGTGCTTAATTACACAGCTTTTACAGGTTTTTTGTATTACTAGCACATGCTTACTTCCCTCACATAATATAGTGTAGGAAAAGTAAAGTACATATCATCTACCAACATCTTGACTCTTCTGCATTCTTACAAGAGAATGTGAACCAGAAAAGCATCATCATTGGCCCTCTAGTTTGAAACTGTTTCAAACAGACACTTTCAAAGCAACTGCTTTATCATTGTCCAAACACTCAAAACTTGGGTGAAGAAGGCGCTGGAGTGAAAAAGAGGTAGTGGAAAAGACTATAATTAGTATGTTTATGATATGCTGTAGCAAATCAAACCTGGCCCTAGATTCTTTGTGTATGTCACCAAATCCTCCATAGTCTCTACTACTTCCGCCACAGTCAGATATTCCAATATTCCTTTGCAGACACGGATGATTTTACGGACCTAAAAAAGGAACATTCCATCATTTATTAGCTGAAGCTAAGCTACACTTGAATTAGAAATGCAAGCCTATTATTAGAACAGGTATAGCATTTGCTAACATGATGTATGGGCAAACACAAAGGTTATTGATTATGTTACCTACAATGCCATTACTCACAAGTGCTGTATTGACAAAGACAATATTTAATCGGCATATCACTACTCAGAAATGCAAAATCCTACTTCCAGTGTTTTCATTTTGTTTGATAAATGAAGGATAGCATTGAGAAAACAGGTTACGAGGAAGTGCATTTAAGTATGCTGGCATGCTTGAAGTTTTTAATTGCAATTTCAGCAATTAAAATATTTAACTTAAATCACAAAGCACAACTACATAAAGCAGACTCCAAACTTCCCGGGGAACTATTATTCACCATACAGCTTTACATATGGAGAAAGCATTATCCAGCATTCCGGTGGGAAAGGTTGATCCAACATGTTAAGCTTTCCAGAAAAAAAATCAGTGAAGACTGTACTTTATTTACCTCTGGACATCTGCCACAGCTTAACTTTTTCAGTTCATACTTGATTCCAAAACATTCTCTGTCAGTTAATCTTCTACCCTCCTGAACCATATTATTTCTGACAACACCACATACAATTCTCATTAAAGAATGAGCTAATTAACATTTAATTCCTAACAATTATATGCAGTGTTCAGCGCCTAGAACAGATCATAGTATACTCTAAATGTTATTTCAGTTTTGTCCCAATGTTAGTTTATCTTGAAACATAGTAGGATAGAGACATGCCAACTTTGTATTTGTGAAAAGTCAATTATTCCAGACTAATATTTTTCTTCTGGTTAACATGCAGTCATCAGACTAGTTCAATGAAGCATTAAGTCTTCAAAAGTCAACTAATTTCCTAAACACTGGAAGCAGGGAGATTAAAAGCTATTCCCTTCCTTGCAATTCTATCCTATAACACTTGTAGTACCTATTAAAAACTACTTAAAATAATGAGTTATCAGAAGTGCCATGGAGAAATCCCATAGCATTATCTTCATTTCAGAGAAACATGCTAACAGTACTGTGAGCTGATTAAATGAGAGACAAGGATGCCATATTAAGACTACTCAGAACAGCAGGAAGAGCAACACAGTTTCATAGATTAACAGACTGTTGCAGACATAAAATTTGAAATTAACATCAGCATTTCTTCACAGTAGCATGATATTTGCTATTTAGAAATAAGAAAGACTCCCAGAAAGAGGATCACAAAAGTAAGATTTCTAACAAAGAAATATTTTCAAGTGTAAGACACTCAAACCCCCTTTTTAAGTCTTCTTGCAACTCCGGCTTTTTTGTCCATCTTTAGATGGACAAACAGCATCTCTGAACCACTTTTTGGCTTGTGCAGCAGCCAAAATGTAGCAGTTAGATCTATCAGAACTCATCTTCTAGCTGACCAGCCAGACAGTCCAAATTTGTATTACCTTCCATGCCCCAAGGACAATTAAGTTGCCAGGGCTAATGAGTCAGACAGACCTGTTAGGAAGTGGCCTACAGCTTTTCAGTGAAGGGGTACAGAGAATACAAGGATCAGTAATGGGTACAGTGAAGGGAACACAGGAAAATGTCAGGAAGATGTAAGACAGGGATGATGGGATCTGGACTTTTTGAGGAATAATCGCAGGCAATGACTAAACATTATGTCATACAAAGATGCTCGTAACAAAACAGAGCAACAAGCCTAAACTCCTTCTGACAGAAAGAAATGCAAAAATATCTTTCAGTCAAGCTAAAATGATCAAAACCCCATTCATCTGCTCAATAGTTTAGAATACCTAATTCAGTTAGGTGGGTATTTGAATTAATCATACCACTGTGCAGATACCTATGTCAGTCATGTTGGGATTCCTACCTCTGCTTCATCAAATGTCAGGAGTAAGTCTGATGTTCCAGAAAGGATGCCTCTTGATCCATCAATTAGATAGTCACGAGCTGGTACTGAATAAGGATCTGCTTGCAGCATCTGGGCTGCTCGAACAAGTTTGGTGCAGGCATTCTCCACTCTGTGGAAGGTCAACAGGCAAAACTTGCCAATTAGTTTCTGTCCATATGACAGACTTGAGAAAACATTAGATTTGTTTTTAACTTTACTACTTAAAGCACTGCAAGCAAACTGATCATTATAAACCTTTATAGTTTAAAAGTAGAAGTATTTAGTGTATTTATTTTAACAAGAAACTGTACAACACATTTTCAGAAGTCATGCAATCTTCCAGTGTAGGCAATGTTTGAAGTAATCAGTACAGTCAATACAATGTCATTAAGGAAAGGCCCCAACATGGCAAAACACCTTTCATTCTTAATGACAAGGGCAGGGGACAAAACAAATATTCTTTTAGGACTCTACAGTCAAAGCAGTTGTTAAACTATCAGCCTTGTATTTGCATTGTCATCCAAGAACCAATTGCTACTAATAAATATTAAATGATAGATACACATTAAGACAAAAGAACATAGTATTAAGAAAACTAAGACACAGGGCCCTGCTCATTGAAGCTGTAGTCCTGTTCTTCAGGGTGTTAACACAACATTAACAGCATTTTAAATAGCCACAAAATTCAGTGATATGGTATGAATTTCAAATGCTGCTTGCAATTCCAGACTTAAAAAAAAGATGTGAGGTTTTGCAAGATATTACAGTGTGTAATTACAGTAACACAGAAGGTACTACAATAAGCAAATGAACTCTGAAATTAGGTTCCATCAAGCCATTTAACAATCAACTTTCAAATATTAAGAACTGGAACACTGAAAAGCTTTAGGATTTATTCTATTGTAATTACTTCATAACAGCTTAGAGAAACACAAAATTCAGACTTCACTTCTGTGTAGCTGTGCTACTTGCAACTGTAGTTACTGTCTACACTTACTGTGACTTTCCTCCATTCTCTCCTATTTCTTTGACAGAAATAAGTGTAGCCTAAAACATGTGAATGCTATGTGCTCATTCAAGTTACAGGAGGTTCCAACAAACATTAAACCGTTTTATTACAACACTACTACATTTTATCACAACTTTTTCATGCCTGTCATATAGCCTATTTTTTACTGATCACCTGAACATACTCTTTTATACTTTCAGTTAAGTACTATTGGAAAGTTACACAGTTATCCCATTTTCTCCCCTACGTTCCTTGTTAACACAAATGGCAGAACTTAATGGTTACATCGAAATTTAACTGTAAAAGAAATAAAGACACTCATTACAAGAAAACATACTCTTTTCAGAAAGTAAAGTTTTCACCTAATGGCTCCCTAGGGTAGACTGAATTAGGCCAGCTGACCCTATCATAACCCACTCTTTAGTGAGACATCTACTCAGGACATCAGACAGTGGTAACTCATAACCGAGTAAGAAATACAGGAGGACTTCAAGGCAGAAAGTGAGAATGGTCTGCTCATTACTATGCAATGTACTTAGTTGTATTATCACAGTCAATTGACTTCAGTAAATTAGATTTCCACACTTGCTTCTCAAATTTATTCCTTTCAACTCTGCCAAGAAAGGGATTAACTAATCACCTATTCAGTCAGCTCAGAGCTATAGGCTCAGAAATACTTAATTTCCTACAGTTCGATTTCATGGTCATCTGTTTATTGCTAGTAATTAACTCAAGACTGGCTTTTTCATTCGTAAAGAAAAGAAATAACATAAATGTGTATTACCCCAGAAGCCACCATAAGTAACAAAAATGTTTCTAAAGATTCAAAGTTTTCTTTTACAGTTTTTGGAGTTGAACCTCCAAAAAGGTAAAGTTGCATTTTAATTCTACAAAGTCTATTTTGTATAAACTTCAACGCATTTGGAAGACTTCAGGAGTGTGCACTATGTACAAAAAAGCAGAGTGGTGTTTAAGAATCAGACACCCTACATCCCCCGCTAGGAAACAAAATATTAGAATACGGGGGACAAAAGTAATTCAATTAATTTAAAAAAGCAAAACGAAGAAAAAAATATTTACTGAAACGAACCACTTATTCCATCACAAGAATCAGAAGTTTTTCATAGAAGTACATTGCCATGGTGAATTTTCTAATCCCTGTATGATATCGCAACCTAAAAAAAACCCCCAGCTTTATAATAAAATTAGTTTTGAGGCATGATTATAATAAAGCTAAGTTAACACCAGCCAAATTCTTTTTGGAAAAGACACAGGTCATGATATTTCAAACCATACTACTTATGGTAGTCAACCAGCTTTGTTTCTGTTAGTGCTCCTTACAAAACATGTGAGGAAAAAGTTTAGCTTATGCTAAACTACCATTTTAGGTTTTACCTTTTAGGATTGACCTCTGCTTTTCCCAGAAACGGTTGCCCAAAAATGCCAGACAATGTCTTTGATGTTTGAATAATGGTCATTTCAATTCCTAATCACTTAAGTTATAGTGAGCACTTCCATTACAGTTTAGATTACTTGCAGTTCCAGCAACAGAAATTAAAAAGCAAGTATTTTACATATTAACTTATTAATACAGTTACCAGCAATGCAGCTCCAGCTTGGCAACCAAAATAATGTTAATATAGAATAGCACTGATAATACATAATAATACAGAATAATAGCACTGATAATACATAATAATACAGAATAATACTGCTTGATTTGTCAAATGAGTTTGTGTGTACAAATTAAATGCAGACAAATTTTTATTCTCAGTGTAAACAAATCAGGTGTCACCCTATTCATTGCCTAGAGATTACAGTTCTTTCCTTCTTTATAAGAGAAGTATAGCAAGTAATATGAACACATTGCAAAACATCTGATGTAAGTTACATGCATTACTCATACTCCCTAGTGATTAGACAATGAAGATAAACACAGCATTTTTAACTCTAGGTCAATAGTTCCAATGTGGTTTATGTCAGTAGCAAGCAGAGGGATGCATGATAGTTTCTCAGCAGCCAGCAAACTATTTTGCTACACAACCAAACTCCTACTGAAAAACTTTACAGATTACCATCGTATATATTCATTATGAACCCTCAGTGCCAGTCTCAGGCAAACCAAAACCCAAGTCTTTGGAAAGAATAAGCAGATGTTCTCTCTCATCCTCCAAGTATGGTTCCCTCAAGACTGGTGGTGCTTTTGAATGGACAAAACAAGCACAAGGAATGCAGTGCTAGCACATGAACATTGCTCCTTACCCCATCATCCATGTGCCAGTACAAGTTCTGCCCGAGCACTCCCTTAAAGAGGAATGCCAATTCTTAAACTAACACTTCAGAAACAAAAAAGGTTTGGAATATTTTTTCCTTTTCCTCTCAGGAAAGAAAAAGACAATCCTCATCTCTTTCACTTTCAGCATCCAAATCCTGTCCTTCAAGGCAGGAAAAGGTAAGACTCCCTTGGCAGCTCACCTGTGACTGTCACTTGTCTCTACAACACAAAGATATCAGTGACAATACACTCCATAGTGTTAACAAGGAACTGTTAATATGTACTAGTTCATTTTGATATAAACTCCAGATTAACAAAAACAACAAATGCAATAAGTTATCATTCATAAAGGCTACTGAACATTCCTAACTCACATTACTGCATCTAGGATAGTAAATACTGTGTAAAGTAGGTTTGATTACTGTGACAGTTTTGTTTCCCATTTTTCATTATATCACAATTCAAGCACTCATGAATTGCTGCAGAAAGAGTTCTTGGACCCAGCATAAAGTGGTACTATTCATAAGTGCTTGTATCACATTGTTACAGTAATTTAGCAGATTGTGTCCACTTAAATAGTTAAGTGTTGATCAAAGGCTGATTACAGATTAGCAATTAACAAAATCTCTTATCCTTAATCCCTTAGTTGTCCAGGTGAACAATTAGCTAATTAACTAGAAACTTTATACCTCCTAGAAAATGAATACAATCAAAATAACATGTTTGTATACAACTCATCAAGAAATAAGAAAAAAGTTTAGGCTCATTTCAATACATAAACACTCCCCTCAAAAAAAAAAAAAAAAATCAAACCCCTCTACACTCTTAACAAGATCACACACCAGGAACACAGCATAATAAACTCTGTAATGGATTGTATCAAAGGCCCATTTAGCTCAGCATCCTGTCTCCAAAAGTAGCTGCAAGGAGATGCCTAATGAAGGTTAAGAACAGGATAAGCATTTATCAAGCTTCCTCTGGACACTCTTCCATCCTCTATTTTAAGTTCTTGGGATTTCCTGCAGTTTGTCTATTTGATAACCCACAATGGATTCCTCTAAGTACTTATCTATTAACCTCCAAACCTATATAAAAAATTTTAACAGTACATGACTTGTTGTATGAAAAGGCACTCTCTATTCTTGGTTTATAAACTACTAGCTTAAAGCAATGCCCCCACCAAGCTGTAGCACAGGAAGAAAAGAACAAGTTTATATCTTCTCCATGCAACTCATACTCCCTTAGACATTTGTCAGGGCCTCAATCCCCTCTATCACCTACCCCAGGCTGAAAAGATCCAGCCTACTTACCTTTGCTTTATAGAGAAGCAATGCCATACCTTTGTTCTAAGTCCTTCTATGAGCTTTTCCAGTTCTAGTACAGCCTTTCTAAAACTTAGGGACCAAGGTGTGGGAGGAAAAATATAAAATGACATTTTGGTCTCTTATTCGTTGATGATAAACCTAACATTTGGTTTACTTTTTGACCACTACTGAGCAGATGATGGATGTTCTCACCAATCTATCACAGCTCCAAGACCTTGCTCACTATTGGTAATTCTAAGTTCAGAGTCAGTCATCGTATCCAACACTAGACCTGTTGCTCTCCCACAAGTACGTTTTAGAACTTTTAAAATAACATCATCCACACTTAATACCAAGTCACTCAGTTTAATAAGGTCCAGCTGTAATTTCTCAGAGTCATCCACTAATTTCACTACCCTGTGTAAGATAGGTCATCAGCAAGTACTTTTGCCTCACAGTTCACATCCTGGTTTCTAGCACACTTGTGAACATGGTGAAAGCACAATCCCAGCAGAGATCTCTACAGCCCTACTGATTACAATGCCACCAGGGTTAATCATGTAATTTTTCCTTTCACTTTCAATTTTCTCTTTTCCATACAAGAACTTTTCTTATTACATCGTGGCTACTTAATTTTCTTAAAAGCTTTGCCAAAAAGTTCAGAAATCAGTGTATACTGTATCACTTGGATTACCCTTATCCCTGTTTGTGATATTTCTAAAAACACCAACAGATTTATAAGGCAGAACTTCTCTCCACAAGAACACTGTCAGTTCACCCAAAGCAAATCATATGTATTTGTGATCTGTTAATTCTATTCTCTAGTGTAGAATTTCTAGCCATTTGGTCCAAAGATGTCAGACCTATAGACCTCCTTTCCCGAGATTCCCCTAGAAAGTTTCTCAGGCAGTAGCTTCACCTTGATTGACATCCTGGATGGTCTCAAGTGAAAGACTGTACTTCACCAATAATTCAGTTGTTTCATTCTTGAACTCTTATGCTAATACCACTTGATTCTAGGCTTTTTTTTAATTATTCATTTTGTCAACCTACAGTGCAACAAACTAAATCCTTTTCACTGCCTAACAAATTTTCTCTTTAAACATCTGTGTTATCCATTTTAGTATTTTCTTAGTTGCCTCAAGACTTTCTTGTTTTGACTATCTTCCTGTTTGGGAATACAGTAAAATATTTAGTCATTCTATATACATTGGACATCACTAATTACATTCAGTAGGTTGCAGGGCAAAGTCACTTCAGTGAAAGTTTGTCAGTTGGCAGTAAGAAGCTTGGCAATTCCACAACAAGAAGTGATGTATGATTTTTAAGACTTAAGGCAGCAGAAGAAAGTCAGTTGTCCTTGACACTGAGCCATGGAATTAAGGGTATCAGTCACTGTTCTTCAAATGTCTTAGATTTTCAGGCAGCTGTATCATGCATCAGCTGCCTACACTAACAAATTCACACTCTTCCACCAACAAAATTAATAGAAAAGATTGAGAACACCACATTATCTCTAACACTGTTAGGCAAAACTACAACAGCACATAGATAAGTATCATTGTGACTCTGATTTTTTATTTTTACTTATGTACCCGCATATACAGAATGTAACAGAAAAAGTCACTGCTGGCAGAAAGGTCATTCCTAACAAAGGTCAGCCTCAAGACCGCGAAGAGCTAACCAAACATAAGTGAATTTTCTAATCTCTGCAGCAGAACTAAGTGACAATGATCTAGCATTGGAATAGGTTTCTTGTACCTACAGTAGAAGATTTATAATAAAATGAGTTTACTTGATAAATGCTGGTGGCATATCCCTTTTCAAGATCTGGTCTTCTGTTGTCTGCACGGTCTCTTTTCCAACCTGCAGGAGAAAGATGTCATACTTAAGATTCAGAATTTCACTGTAAAGCCTAGAAAAAACACAAAATAGCAACAAAAAAACGTATTTGTACTACTGACAATTTCTTTCACTAGGTTTGCTGGTATTTTATTTTTGAGACCAATACACTGTGGTTAGCCTAATGCTTTAGAAATCATACGCTGTTTCCAGCCAACATCTCTACTAAATTAACCAGTGTGGGACACAGACTTTTTACTCTTCCCACTCTCCCTAGAAACAATACTGTTTGCTGCACGTAGTTGTAAAAACTTAATCACCATGAACTCTGTAGGCTTCACTCCCTCCTACTCCACATAAATCAGAAATCAAGTTCAAAGTTTAAAAACAAAAAAATTACCTCCTTTTTGCTATTAAAATTACAAAAATTTAGTTAATTACTGAGAATACACCCCACATTCACATCATAATTACTGAGAATACACCCCACATTCACATCATTCTTTAAGCAAAAATAATTATGCAGAAGCTAATAAAGAAAGAGATAGAGTAAGATCTAGACTTTTCGACACACTAGCTCTTATGTTATACAATAGAAGTCTTTATAATTGGTAGCTGGCTCTCTGAACTGTGAGATCACCAACTTGACAAAATATTTCCAGCTCCTTTGTTCACTGTATTTTCCAGCTGAATAAGCTATTCAGGAAGGCATCACAAAGCAGAAGGTCTTTAACCCAGACACTAGTTTGTGTTAAGAAATGCCAGGCCTGCTCAAGCTAGACAAGATAGCCCTGAAAATGCCTCATCAGCTGGTGTTTAAAGACTTGCTGATTTTTGACAGAAGTTGTAGTGAGCCTGTATGCACAGCACTTGCCAATTCTAGCCCTGTACAGCCTTCCAAGAAGCACCATTTCCTTTCAAGTTTACACTGCTTGCCAAAAACTGTGTCTCCCTATTCTGGTCCTTTTCAGAAGAGCTTTACAGAAAGAGATTGGCCTTAGTATTTTATTCGGTTCAGAGTCAGCCTATCCTACTTTTTTTTTTTAAAAAAAAAAAAAAATCTATTATTACTAGACTTACAAGTAGTCACACAGATATTTATAAGCAAAGAAGGGAAGAGCAGTGAGGAGGTTAAAAGTCTTCAATTTTATGATAGGTTTCTGTCTCATATGTTCATTGTAGGCTCACTAACAATGTGCTGGGTTTGCATAGTGGAGTTTTTGGTAGCAGGGGAAGGGGTTATAGTGGTGGTCCCTGTGAAAAGCTTCTCAAAAGCTCCCCTGGCCCCAAGTCAGACCCATCTCTGGCCAAGGCTGAGCCAATTGCAATGGTGGCTGCGCATCTACAATAACATATTTAAGAAGGGGAACCTGAGAGGGTGTTAGTACTTGTGGGGAGGTGTTACAAGAAGGACACCCATGGGAACACCATGGTCAGCAGAAGGAAGGAGGTGGAAGAGGGGGACATGCGCTAGAGCAGAGTTCCCCTGTATCCTGTGGTGGGACAGCAGGGCCACTCCCCTGCTGCCACCCATGGAAGTCACCAGAGGAGCAGAGATTCACCCATGGCCTGTGGAGGACCTCTGAAACTCTGTGGGAAGAAGCAGCCCCCCCCCTGTTGCATTCCTCCCAGTGCTGAACTACAACACATGGAGATGACCTACATCAGCTCATCTTGAGAAGAATGCATGCTATGGGGAAGATTCACAATGGAGAAAGTTTGTGGCTGACTGTCACCCACGGGAGGGATGCCACATGGAACAGGGTAAAGAATGCAGACAAAGTGGTTCCCCCCAGTCCTGAAGGAAGAAGTGGCAGACTGACTGCACCCTGCCTCCCCTACCCCTGTGCTGCTGCAGAGGTAGAAATATCAGGAAGAAAACTGAACCTGGGAAGAAGGGAGGGGTGGGGAAGAGGTGTTTTTAAGATATGGTAACACTTCTCCCTGTCCCATCCAATGTGTTGTGTCATTATCGTTAGTGTTCTGAATTAAAGTGATGTCCTTTTTCTTCCCCTAAGGAGTCTGTCTTTCACCTGTGAGAGGTTGCCTTTTAACGGGTGAGAGACCCCTCCATGTCCTTATCTCTATTCCTGAGCCTTTCAATTCTTTTTTCTTGTTTCCAGCGCTGCTGGGGGCTGGGTGGGAAGGGGTGAGTGAAGGCTGCCTGGTGTTCAGTTGCCCTCTGGGCTCAAACCACCACAAGAGCCATGCACCATAGTGCACAGCACAGCAGTGTTGCTTTGACACCTAAACTCCACAGCAATGCCTCAGGTGCAATGTCTTAGAAATGTATCTCATACCAAATTTCTTAGGACAGGGTTACATGACCCACCCTGACTCCTTTGTTATAATTATTTCCATTGCACTCATGAAACACATCCTTTATATTTCTCACCTGTTTGTATGCACACATGTATGATAAAGATGGCCCAGAAGTAATTTGCAAAAGCTTTGGATTACACATGGTTCAGACAGAAGGCTGTCACCAGGTGAAAATGCAGAGTAATACTTCATTTCCAAAGAACTATGCCTTCAAGATTTGCTTCTTACAGCTGTACCAATCTGCATATAGTTCAGTATATTAAGTATATTTCTGAGGATATACAGTTTTTAAATAATGCATGAGAAAGTTTAGAATTACCTTCAAATTGAAGCTACCCTCTTGTAACCATCATTATTGGTATATTGAACAGAAGCAACTAAGGACCAATGTCTGCCAAAGTTACACCACATCAAGTGTAAATTACTTCAAGTTTTATTCAACCATACAAAAAGCATTGCTTCATTCAGTCTGGAAAGCATGAGAATCTAGGTTCACTACTCCAGGAAACATTATCAAGTAATTATAGATCTATGCACACTTTATATATACAAATACATATATAGACATTCTCTGCTATGGCTACCTAGTCTCTTTAGTCTTCAAATGAAAGCAACATACAGGACATGGGTCAACTTCCATTTTAATTTTTTATGGGGGAGTTTTAATTTCAACACTGTCCTAAACTCTGAAGACATTTCTCTTCAAAGTCCAATAAAGCAGAAATACTCATTCCTCCAATACCCTCAGCACTATATAGCATGCAGACAGGACTCAAGATTTCAGGCAGATCCCATGAGGCTTTGTGTTGGGTTTGGTAGCAGGGGACAGGGCTACAGCCATGGCCCCTGTGAGAAGCTTCTCAAAAGCTCCCCTGGCTCCAAGTCAGACCCACGTCTGGCCAAGGCTGGGCCAATTAGTGACCATGGCTACACCTGTGATAATGTATTGATGAAGGGGAACCTCAGAGGAAACATTGGAGTTGCAAGGGAGACACCCATGCAAACACCAAGGTCAGTGGAGGCCAAGGGAGAGGTTTACCAGAGCAGAAACATCCTTGCAGCCCACAGTGAGAGGGGGCAGGCTGTGCCCCTGCAGCCCATGGAGGTCCACAGCAGAGCAGATGCCCATCTGCAGCCCATGGAAGACCCCACACCAGAGCAGGTGGCTGCATCCAAAGGCAGCCAGGACTGAGGGAAGACTGCTGGGACAGTTCATTGCTAGGAGGGTTGCAGACCCTGAGAGGCACCCATACTGGAGCAGTTTTTAAAGATCTGCAGCCCATGGGAAGTCCTTATGCCAAAGGAAGTTCAAGGACTGTCTCCCATGAGAGGGACCTCACTCTGGAGCCAGGGAGGAGTTCCCCCCCTGAGGAAGGAAGAGCAGCAGAAACAACAGGTGATGAACTGACCACAACCTACCCCCACTGGTGCAGGGGATGGTGGAGTTAGAGAAAGTAGGAGCAAAACTGAACCTGGGAAGAAGGAAGGGGTGGGGGGAAGGTGTTTAAGATGTGGTTACACTGCTCACTGTCCTACTGTTAATTTAAGTGGTGGTGGTGGTGTTTAAATTACATTGATGTTCTTTTTCTTCCCCTAACAAGTTTGTCATTTATCCATGACCATAACAGGTGAATCATCCCTCTCTCTCCTTATCTCCATTCCTGAAGTTTTGTTTTATTTTCTCCCTCTGGGCTCAAACCAGGACAGGCCTCAATTAAAGAAGTCCCATATCTTTCTAGAAAGAAAGAAAAAAAAAAAAAAAAAAAGACTTTATAGTATTTTAAGCACCAGTACAGCATACACTCACTGAATCTGTTTAAATATAAAATCAAAATCTTGTGGATCAAAGGAAAGCATTTCATATTTACATGGCTACTAATTAACCTTTCCAGAAGTTGCTCTGTGCATTTGTAGCCAAGGTATAGAGATGGCATGTAAAGAACAAATGTACTCCACATACCATTCATCAGACAAAGTCTCAAAACATGAAGCCACATTGATGCCTAAAAATACACAACCACAAAAGAGTTTTGTGGGTTTTCCTTTTTAGCTTTGTGGTTAGGGGGGTTTTGTTTCTTGCTTTGTTTTAATAAGATACTCTTTCTTCAGACTGAATTTTACATGGCCTACACAATTTTTAGACACACAGCTGTGTAACACAAGGTAGAGCGTCACTCAACTCTACCTTCTTTATACTCCAGTATCAAGGGAATTAAGTTTTTTTTCCTTAAAATGTAATATCTACACATACCCCATTCAAGCAGAAGGCTTGTCGAGCTCCATGCTAATACAGAACAATTATCCGTGAAACCTGTATTTTATTTCTATCCAACAGTATACATGGGGAAAAAACCTTAGGTTTCAGATACTCTTACCTCCTAAAAAAATCTTGCCCTAGTTAACTGGGAAGCAACAATCTCCATCAAATAGAAGCTTCTGCTTTTAAGTAATACTGAAGTGGCCATTATTCAAGGTTCCTCAGAAACTGCACTGATTACTACAGTAAAGAGACCATAACTTCTTGAACACTGTACCTGCCCAGAGCAACACAAAATAAGGGAAACTCTCAAGCAAAACTTACCAAGACCATTTCATAGTTACAACGTCCACCCACCCATATTTATTTCCATACTCTTTAAAGGGGATACTAGAGGTAAATTAGCTGAATAAAGAATGAGCTACTTTCCTGCTTGCTCCCTGCTACTCAGAGAACAAGAAGCAGACAAGTCTTGAAATATAAAGAAAATGGGGGACACAAGTCAGAGGGCATATATGGTCTCTGAAAAGCCTTCTAGGAATGCAGCTGAAAGAACCAGGAGATGACAGATTTCCTGCTGCTTTTAGCTTTTAACTTTGTTTATAAGTCTTTCTTATGCACTCTTGTCTGCCAAGGATCAGTAAAAGATCAGGATGTTTTAAGCTTCTTGCTGGGGAGTATTTTCTCCCTAGAAAAGCAAGAGGAAGCTTTCTGATCAGGCTGAGGTTTTTCCTTGTCACCAGTTTTACAACTTTTTGTCATACCTGCTCCATTTCCTGTCTTCTTAGCCTGCTGGACATAGCAAAGAACAACTGTTCAGTGAAAAGAAATAGTTTCAGCTTCTGTAATTCACTGTTTAAATAGACACACAAACATCCAATAATATCTAGTTCTCTTAACATCTAGATGTTTGAAAGTACAGACTGTATGTATCAGAATAAACCATGCAAATATATAACATGGGAGTCCAAAGTTTATTGTTTGGAGGTGGGTTCATTTGTTTGGGGTTTTTTTTAAACACAGATTTTTCTAAATGCCTATATTGACAATACCAATTTGACAAATGCTGAAGTGTAATTTTCCATGCATAGGATTTCCCCGGTTAAAAAGGAAGATGATCTTAGAATTATTTCTTACAGTGTTCCAGAAACTAATTTAAAACATCTGTCATTTTAGCAAGGAGCCTAAAAAATACTCACATAATCATCCAGTGAACACATACAGCTCAAGCTGTAACACTAGCAGAGCCCCAGGTTTCCCCCAAGAAATAAGCTACGGTATGAGGTTTTCATGACAAATCAAAGTACCAAAGTGATACAGTCTGTAGCCTGTAAAAGTGACTTTACCATAAGCCATTTCCCATTAAAATCCAGTTGCTGGTTTATGCATTCTTCCATGTTTTGCAAGCTTCCAGGAAGAATAGTGACATGACAATGAATGTTAAATCTCACATCAAAAATTTGTTATACATCAGTGCAGTTCCATAAAGTTCTCTGCAGCTTCCTTCTCTATTTCTTTAGACGTTTGTCCTGAAAAAATTAACTTAAGTATGTGCTGTAACTCTGCAAATGACAACAGCTTCCACAATGCATATCCATGTCTAGAATCCATCTCTAAACAGAATTGCCAGTTCTTTTCCCCAACCCCACTTTTTAAGAAAGCAAAACTGGCCTAGATTTCAAGACTGAACAATCCATCAAGCAGAGCTAGAAGCAAGCCAAAGTTATACTGAATTTATGCCTATTCCTTGCTGGCATGGATGATGTACATTTGCAGTCTAGACTAAAAAAATAATAATACATGAACAGAGAATTAAATCTTCATGAAAGCATTTTGAATTCAGGTTACATACTATGGGGCATTGCTCACCCATGACAATAGAAGGAAAATCATGACTGAAGTAAATGATACACAGCTGTGTAGCCTACACCTTTTTATAGAGTTCATCCCTACCCACAGGGCTTGTCCATTGAAGTTGCTAGAAAGCAGGTCCTTTATCTCAAACTGAGTTCAGAGACAGTTGTCTCAGTGGGCTCAAACATAGGAATGGCTCAATAACTACTTCACAGTTATTTCATTTTCCCTTTGTGAAACCAGTCATTGGAGCCAAATTACACAGAAGGAAAAGAGCTCTGACAGCCAACGAAACAAAAAAATCAGAATTAGCCATTTACCTTCATCATTGTCAGTCACAGTACTTTGATTGCAACCCATGTTCTGCCTTTATTTGCAGTACCTAGTAGGTCCAGTCGTTGGTATTTCAAGCTCTTTCACTAGCCCTTTTAGAAATACAACTTCTGGAGTCAATGTTGTTTTATCATGCCCTGACCCTTAGCCACCATAATCCATGTGGTAAACCTTAGCAAAACAGAACTGCATATACACTGGCATAGCAGCAAAGCATAAAACTTTGCCAAATACAAGACAAACAACTTTGGGGTACATCATGAAATGTCTTAGTCCCACCTCAATTTCATAAGTCACATGAATGATCATCAGATGACAAACAGCTTCCAGTAAAGACAGAACTTTCTGCACACTGTGACAGAAAAAGCAAGCAATGTTAAAGTGTTTTTAGGAAAAAAAAAATCCAAGAGAACAAGTGTACAGACCACTCATCACAATCTAATCCTTCTCATTCGATAAAACTGAAAAAAGTCAGTTATAACAAGGTACCACTTGGGGGTTTTTAAACACAAAATTTTGTTTTTACTTCAAAGGCCCTTTCAGAAGCATTTAGCAAATAAAATTTCCATTTTTTTCATCATTCCACTCTCATCTTGCTTTAAATTCAAAATATGATAAGTCACTTGGAATTAGTGAGTTTAACACTGGTTTAAGTTCTTCTAGTACTATGCAGGGGAATAGGCCAATGCAATTAAGAGACTGAAAAATAAGTCCAAAGAAATACACAGCTGAATTGTCTTCCTCCTTTTAGTTTAGTGAGCAATGCACATATACTACCAGTGACATCAGTCAACAAGACCACTATTCCTTCAAGCCAGGTATGAACTTAGAGACTGATGAATCGGAGCCTATCCACTTTGCCTTTCAGTTAATATGGAAGCTATATACTGGCTTCTGGTTTTCTCATGATTACCCTGGAGACTGCATTCCAGGCATAGCAAGGTACAATTTCAAAGTCATCTGGCAGTAAATCAAGTAAATTAGAACACTCCAGCCATCTGGTCTCTAATAGCAGCAAACTGATCTACCTGTCTACACTGGCAATTAAGACAAATTCAATTGGCTTGAGGCTAGGGAAATCCTGCTGTCCAAGTAAAATACGTAACTATGAAACAAGAACCATATGGAAACCGAAAAATTACATCATTTGGGTATCAAAAGACATTTATTTATGCTGATAATGTCTACTAACTCTGTTATCAGTACAGAGCTGAGGCTTGGATGGTTTAGCTAATTGCAGGATGCACAACTTAAAGGAAACAAAAGCATATACTGATGATGTGAGAATTTTTACAGAACTATTATAATTTGGAAGTTAATTCTTTAATCAAGAAACTTTCTTCTTATAAACCAGTACTCCAGAGTTAAAACTATTTTAAGACATTGTAACTCCATTGCAGTCAAGCAAGTCAACTCTGACCTTTGAGCATACACAAAACTCACCTGGAAAAATCATATACAGCAATTATCCTCTACAAATTAGATTCACAGCTTCAACTATTTACTTTTACCTTACAAGGAAGTGGAAGAAAGATTTCTTTCCAGATACAGATTCTCACAGGCCACTCTGCTGCATTTCTAGTATAGGTAAATATTGTACTGCACAGTCTCTAAACCAACCCAAGCTGTAGCTTCACATCAGTAGTAACAGACTTCCTCCCCAGGCTGGTTTTTTCCTTCATCAGAATTACAAACTAAGTTAATTGTGGCCTCTGTAATAATACTATTAAATTGGTATTTCACTTATCCATGTGTTGGCACAGAAAATACTCAAGTTGCTGAAGAAAGAAGACAAAATTAATACCTATGCTGTTACTTCCTGAGTAAGTTTCAGATGCAGAATATTAGTGAAGTTTCTCCCTCTCAAGGTTCTAAGGTATCTGGCTAATCAAGTGCAAGGCAGATGTACATTATAAATGACTTAATTACAAAATCCATTGCTACTTTTTATAACCCATTTTACTTTTTGAAAACGCTGCTAATTTGACAGGTGTTAACTACAAGAAGCATTTTAATATACCACAACTAAAACTGTAGGTTGGCTACCAGGCACTGAATTTTAGTATCTTCTATTTGTTATATGCAAACTTGGACTGACTTCTGAAGACCACAGTTCAACACTGATTTTTCCCTCTCCCACAGAGAAAAAGGGCAGCACCCCTTACAAGCTCCCTCCTAGAGCATCAGTGGTTTCACAGTAACAGAATTATTTTCCTAAGTTTAAGACAGCAACAGTTTCCTGCAGTAAGACAAAATTTATAAACATGAGAAGGAAGAAGGAACACCTTTGATAGCAGGGAGGAGAAATACCAATCATTGATTTTTAAGACACAACAAATCAGAATAAGTTCTGACTTTCAGCACCTGCTAGGGGCAATGCATTTAGCAGTAGATAAAGGAAAGAATACTCCCCCCCCCACCATTTTCATGACCCTGCTTTTTAATATGTTCTAAATGTAACTATTTTGCCAAAGACACTGTCATAACACTATCCTTCATTCTAAACAATCCTGAAATTTTTACGATTCCCACCACGTCTTCCCATGACACTGTTTCAAGTTACTGACTTGTTCTCATCTGCCTGTCATCTGTGCTGGCTTATTTATCTGCAGCCTTGTCAAGCAAGTATCTATTTCCATTACCTTGATGGGTTACAAAAACTAAATGGGTTTAGTGCTAAACAAAGTACTGAGGCAGAGAAGGAATTTACATAAGAGATGCTACCTTAATCTATTCACTTAAATCAATCGCAAATGCAGAGTTCTCTCTCTCATTGACTTTGCTTAATCCTTGTGATTCCCCTCGAGGGAAACATACTCATTTAAAATTTCCTTTATTGATAAAGTAATACTTTTCAATGAGCTTTAAATATTATATTAAAATTATCTTCATGTGTTCACTAATATATGGTTGAAGTAACAGAAATTCACAGCATTGATCTTTTGGCATAAACACAGTAAATGTTTCTTCACCAGCACAATATGTACTAACACAGTATATTATTATAGTGATTGTCCACCTTCTGTAGCATATTGGACAATTTGTCTCATTTTACTTGACTAACAGTTAATTCAAGTGTACAATAAGTTAATGGTGTAAATCGTTGCTCACATGTTAAATGTGATGTTTTAATTAGCTACAACAGTATCCAGTTACATTAAACAGAAAAAGGACTAGAAATGGTGGGCTGTTTTCCAAGGAACAGTGCTCATTTTACAGCACCATTAAAAAAAAAACAAACAACCTTGTGTCAGAAACTTGAAATTATGTTATTGTTTTCCAGCCTGATTTTGCCTTCAGTGCTTCTGACCACTTGTACCAGCTCTGCAAGTAATTCAGCATGTAGAAGACAACCCACTTATGTGCAGTCATCACAATGAATTTGTAAACTGTTACAAAGCAGCCACGCAACAGAAGTAACTGATAGATAATAATTAAAAAAATAAATAATCAAAGAAATGTCTGATCTGGTATTAGTTCTGAGTTCTTTTACTGTAATTCATTAGTATTTTAGAACTCCATTGTGCCAGGCACTGTACAAATACGTATCATCCATAACAACATTTAACAGCAGATCATTGCTGAGTCACATTAGAAGAATGTTGACAAATGAACTCCTCATTAGAAAAAGGATATTAAGTGCCACCAACACTTGATAGTATGTAATTGCTACCACTTTGAGGAGTTATAGGTACCATTTCTAACTGTTAAAACCCTTTTAGGAGTTTAATAAAAATGAGTGAAAAATCCTTTAAGTCTTTGTAAGGTAAACACATTTAGAGAGCAAGTTCCTTCATACTTGCTATAAGAATGTGGTTGAAAAGAGAAACAGCAGTATTGCTACAAGTTTTAGCAGTATTGCTAAAAGCATCTCCTATAACAGGAAGCTACACTCTTTTCCAACATTTTGTCCTATCTAAGGAAGCTGGCTCCAAATTTAAAAGCAATGGAACAGAAGAGAACCACTCTTCTGAGCAGCCATTATACTATAGTAAACAGGCATACAAGTTTTTGGCCAGCTAACAAGCAAACTGGAAAAAACATCTGAAGAAAGGAATTGCAGTCAACTGTGAAAGCAGAAGCTATATGCATCAAGTTCACAAACCGTTTCACAGCTTCCATTCACTTCCTCCACTGCCACACAGTATCAAGGTTAGTTATCAGCATCACCAAAATATTTAAAACTAGTAAGCCATGTGCAGGGAAGTTTGCTTTTTGCAAGACAAAAACCTGCAAGACAACTATGTGAAAATCTGCCACAACAGCTAAACAACAACTCTTTGTAGCAGTCAGTAACTGCTTCAAGGGTTGCAAAGTCTCTTTAGCATTTCACTATCCTGAATAATTGGATAAAAGGTCAGATTCCAACTGCTCCCCCTCCCCCTCAAAAAATGTCACAGCAAAATTTTTATGCCACAGATTAGCTTCCAATTGAGAGATAAACCACTTTATATTCTATACCTTTGAACTACAATAATCACTGATATCAAGATGGGAAGAGGAAAAAAATCCTATCAGCCAAAAAATACATTCCTTTCTGTTGCATGGGGGGGTAGAGTGCACCTGGCTGCTCTGGCAGCTCCAAGTGTCAGTGGAGTCTAGTCAGAGAGATAAGGAATGCAGGTTTTCTCCAGCATTAACTTCAGAGAAATAAAAGAAATGTCATGCTACTACTTTTCCCCATCAGAGAATGACTGAAGTCAAGCTGAAACCTACCTAAAATTTAGTGAGGTTCTCACTCCCCACCCCTTTATTTTTTTGGAGAAAAAGGGAACTTCTTATAAGTGCAGCAAGAAATCAAGCAGCACTTTTCCATTTGCTACAGTTAAGTCAGTAGTTTTTTGGCAGTTACCTCCCCTTAACAATTCTGGTTTTTCGTCATTGTATCAGGGCAAGCTAAATAAAAAGTGACCTTTTTGCTACTATTCTGGAGTTTGAGAGAAACCCCATTTGATTATTTCTGTTATTCAGCACAACTATTATGCTCTAAAAAGCTGCAGAGACTGCTAGGCTTGTGAAAGTGATTTTAGTGTAGTCCAAACACTAGTCAGTCTACTAACTTGTTCTCTCACCTAAAACCCTGTAAGAGGTTAATATGAAGTAATTTAAGAAAATGTTTTTACACTTGAGAATAAATTTTCTTTCAAGTATTGAGTGGTTTTTGTGACCCATTTTAACAGAATCAGATTTTGAAGACTTAGCTGAAGGACATTTAGACACCTGTATACACATTCAGAGGCTGAAATACAATCAATCTTGAGCAAAGCTACAAAACCAAGATCTTTAAAAGCAAAGACACACCAAAGCAAGTAACCTTCTCAGTAACTTCCAAGTAGATGCTTGAAGCAGCATTTTTTTAAATAGTGGTAACTCTTAATATAAACATTCAGTACAACACACACTTGAGTATTAAAAATATCTGCTAAGCAAGTTATGATGACTGCATGGACACATGTTAGCAACTGACAAGGTTTCCATAGAGTTTAAATAGGAAGGTTGAACATGCCACTTTGCATACAGCTAAACCTTAGCACTAATAGCTTCATTCAGTGATGTACTACTTGATGCTATTTTGAGATTAACAGTTTAACTATTCATTGCTTATGCCCAGGCAGATAGTTTACTCATTTGAGTAGTTATTTTATATATAGATATTTTACTCATTTATGAGAAGTTGTTCAAAACAACCAAATTTGTGGTCACCAGGAACCAAATCCACCCAAACACTCTTGCAACTTATAAGGTACCTGGCTGCCACATGTACTATCAGTCTGGTTGAAGTCTGTTTCTGCTCCTTCCTAGGTAGTATTTGTGCAGACAAAAAAGACAAGGCCTGCATAAGAAAAAGTCTTATTAATGCCTTCCTCCTCAAAGACAGTTGAAGTATACAGCTTCTTCCAAACTCAGGAAAAAGTTTGAAGACAGCAGAGAAAGCAACTCAGTTGGAATAACTGGAGTTCCAGATGACATCTTTTAATAGCTTCCCTCCTGGACAGGAGTCTTCAGACTCTTCTGCAAATGAAGAGCTGATACCCAGAAAATGGCTGAAAGACTAGAATGGGCAAGGAAGTTGATACGGACTTTCCTGGCTCAGCCTTTAATAAGCTTCCTGGTTTAATGCACCTGTTCCTTACATTACATAGCATCTATTTGATGAGAATTTAATAAAACTAAAGACAGAGGAAAACAGTCATTACTGTTTGCCATTACCACAAGGACAGCTAAGGTGACACTTGTGACTTACCCAGTACAGGCCAGAATGCTCTCCATCAATTCAGGGGTTACATAAATAATTGCCATTTCTCATACTAGTACTTTAGCACTTCTGCTACTATACCTGTTTAAGAAACTAATTTCTACAGCTATTTTCTTGTGCGCTCCTCAGCACTTAAGAAGGGACATAGTTCATGCAAAAACTCAGCTACTAAAATGCAGTTCAAGTTTAATACCATTGTACTTTACTATTCCAACAGAAGACAAACATTGAAAAGAGCAGAGTCTGGTACTGCCATCAATGTGTCCATTAAAAAGAAAAGACAAAATGCAATATTTACTATCACCTACTTTAAAAAGATACATTGCTGGATAATCACCATCACAAGAATATCAAGCGCTCCTGAATATCCTTATGAATTGCAAATGCAGTTACATTTACATTCATTACAGAACAAGGCTTTTGGTCTTTGCCTACTGCTAACCTGAACTGAGACTGCCTTCAACTACTCTGTACCTTTTCAGGACAGTTAAAGAATTTAGACAATTCTGGAATTACAATAGAAGATTTACTGCATCCTAGTCAAAGTGACCAACAACTGTCACAACTCTAGTACCTAGAACACTGAGACCAGAACACTTGCAGCAATAACAAACACTTTAAGCTGCATAAACAAAGCTACCCTAGCATAAAGCTTATAAAGCTAGCCAAAGCAGCACTTTCTCAGGTCTGTTATTTCCTTTATGCACCATATGTACCTGAGGACAAAGATTAAGCATAGTTGCTCAAGTCAAACCTTCTTAGGCCATCACAGAAAATCAGTTTAATATGAAAATTGCTTACCTCCACTGCAATACTCTACAGAACTACTGTACTTTTCCTATCATGCATTGTAAGCTCTAAATATCATCTTCCATTAGTAGATAGATAGAAATTGAGGAGCCAAAGAGAGGAGGCACTCTGCTATTAGAAACAAGGAAGAAGTGGTTGGGAATGCAAAGGCCAGATGCAACCTTAGCTGCAGTGACCATGAGATCATGGAATTCAGGATTCTGAAAGGAAGAAACAAGAAAAATCAGACCCTGAGCTTAGGAACAGACTTTAGCCTCTTCAGGGACCTACTTGGAGAAAACCAATGGGATATAATTCTTAGAAGAGGGCTTCTAGAGAGCTGGTTGATTTTCAAGGATCACCTCCTCCAAGCTCAAGGATTGTTCACCCTGAGGAGCATGAAGTCCAGCAATGGTGGCAGGAGGCCTGCATGGATGAACTGAATGCTCTTCACAAAACTGACATAAGAAGGCACACAAGAGGTAGAAGCATGGACAGATGACTCAGGAGGAACACCAATATACCACCTGAGCATGCAGGGATGGGGCCCATCCCAAAGACAACCTAGAGTTGAATCTGGTGAGGGACATGATGGACAACAAAAAAATGCTTGTGTAAGTACAGCAGCTGCAAAATGAAGACTAGGTAAAATGTAAGCCCACTGCTGAATGGATGGGGAGCCTGGTCACAACACCGAAATGGCTGAAGTACTCAGTACCTTCTTTATCTCAGTCTTTACTGAGAAGATCTGCCTTCAGCAACCCCTGTCCCCAAGACACACTGAAAGTCTGGCACAAGGGAAACTTATCCTCAGTGAAAGAGGATCAGGTTACATTCGCTCACTATTCTGTGAGTGTAACCACTGATGGAAAATGCAATGGAGTTTTATTACAAAAGGTCTCTTCATAAGGATTCTAAGCCAACAGCAACAAGACACACAAGTTTTCTACAGGAATGGCTTGTTTCTTTTCTCCACTTTTATGGGAGAACCCTGACATGAATCAGTTTCCTACCCTACCCATGAAGGCAGGGTATGGAGAAACTGTTTCAACACACATTCTCTCCGTGAGAAAGATCATCATCAACTAAGAGTCAATATGAGCTGACAATTTCATTAATCATAGAAAGCCTTTGGGAGTTGAGGGCTTTATTTCCTTTTCCCTTTCCAGTTATCCACTGATAATTAGTCATAATGCAAATAATTACTTTGAAGCATCAGAACATTATTTACTTCAGAATAAGAGATTTGTTCCAGAGTGAGTTCTTCAGTACACTTTCACGGAAAACTTAGTTCCAGTCTCAGAATAGGGACAAGTACAACTACAACAAAGACCCATCTAGTTGCAAAAGTGTAAAAACATACCGAACCTTGTTTTATTTGGTTCACCGTTTTATTAATCTCCATAAAAGGAATTTCATGTTTACAATCCAGTATCACTACACGGGGAAAAATACCTTCTTGTTTCAAAGCACAAAACAAAACTACATGACACTGAAGTTACAGGCAGCCAGGAACATGAATAAATTGCTTGACATCAGCCCTTAATATGGATTTAACAGCTCCTCCCTCACTGGTGCACTTCACTTATGCAGCAAAACGCATATGTTAAGTTTTCCAGAGCAGGAACGGTATACACCATATTGTTGGCATATAGAATTTTTTAGTTCAAGTGCCACTTTAAGGTTATCCATTCCACAAGAATATTATCAGGTTTTATGCCCAAAAAAGCAAGCTGCCTGTAATTATTAATGGAGACAGTCACCATCTCTATGCACATTTAAAGAAAGAGAGAAGAAAATATTCCTTTTAAAGCTGATGGAAGACTGGTATAAATTAAGTCTCTAAACATAACAAAGATTATTCTATTCAAATCAGAAGCTGATTTATCACTTATGTAAAGATAATTCCTAACAGATAAAAGCAAGGAAGTAGTTTATGATGTGTGTTTGTTATTACAAAGTTGCTTTCTGTCTGATTAAAAATTAATCATTCTTCTCCCTGTCCCTCCTATGCACACACCCTAATGGGTTTTATTCCCTTTCTCAGAGCATATGGCCACTGTTCCCACAATATGTTAATTTGGCCCTTAAGAAATTGCAGGTACACTGAAGTAGAATGTTCTATTTCAAAAAAGAAGGAATTTTTTATTATTTAGAAACCACTTTCTCTAACACTAATCACAAGTTTCTACTACACAGAGAAGACCTAGAAACCTGTAAGGAAAAGACATTCTCTCATGAGATCATCAAGGCTCTTCGAATACAATAAACTGGAAATGGGGAGGTGCAGATCTATACATACCCCCTCACAAGTTAAAAACATCAAGAAAAAAAAAAATCAGAAAGTTACAACCCCTTGAGAGCCTTTTTCCTTTCTTCTCCATCCTTTTCCAAGACACATAAATATTGCAAGTTAATTCTCTCAAAACAGAGAACCACTAACCCACCCTTAGCAGCTCACTCCTCTTATGTACCCTGAGATACAGGCAAGTCAGCTACAGCAGAAGAAAACTTAGGGATGAGGAAGCTGGTTTACTGTCCCCTCTCCACAACAGTCAGATAATTTCTACTCACTCTAAGTGTTTAGCCATGTATCTGACTTTCGCTGTTGCAATTTTCACAGGGATTTCAAGGCAGGGTGCATTTTTCACAAATTCATTTATATAGGAGATTTCCAAGTTGGTGGTTTGCAGGTGTTGGTAGGCAATTTACAGCCTGTCCAGGGAAAATGCACAGGTCTTTCTGCAACCCCAGGGAACTTCTCACTTAACAGAGGCCCATGGATATGCACCCAGACCATACCAATTAATTCAGGTGATTACTGCTTCTTCACCACTGAGACAGGACAGCTGCTATAGCTACACTAAATCCTACTCTTCCACAGTTAAGGCTTTTTGGTAAGTTGGTTTTAAACTTTATGTCACTGCCTAAGTATTGATATAGAGTTTCACCTGTTCTGAGTGTATGTTTGTGTGGATTTAGTTGTGCCTAGATGGGGTGGGCTTCAGCTGGTGGTAAAGAGACTGACCACACAACTTTAGGAAGTGGCAAAAGTACCCGACATGAATGACTGTTTGACCCAGTGCTATAAGTGTGGTGTTCTCATCAAGTACAGTCTTCAGTTAAGCTTCACCTTACTCTAGACTGCATTTATTTTTAAAAATAGTGCTTGGCCCTGCTCTACTTAAAGGGAACATCTGATAAACCATGACTACAAGACAGGTTATTTATAAGCTATGAGACCCTTACTGATAATTAGCCTGACCTGCTAGTTGTGGTTACTGACTGAAATGCAGAAAGATGTCAGCACAGTTTCATAAGCATCAAAATCTCAGTAGATAAATAAAAGGTATATCACAGCATACACTAAGAATACATTCTCGAGAAATGTGTTAACAATTTAGAGTGAAGCACTTTTTCCCCACAGAAAATAATGTAATAGAAATTGGATGCATGTAGACACTTAGGAAACAGATTCAAATACAACAGGACAGCACCTATAGCATGGAGGATAGAAATACAGAAGCTGCATCATCACCTAGAGAATTGCTGGCCTTTCAGAGCAGATCTCAGTTCTGAAAGATCTCTGCCACTTCATCTATGACCATAAGTGTCTTAAATCTTTCATTTATGAGCATTTCACACTAGTGCCACTTTCATCAGGCAACTCAAGCTCAGTCAAAATGAAGGTCAGAAAAACAGGGTAATGGTCAAGTATTTTATCTCAGGTAAAACAGATCAGATCTTTCAGAGCACTGACCTGGTTCAACAACCCAGCCTCTAAAAACCCAACAACTCCTTGAGTTGCTCATCCTGCTCCAAAATTTACATATTGTGTATTTACTAAGTCCCTTGTCAGGTTCCCTTTATTACCTTAATTCTCACGTACAGAATTATTTCCCTATCTGTCAAACTCAGCAGCTTCACCCATGGTACTGCTGGTATTTGGCAGAGCAGGACCAACACTGCTCTAAAGCAGTTCTCTCTGAAGCAGTGGAAAGAAACAACAAAAGAGGGCTACGCCTGTACTGATAGAAAGCCAGAATCCATACAAGACAGTAAGTGAATTGAGTTTAAAATATCAAAGTAGAATCTGCTTTTTCTTTTTGGCCATAATATAACATTACTCTGAACATAAATGCTTGTAAATTTACTCCTGGAAAGTGGAGATTTTTCTTCTCCATGAAATAGAGTTGGTTCATATGTGCGTGATAGGTTTAAGTCTTCTACATCATCATTAGTCATCTTTGATAGAAATCCCTCTTTTTAAAATAGACTAAAAGTTTGATTAATGTTTTATTACCAAAAAAACCCACCAGGAAACCACCATATGGTTCACTTCCTCCCAGTTAAGTTTGGCCAGTTAGAATGCAAAATTTTATTTCACTGCCCACTATACTAATAGTATATTTAACAAGCTCCAAGTTATTTCATGCCTATTGGGTTTGATTATTCCCTCCCCAAAACCAATTTTGTTGTCTTACAGTGTTACATCTTTAGCTACAAGAAATACCAAACCAAACAGCAACCCTCCCGCAAGAGGCACACATCCACTCCAAACATCAGCCAACAAAAACATTAAGATCTTCAGTTTAAAAAAAAAGACCGATTTGGGACATTATTAATCTTGTGACACTAATTTGAAGCCTCTCCCTCAAATTCTTGGCTCAAATCAAAGGTTATTTTTGTGCAAAAAAGCTTCTGCCACTTACTTCTACATGCAAAAGTTTCATAAGTTACCTTTACCTTCAGAACAATACACTGAAAACACAGCTACAGACAGGAAAAAGAACTTTAATTCTGTTTTTCCTCATGTAGTCAAAGCTGTATTGTAACTGATCAGTGCATCTGCCTTTTAAGTACCACCTCAGATTACACCACTTCTATAAGCTATTTGTGAATTAACACAAAAAGAACTCAACAGTGTTCATTTTTATCTAGCTAGCATGCAAGAACAGAAAACCACGTTTCCAAAACCATTCAAAAATGAAGAAAGAGCTGGCATTAGTAAGCTGCAGAAACTAATCCTGTTTCTGCATTTCTCTAATAAATGCTATTTGATCAGATCAGGTTTCTTTCAAGAGGGAAAGGGAGAAATAGTCACACAACCCAGTGATACAAGCTAAGATCAGAGAGGCAAAGTGTTATTCTGAAGCTTTCCTTTCAAGGAAAAGTATTTCATACACTCAGGCTTCACACCCTTACAGTCAATATACCTATTATTACATCAGTTCACTGCTGCAGACCAATTGTTCTTCATAAAAACAAGAGCTTCAGCTAAAGTCAGCAAGAAACGCAAGTATTTCAGACAGTACATCCTGCAAAACTCATGGAGTCATGGGGACCAAGAGCTGTAGTTACACTGTAGTAAACTGCAAAACCTCAAAGTGGCAAGTTATTCTAGCAGTAGCAGGTACTAGAGGCCGAAATCTGACAAACACATCACATATATTAGTCATCATACACCAGCTTCTTATACCCACAAGCCTCATTATTTCAGTGCATTAATACATGAGTTAATAGTGACTCAGTATTATAACTGTATGCAACTACTTCATTTTAAGGTAAAGTTTGGTCACAAAGCCACAAATGACTTCAGAATTTTATAGGATTCAAAGTGACCAAGTAATTCTGATGTTCAAAAATGAACTCAGAGTACCTGTAAATGAGCTTAAGAGAAGTGCAAGGTAAGTATTACCAGGCAATTAATAATGAAATAGAGAACTATGCAGTGCTTTCTGTATCAAATGCAGTTGGTTATAAATGCACTAATACAACTAAAACATTTCAAATGTGTTGACCATTCACTTCTCAGACTGAAATGTCCATATTGCAAATACAGAAAAAAGACATGCTATGTATAGCTACTTAAAAGAAGTCGAGAGATTAAAGCCCATTTCCAGCCACCTTTAGTTTCCCACAAGAAAACAGTAGCTCACAAACAGAACAAATTACGTCTCCAAACTTCTAGAAACCACAGGTCTGTCTCTCCTCGACTCAGGCATTGGTAACGAACTGCCAGCCTTCACCAAAATCATTATCAAATGCCCCGAAGGTTTTGGTTGTGTTTTTTTAGGACAGGAACGCACCGACTAAGTATTTTGCCTTTTATAGTGCATATACTTAAAATAGGAGTTTCCAAGACAGCAAAAAACCACACAGCGTATCAGAGACATCTGTGAGGCGTTTCAGGGTATGCTCCGCATTTGAGTGGAGAGGACGGTATAAACAGCAACAATCGGAGCACTTCATTGCACTTTGCCATGATGCTGTCCCTCAGGAGGAGAAAAAGGCACACTTCAGCCAGAAGTATGGTGACCAGCCCGCTGTACCGGACAACTCACTGCCCTGCAGCACGGCTCGACGAGCTCCTTCGCCGGCCGGGGCGGGAACAGCCGAAGGCTGCTTCAGACAGGAGCCGCAGAGGTCCAGAAAGGGCCAGCTTAACCCCTTCCCGGCCCCCGCTACCAGCAGCGCCGCCAGGGAAGCCGCTCCGTTACGGGGCGCTGGGCGGGACGGGG
>NW_020799105.1:3124768-3251864 GCF_003259725.1 Athene cunicularia
CCTGGGGTCAGGGCCGGGCGGCGGTGGCCCTGCGGGGTGGGCGGGAGCGAATCGCGGCTGGCGGGTTTCACCGTTTTAATCTCTGGTGGTGCCAGCGGCACGGGCGCTTGTTCAAATACATTTTGGTGAGCGACGTGGCTTGGGGGGAAGGAATACAGACCGTAGCCGGAGAGTGACCTACGTTCCCGCTTTCCCGTAGCGCTGACGCTGGAGCCCGGCGGCGGCTCGGCCGGGAGGGCAGCTGTCTGCCCCGGCGGCCCGCTCCGGCAGCGGTGTCACCTCCGGCAGCGCTCTCCCGGGGCCTGCAAGTACCTCTGCCAGGCTCAGCAAAACTCGCGCTGCGAGCCCGGAACGGAGGGCTGCGTTGCCCGCTCGCCGCCGCTGCCCGTGCAGTGTCTCCTGTGACACGGGGAGTACTCGTCGTAATAAAATCAAGCATATGAGTGAGGGGTTGCGGGCTTGCAGTCTGTACTTTTTCCTCTTTCCTTGATGACGTAAGCGCGGATTTGGAAAATTATTGCTGCCTTTTAGGTGTTTTTTTCTCTTTGTCCTGGAGCTCCTATTTTAAAGAAATATCAATATTCCTGTCAGACTAGCTTTCACTCCTAAATGCTTCCGAGCAAACAGCATGCTTTCTGTGCAGTGTTTGAACACAGCTGGTCGTACCCGCAGAGACAGGGATGTATAGAAAGAGCAATTCAAACAGTAAGGCTTCTGGCGTGCACAAGGGTCTGTCTTTATAACTTCCAGTACCAGAGTTGGCACTGTTGGAGCTACAGGCATAGTTACAAGTTGTAGGCCTAAAGAGCTGAGAAAAACAGGTATTGTGCAGGGTTAGAAATCTTAGTAACACCTTTAACTCTGAATTTCATTTTTTGCTGTTCTGTTTTAGTATGCTGGGAATTGTGTTTAGGTGTCTGTATTTATTGAATCTGTAACGGTAGAAGTCAGATGACTAATTTCCATGTTGCGCAATCCAGTTTTGTTTGGAAAGAGGTATACCTGTAGGCATTATGTTATTGGCATTCAAAACATACTTAAAACATCCACCATGCTTCATAAGAGTATTTTATGCTGTTAACTATTGGCTATATAGCATGTACATATCATTTCTAGTATATGCATTCCCAGCAGTGCTTCTTTAGGATACTATGGATCAGTAACAAGGAGCACATGTGAAAATCCTTCTGGATAGTAATATGCAGCATCTGGGAATTACAAAAAGCAATTAGTCCATGTTATGAACTAATAATCTGCTAAATTCTATTTTTTAGAAGTATGCAAACCTAATAAACCACATATTTAGTAATTTGTGGGACTTGCACATAATCTCTCTGATTAAAAAAAAAAAATTACTCTTAAGTCTGAGATCTTGTATACTGAGTTCTGGCTGAAACATGCATGTGCATGCATATGTTTTAAAGAAAAAAAATATATTATCTGGCCATTGTAAAAGGCTGTCTTGCTGGTTCTAATAGCTACAGTTACTACAGCAAAATAAAATATGGAACAGATGGACATTTTTGGTACCCTTCTGAAAATTCACTTGTCTACAGGACAAAAATATGTGTATTTGTATTTGGGGGTGTGTTGGTATTAAGAGTTTGTTTCACTATTTGGGTTATATTGGTGTAATTTTTGCCCATGCAAAAATGAATTTTTATTGTCAGTATTATGTGACTGTACTGTAGGCCCATCAACTGAAATTTTCTGCCTGCTGTGGCTATCTAATTTTTGAAGCCACATATGGAAAAATTCCAGACAATTTACAGCAATACATGTAGCTGTATTTTTTCTTTTTAAGTAGTACTTTTACAGTGTTTTCTCTTTCCTTTGCAGTATTCAGATCTGTCACATTGATGTCATGTGAATAACAGCTTTGCAACACGTACTTTTTTAAAAAAAAATCAGGTTTTTTGCCCTTTGCACTATTTAGTCTGTTATTATACATTAATTATGCTACTACTGCTTCTCCAGTTTATACAGCTTCATTAAATCTCCAGATTTTAATATTGTTAGAAAGTAGAAATGGATTTGCTCACAATATTTTCCGTTTATTGAACCCAAGGTGGAAATGTATTAATTCTTTTGTCCTCTTCCAGCATGGTATTCCACATGCAACAGTGGATTACCCACTGAGAAAAAAAGATGCTGAACCTCCTTTACTTTCCACACACTCAAAATCTTAGTACTGTTAAGAAGTAGTATCTATTATTAGCATGACAGTGTTGACTAGCATCTCAAGTAAGTTAAAGTAGTTAGAATGAAAGGATGAGCTTTTAAAACACTCTTTAATTGTCTTTCACTATTTCATGAAAACTCAGGTGAGTCCAGTTAAACCCATTTCTGCAGAGAACGGGGATGTCAGCACTCTTCTGGTTACAAAAATATCCATTGATTTCAAGACTGTAATGTCTCTCTGTCCCACATAATCGGATAACAAATTCTCCTTTTCTCACACATAATTAAGTCTTTTAATGAAGCAAAGAAATCTTATTTCTACTTCCACTGAGGTGACATATATGGATACAGAAGTGATAGACTTTCGTAGAAAAAGAGAGAACACTTACAAACCAATGTAGTTGCAATGCAGCCTCTTCCACAGTATCGTTCCAAGAGTTCTGTATCTTGCAGTTAGGGTGCATGGCACTGCAACTGCAAGTGGCAGCAGCAGCAGCAGAACAGAACTATTTTCAAAGAGCTTCATGAACTTACAGTTTTATGTAATTATAAGGTGCTTTGCTAATATTAATACTTCACTGAAGTGCATGTGTTGGCTCTAAGCACTAACCTACATTTTACATTAGTTATTTTAGTATTAGGCAGAGAAGGATTAGGTTTTCTAGGCAAATGCACTTGGCTATCATGAATCACTTTTCCCTGGAATAATCTGCTGTTCCTTGTCTGCACCAACTTCTAACTTTTCTGAGTAACACCTGAATAGCTACCTGAGGAAGTTTACAGAAACACTGTAATCATATATTCCATAAACTGGATTTCATTGCTGTCTTGATGTTATGAAAATTTAAGCATATGTTGAAATTTAAGGAGTAGGGTGTCTCTATAAGTTTTGGGAGGATTGGAGGCTGATCAGTGGGCATAGACTGTAAGGTCAATGCATTCTGCAGTTCTTATCAAGCCCTTTGTGTAATGTAAGGAGTAAGCAATGGATGATTGAAGTTTAAAAAAAAAAAAATTCTCTCTGTGGTAATGTCTGCCTTAAACATAAATTTTATTTGTCATGGGTTTTTTATAGAACGGTGTTACTATATTGACAGCTCTAGCATGTAGGTGACTGGCACAGAAAGAATGCATTTCACACTGAAGAAAATACAACTTAGGGGAAAGAAAGAACAGATTACTAAGGAGGTATGACAGTCTAACTTCACCTTAATAGTCTGTCAGTGTGCTATGACGTTATACATATGACTTCTGTCATGAAATTAGGTTAGGTTCTGTTTAGTTCTGGGTTCTAGGAACTGCAACAAGACCAACATTTAAGCATTTTTCTCCACTGACTCATCATCAGTCACTATCTGAGCTAGATGGGAGCAGCCTATTAGGATTGGAAAATGTAAATCACAATTGTCAGCCATCTCTTGAAAAATGACCTTTATTTCATCATACAAGGCTGCTTGGTTCCTAGCTGCCCTTCTGTAGTTTGTTAAAACAGTGGGGCTTAGATTTGCGGAGAATGCTGCTACCAATTCACTATCTCATTTAAGGAGTTTCTTGCTAGAGGCTCTATACATCTGTGTAGCATCTACTGGGAAACAAAGAGTGCAAATGTAGTTTATTTTTATATCTTCTTAGTTACTGTGCTTTGATCCCAAAACATTTTATTAACTACACTGCATTCTTAAGTGGTTTGTTATGGACTATCTCAACAATTGTAATAACATAAGAATGTTTTTAAGAACATACAACATGTAGAAAATAAGGATGAGCGTATTAAGTATATATTTGTGTATATATATATTAATGCTTATTCTAGAAATTGCTACTTAGGAATGAGGTTCAAAAAACCACATTTTCCTACCTTTCTTCTGAAAAATTCCACCAGACAAGAATATATTCTCATGTATGTGGAAAGCATGTGTGATAGTGAATGTGTAGTTAAAATTACACAGTCTATTCACACTAAATGCAAACCAGAAGTCTTTCTACTCTTGTGACAAAATTACTGTGAACCTACGATAGACTTTGGTTTTTCAAAAAGCAACAAGTAGTTTTCAGGAGCCTGACTCTGTGATTGGATAGATGAGTACCACTACAAGGAAAAAAACCTGAAAAAACTATTCCTATATATCCCACCAAGTATCACATTTGTTATGGCAGTATTTTTTCAAAAAACATTTTTAGTCAATAAGAGGTGTATACTTGTGCTCTGAGTATAGGCATGCCGGCTCAAAGCTTGTCAATACAATTGTCTATCCGGTAAACAATTTAAGTGCTTTATTCGCAGTAGGTGACCATTTTAACAATCTAAACATTCATTTTACCACTAGAGATTTTGGTTAATATTTATGGTCATGTCTACACATGGACACAGGGAAATTGAAGCAAATAAACTGAGGATGTTAAATGTCTTGTAAGAATATTAAACCTCATTTGAATGTTGTCATTCAGCTTTAAATGGCCTTTGATACACCATGATTCTTTTTCAAGTACATGCTTCTTGGGAGTAGTAAGACTCTTGTCTTAAAGCAGTTTACAGAGCTGCTGTATTTGCTGGCTGAGAAGTGGTAACTGACTTCTTGTATGCCCTTTGTGCATTTCTTTAAGAAGTGAAAAGTTGGTTTAAACCACTCTTGTTGATCAGTTTAAGCTTCCCTGTTTTACTTTGCACTGAAATGGAGATACCTCAGCTGAGATGCCTATAGTAGTTCTCAAATTTCTTTCTCTGCCTTGCAAGAGCACATCTTGATAGTTCTTGAATAAGTATTTTTTGATATAATTATGTATAGTTCAATTTCAAGGACCCCTGTGTCCAATCAGCCTAAAAGATTACATATGCAATACTAGCATTTTTTTGGCTACATGTTTCTCGGTGCCTGTTGCAGCTCTGCAGGCTTTTTTTCCCTCCTGTAATATTAGATGCTTGTATGTATCAACTCCTTTCCTAGTAGTTCCTCATATTGGATTTGATTTACCAAAGTATTAAAGCATGTGTGCATTGGTAAGTATAATATTAGTCTGAAATTTTAAGTGTTTTGCCGGTTTGGAGTCTCATAAATTATTTATATCCCTACTGCAGAATGAACAGGCTCAGGGGTTTCTGCAATTTTGTGTACATTCCAATTCACCACAAAGCCAAAACCTTGAACTGGACAAGACTTCTGGTAAAGCCACTGTCTAAAATTAAATAATACTATATTTAGTAATAATGACTTCTTTGAATATATGCACGTATGTAATTGCTTTTTTACTGGGTAATTGTGAAGATCTTTAACTCTTTTATAGATTATGTCTTAAATAATTATCTTAGCATACATACTAAAGATTTGTAGCTTTGTATTTGTAGATATAGGAGTTTACTACCATCAGCAAGTACTAAATGGCCAAATTAGGCAATACTTAAAAAAGAATTGCTAGATAGTGCCAAATTTCTGTATATATGTATAAACTCCTTTTGTATACAGTGGAGATCTCAATCCACAGAATAAATCACATTGACATACTTCTGAGTTTCTCATCTGTGCCACATTCATTAATTCATCTTGACTAAAACTCTTCTAGTGTCCCAGACCTCAGAGGAGCTTCAAGTAATTACAATAAGAAAGAAAATTAACCTAATACAAAAATACTCCCTTCTTCCTGCCCTGAGATCCTGAACCTACAGTTATTTTCACATAATTGGACCTTGTACTTGCAGAAAATTCTGTAGGACAGATTGTAAGAGTGCTCTGTGAATGTATACATTTTGTTCTTCATCAAAATGCAGTGGTGTCACAGAAAGGACTGTGTGTATTCAACACTGTGCCACTCATAGGTTTAAAGATCATTAGGACCGTAGTAAGAGTTTTATCCTGTTGCAAAGGGAAGAATCCAGAATTACATTGATCCATGTAATGCTCCTGCGCTTGAAAAAACTGTCCCCATGACTTATGTCCAAAAGATTTGTTTTAGAATATTCTTAAAGTGTACTGAAAACATTATAATCTTAGTCTCCTCTATAGTTAGATTCATAGCTATTAAGAATTGTGAATCTCTTACACATAGAGAAGATCTCTGTGCTCTGCCTTACTTTCCTGTGGGGTTCAAATCTCAGTGGACTGGATTTTTGCCCAGTTACACAGGTGAGATTACCCATGTGAATATTCAGAGATAGGAATGAGAGGTTCTTAAATCCTGTCGTAAAGGAGCTTGGCTATAAACTATTAGTTATCTTAAAATATTTTAGCATAATTCCTATGTCAGGTATTATGTTCCATATGATATTATGCATGCAGTCCACTGACTAAAAAGTAACATTTGAATAATAAATAATTTAACATTTTTAAAAAGTAGCAGATATTTGGGTTCTGCTGTCTTGGAGCTGCTGCAAGGTGAGAAGCAAAAATTGCTACTAAGCTTGCTGCAGATGCACCTAAAATTTCAGGGGTGAAATGAAATAGACGTTTAGGTTTTGGGCTCTGTGTATAGAAAAATGCCTCCCGATACCAGGCAACAATATTTTCCATGCGAGTGTGTCATTCTTTACTGTTGCATACTGTGTCAGCATTGCCAGTTAAATGTGATACACAGTGGTAAAATGTGTGCAAACTGCTGCTGAGTGAGAGTCAATAGCCTCAGCAATGTCACACTGCGCAAAGCATGCTGCACTTGTGAAACATTTTCTCCTGAGACAAACTTTCTGCATTCATTACAACTTTCCTTGCAAAGCAGTTAGCCAAGCCTGTACTCACATTTTTCACTCATACTGTATTTGACTTACATCAGCTGAAGGAAATGGTAAAGTGCAACACTGGCTCTGGAATTTAAACAGAAACTCGCAAGGGATCTCCGTACTGCAGGCCAACTTCCAAATATGGGAGAAGAGAGGCAGCCGTAGTAGCTTGGGAAGCCATCCTCCACACAGTAAGGGACAAAATAGTTGGGGGTACATGAGCTCTTAGAATTTGTTCAGAAAGGTAACTGCTGTAATGCTTTAGTCAGAATAAAGAAATGAAACACAAATACTATGATAGCAGCAAGAAGCATTGTAGAATGTTAACTGTCTAGCACCTGAACAACAGAAGTGCAGCTATTTTTTCAATTCTGTTTTTCAGTATGTAATAGTGCACTTACCTCAGATCCAAACATGTATCCATACTCTGGCAATGCCAATCTGTTTTCAGATTTATCAGGAAGACTCATAAGAATTCTTATGAGATTAGTGGGGCTTACTACCAGGTCTGGTGAAATTCTGCCAGAACAGTCTTTCTCAAGAGAACTAAATTTACCAATATTTAGACCCCACATTCTGTAAATCCTTATTCAAAGGCTTAACAAGAACTTTTGATATACATTTAACACAGGGAGGACCTTTTGAAAAAGCCCCAAGAAAGTAGAGGATAAATAGATTCTAACTACTAGGTGATAGATTCACTTGTATTTATCTGTTGCAGATTTTCGACACTTCTGACTTCCATAAGTAGCAGTAGCTGCATGTCATCCAGGCACACAGGGAAATAGTGGCCTACAGGCCAAAGGAGTACAGAGCCAGATGAGCTGGGGCAAGTCTGACAGAGTAAAAGGCTGCAAAGTGGTTCACGTTTCTAGTGAGTCACTGTTTACAGGATACTTTGTAAGTGGTACCTTTATTGGCTGCATAATAGACAATGTGTAGGAGTTATTGTTATCGTGAGGATAAATATGGCTTTTAGAAACAATCAAGGCAAATGAAGCCAGGTTCATATAAATTGAGAAGGCCATTAGAAAAGCCCTCTTATGGAGGTGGGCTTTTTATGAAAGAAAATAATTTGTAGGCTATTTTCCCTTACTCATTGTGAAAGAGTTGTTTTTCTAAAAGCACATCTCAGGCAAGAATATCTGTGAAAGAGATAGGGTGCTTGTCCTGGGAGACTCTGTTAAGGTCAAGACGGAGGTAAAAGATTCTATTTTTCTTTTCAGACTGCCTAAACAAAGTATCCTATGTTCTACCGGCAAAAGAGATTTGATTGCACTGTATTTCAAACTTCTGAAACTGACTCTGCTGTCTGAACAATAACTGAATTTGAGTTCCTTTAGGGTGGTATATTGTGGTGGTATATATGAGAGTATATTATTTATATGTCCTAGGCAAAAGCATCATTTCTCTCTGGAGATTCTAAACAACTTCTTGTGTGTCTTCATGCCTTCCTTTCCTCTACCACTGCTGCCAAAATAAAGATACCATGTCCAAGTTGTAATGAGGACTCCTAAATTTCAAGTCACAAGTCTCTCAAATTAGGATTGTAATGTTAAAGTTGAGTCATAGTGATTCAGCTAATGTGCCATCAGTGAAAGACTTAACAGGAGTGCTACTAAATTACACCATGAGCTTTCAGAGCTGTCCAAAATAGGAAATGTTGCAACTTTGATAAAGTTGTTCTAACTACAGAAATTTTGTACTTTATTCTGTAAGAAGACATTGCTTTGGCTGTTGTTTGAAAGCTGCATTTTACTGCTCAAAAGGCTTAAACCCTAATGCCTGATTCGGTTCAGCTTTTCACCTTCCATCCTTGTACATGATCATGGAGTCCAAAAATCAGTCTGCAAAGAGGTAAAAGGCTCTTCCTTGCAATAAACACTTAAACTGCTCAGACTTTAGTTGGAGATTAAAATAAATACTATGTGCTATCCATAGCTGTAAGTGACAAAATAAGGGCTTCTGAATGTTAAGTGCTTACGACTTTAGTAGAGATACATTTTCACTATATTATCATAAAAAGATGTTATTGATTCCAAAAGTATATGTGCAACAAAGTCCAAAATGTTCAAAAGCTTCTTGAACAAATTCACAGTAGATAATCCCATCAGGGTCTATGAAACACAGAGACACTATTTCTGCCTCAAGAAGATCCTCAGCTTTAGAGGTTTAACTGGACATGTGTACTTCGGGAATTATTTTATTCTTGCCTTGCTTTTGTACTCTTTCATAGACATCTACTCTTGACCACTTCAGAGCTGTGGTAGTGTGCTAGATGACACATGTGGCCTGACTCTGTGTATCTTTGTGTTGTTTCTGTAAAACGATTCTGCTCTAACACCTCAAATCGAGAAAGAAGGACCAAAATTGGTGTCAGGCTAATGAGAAACTTCAGGGTGATGATGTGCGGTACACAAAGTAACTGGTTATCTGCTGCTGCTGTTACTTCCTCTTTTCTGTGTGACTGAGCTTTTCTTCTGCTAGAATTGACCCGTCTCTGTTACAACAAAGCTACATATCATATAAACACAGTACTGTTCCTGTTTCCAGATTAGCAACAATATGAGGGAAAACAGAACGCATGTTGCATCATCATGCCCTGACCCTATGGACAACCATGGACACAGTGACCTGAGAGGCACAGCTGCTGATCAGGTCGTAGAGTGGTCTTGCATCTAGTCACGTGACAGAGACTGCCTTGCTGGACAAACCTCTAACCGCCATGCCTGTTTTCACACTCAAAACACAAGCTGTAAGAGAAAAATTGTGCATACATTAAAGATACCTATTTGTGTACTCCCATGCACCTTATTTACATGCTTAATGATACTCACTGTGAGATATAATCCTTGCATCTCCTTCATGTAAACTGGGAGTAAATTTGTGGCATCTCTTCCAAAAAAGAAGCCTGGAAACAACCTCCCATGGATTCATGCAAACCTATTTCCTTTCTAATTTCTAACTGTCTCTAACTAACATAGCCTAAAAATTCCATGTGTCTTTAATTAGGTTTGCATTTCTCTTGGAGACTGGGAGAGAGGGCAGAGAGAACATAATGCAATAGAAACTCAGGGAAAATTAGATCTGAAAATGAGGTAAAGAAAACAGACTCTGAACAAAGAACTGAGACAGGGAGAAAATTTATTTTGGGAAAATCATATAAGCATTCTACAGACAGGACTGGTTTGAGTATCTGAGAGGTTTCATGAAGGGAGGAGATTTTATTTTGTCTGTGAAAAGACAGTGAACATAAACTTGCTCGTAGCAATGGAAATATACCTTCTATGTTTTATTTTTAAAGTAATACTAAGGGAGAACAATCATATGAGTTTAAACTGAAGCAAAACATTTTAAGAAATCCCCCCCATATCTGAGTAGATACAGTTCATGCATCTACAGCACAAAACTCTTGGGAGGTCAGCTTCCTTCAGCTCACATAGGAAATCAGTGTTTCTGTAGCTTTCAGGAAGAGTTAAAAATAATATCACTAAGTGTATTTCCAAATGTGACTGCCGGCAGGGAAGGCCCTATGCTGCACTTGCTGTTGTCAGTAAAGTTCTATACAGGCATTGTGTTTCTGAGAGCTGGTTGCAATACTAGTGTACAAGATGTATCGCCTCGACACAGTTGCTTTCCACATCTTGCAAGAGGGAGGATCCTGGGGATAACACAGTAACCTTCACTACTGAATGCTGCAATCTGGTTCTCCTTTTAGCTGTCTAGTTGCAAAATATAGGATCAACATCAGTTTAAGTTCTGAAGTACAAAGAGAATCATGGTTCACGGATTTGCGTGGCTCAAACCCTAAAAGCAAATAGCTTTCAAGTGGTTATAGAAAGGGCCTCCAGAGCTCCTAGCTCTAAGAGTCTGGGGACCCCTTTGATTTCTTGTCAAATGTTCAACACCAAGATAAATGTTAATTGCCACATGTTATGGTAGGAAGGAAACCTGCCAGTGCAAGAACAGATGGCATTACATGAAGACTTCTTTACATGGAACGTGAAAGAGAGATTATTGTGTCCAGGACACTGATCAGCTGGGGAGCACAACAGATAACATGGTCTTTGGATTTGTGGATTTGTATCTGCAATGGTCTTAAGAAAATTTTTATTCCATTCCACGCTAGCAAACAAGTGTTGTTATTCTTATTAAAAAAAAAAAAAAAAAAAAAATAAAGAAATAATATCACAGGTATCCTATGCCAGTGCAAAAATCCAAAGCAGTTATGCTGATTATAGTAGAGAGGCTTGTGTTTACTTTTTTCACACAACTTTAACAGTGGGTGCAAGCAAATAAGCTTAGTGTATGAGTGGGACACCATGGCCTTTGCATTGAATTTCTGCAGATCATACTGAATCATGCAATGGTCTACACCACTGTGGAGGGAAGGAGGAAGAGTAAACACTCCATCCTGGCTGCTGCCATTCAGCTGTCTCCATCATCCACAAAATGGGAAGGAGTAGAGTTGCAACCCAGGACTGACCTTGGCTTGCATCTCTAAGAGAACATTATGAAAAGAGCAAATAAAACTAAAAAAACCAAACCAAACAAAAACAAAAAAAACCCAAACAACCAAACAAAACCCAAGCCAAAACCTAACCCACAAACAACACAATGTGTTCAATGTGCATAGTTTAGATTCTGCTCAGGGTCTCTTCAGTCCAGGACTGGAATTGCAGGAGCTGCATAAAGACTCAGGAGTAGAACAAGAAGGAGTGTGGACTTACAGGGAGCAGGGAGGGAACTCCCTAGTAAATCCAGGGCCCAAAGAACAACAGGTGCCAGAGGTCAAGGGTTGAGTTGCCTTGTCAGAGAAGAGCTATGTAAAGAATCTTGTCCAGCACTTGTCCACAGTGTCCCAGGCTTGGTTGTTCTGTGATAACATCTAAAGCTGCCAATATCTTTAAAAAAAAAAAAAAAAGACAGAAGAAAAGAAAAGTAGGAAGAAGAAAAAGACGATGATAACAATGATGACATTCATTTGGAAAGGGTTGTTTAGGAAAGATTCAGCTCTGGGACAAGCTGTGGGGAAAAAAAAAAAAAAAAAAAAACACCCAAAACAACAGAGTCCTAAGGAAATGAGTAGCCATTATGATAAAATGTTTGGGTTTTTTATCTGAGAACAAACTAAGTACATGCAAACATAAATTGAAGTATATGTAAAATGTTGATAATTGGCTACAATCAACTTTGAGCCTGGAGTAAAATATGTTAAATACTCTTAAGTTACAGCTTGCTTTCAGTACATCTGAATGAATGGACACTGCAGGAGCACTCCAGGGAATTAAACATGCAGCTGGTAGTACTGCAGAATGAAGAACTGTGCTTCTTCCCTCCATATCCAGTATGTGGCTCTCCCACCCCACTCAGAATCAAAGGAGTTTTATTTCTTTCTGCTGCACTGTTTCCCCTTTTGCTCTCTGTAGGCTGAATTTCAAGCATGATAATACATGGGAAACAAGGTAGCACTGTCCCCCTGGCCTGCAAAATTAAAGAGATGGCAGTTGACATCTTAGAAATGTATTCTCTTGCAGTTGCCACAGTCAAAAGATAGCCTTTACAGTGAGAAGAGGTAATTTGGCACTACTGCTAATGCTACTCCAAACTTTTCCATATGCTTGGAATGCTCCAGAGCTTTGTGAAAATCTCCAGGCTTCTTTTCTTTTCTCTTTTTTTATTCCCAGCTAGCACCCTACAGCCACACTGTGTGCAGACTTCTTAGTATTCCAGAGGCAGACAAATATACTTTTATTCGATATAAGAAATAGAAAGTACTTCCTATTTGTATTTTCCTAGGAGCATAAATACTTACACAGACTTTTTGTAGAAAAGTAGCAATCGTCATATAGATCACATCACCAACCTGTCAAGTCCAATCAGACTGTGGCCAGTCCTAACACTTTCAGAGGAAGGTGTAAGAAACCCTACTTAGGAATTCCCACCCAAGGTAGAAAAACTGTTTTTTTTTTTACCCAGTGAATTTCATCAGATAACAAGCAGTGAATTTCTCCTGTTACTTGTCTTGTAACCTGAAAGGCTGAGCGAGCTCATATCTGCCATGACATAGTGCATGCTGGGTCAGATTTTCAATTCATGCATTCCACTATATATGAAAATCCCACTAGGGTAGTCTTTTTTACAGGCTGTGTGGTTCACATACTAGCAAAATGACATTCAGAAGTACCTGGACTTACAAAGCTGCAAAACTTCCATTGTAGTCTATAAGAAATACAAATACAACACATAATGGTTTGACATTATCAACAGTAAATAGACCTATACTTTTGCTACCAAAAATTACTGTTATTAAGTAACAAAGTATTGTTTAGCAGTAATAGTAATATCAATTTATAGTAATATCAGTTTATCTGCCAGTAGTTTGATATCCCTATTTGTGAATGTTCTGTTTTCTCTGCAAGTAATGGTATTACTTATATCTGTTGATGGTCTATGCAAGTTTATTCAGCACTACATATTTCTCAAAGAATGGGTTAGTTATTAGCTAATGTGCAGTACTTTCTTCTGAGGTTGGCATGGAATAAGTCCTTAATTTAGAAAAGAAGGAACTGAGACTATTTAAAAATAAACATTTCTTCATTCTTTAATAGTGCCTGGAAATTACTGAGTCATATTTTTAGGCTTAGTCTGTGGAAGGCTCCTTTTGAGCTCTTTGAGAGCACTGTTTCTATGTGCTTTTATTTTATGTGACTTGACATGAACACAGTCATTACACAACTGAAAGTTGATTGCCTTACTGTTAATGCACTCAGATGTGTTGAGGTGGTCTCAGAGTTACCTTCCCCATTTAATGCTATTATGGGTTTTAGCCAGTGGTCTTGGATACAGCACTGAATTAACACATGAGTAAAACTGTTAGTTCTCTTCTCATTCTGGATATTCTAAGCTAATTCTTTTAACTTCTCTAGCTCCAGTAACATATACAGCTGAGAATCCATCCTCTTGAGTTCTTAACTTTAGGTGTTAGATTCCAGATAGAGATGATGTGATACTACTTATGTCTTGACAGTCTTTTCTTAGGCACTCCCATTCTTGAAAAGATTGGCATAGTTATAACTTCCTTACATGGGGATAATTTATTTACTGTATGCAAATTATACTATTGTAAGACTTCTGCATATTTCTCAAATACTTATAGGACTGTTTGAACATGTGAAAGAATATGCAATATTAGCTACTAGTTGTATATACAAAAAAAACCCCAACAGACCTTTATACCTCAGTCTTCCATAATTGCTACATAAGCTATGATTTGGCCCAGATTTCTTAAGGACTTAGCCTAACTTTGCAAAATTTTATCCAAGTCCTAAGCATGCAAGGTTATAACTTTGCTGGAATCATCACCTCACCGAACTAAGCAGCAGAACTTACACATATTTTAATAGAGCAGGGAATTTACCTCTGAACTTCAAAGAATTTATGTGATCTGGGAAAATATCCACAGACCTTTTCCCCATTTAACCATTACCAGGGCTTTTAATTTTTAAGAAACTTGTAGAATTAATGCAACAGAATTATGTGTTTAGGTACATGCACATTATTCCCAAACACATTCAGTCTAGACCTAAACCCTTGACTGTCCAGAGATGCTCCAGGATATTGCAAAGGAACAGAGCAGGAGCTGCCTTTGGACTGTGTACATAAAGACTCCACACACTACTTAGTCTGTTGAAATCCAAATTCTTGCAGCAAATGAATTGCTTCTGTTATACGAGTTCCAGATTCTAACTCAGCTACAGATGTGGTCAATAGTGTTTGACCACAGTAAGTAGTTATATGGTAAAACAGTGCACCCTAGCTCACCCTTTTTGTGGTAAAGTGATTGGCAAACTGCACAGAGGTTGGCATGCATAAGGTACCTTTGTGAAGAGTCAGCGAAGAATAAGTAATGTATGGGACACTTTATAACTGTGATGGAAGTTGAGAAATATCCATTCAGTCATGAGTGTAGTTGACGAGTTTAAACATCTACCGAAACATCTTCCAGAATCTCCAGAGCTTTAAAACACTCTGGGAGGTGTCAAGCAGCTCATATAAACCTCTGAGACTGAATTTATATAGTCTGTGTCATTCCAACATGCTTTTGGGTAACAATAGTCTATTGCAATTACAAAACTGCTGTTAACATTCTCCTGAGAGGTGAGCATATCCCCTTGCTTATGTTTAAACCCCTGATAGGAAGTGCCTCAACTGCAGCTGGGAGCAGTGCCACCCATCTGCTAACAATTTACAGAGGTGTCACAAACTACAGAGTAGAGCTGTAAACTTTTCCTAGTGGATAATTTATCTCCCTCCCCTAGCAATCCTAGGAATAGTCTGGCCACTTCATGTGGGACAATACTAATTTTCTATTTGCTGAAGAACTGGGCATACCAAGTAGCACTCAGAAGGCTAGCAGAAAGACAAGTATTTCTTCTTGCAGTGGAAACTGTATATAGTTATCATGGAAAAGTAAGTAAGGCAGTGTAAACTGTGATTTTATTTACCTGTTGTTATCTGCAAAGACACAAAGGCCTTGTCTTTATTTGGAATTAGGCCTGTACACACTGACATAGAGAAAACAGGACAAACTCCCGTCTTGTAAGAGAGACCTCAGACTTGTGCTTTTCTCAATCCTGGAGTAATCTCCTCTCTTAGTATTTTTTGTCCCTTTTTCTTGTGTGAGTTTACCTTGTGCAGAAACACTAGAAGCTGCAACTGTGGCTTACGCTTCCCTTATAGCTAGAACAGACCAGATAATGCCACAGATTTCAAACGGTCTGAAGTGTTACAACAACGTGGGCTGTGACCTGAAGTCAAGTTTTTTTAAGAACAACACCCCAAAGTGTGACACTCATTGTGAATGAAGCAAGAGTTCTCAGTTCAGAGTATTTATTATGGAGTAAAGATTTTTAAAAAGAAGTAAAAATGAATCGTGTATAACAGCCAATTTAAAATCCCCTCTAAAAACTGGTCACCTTTAATCACTTCAAAAATATTAGAACAGTTCATAGCTATCACTGGGAATTCAGTGACAGGTCATGAAACAGGCTCCCTTCATGCCGTGTGTATCATCACTCCCATTTAGCCCACTGGCTAATCTAGCTGTTATTAACTCACAGTCTGAAACAAATTTGTCATCTACACCTGTACTTCTCAGGCTATAGCTTTATAGCTTTCTCTTGAATCTGACTATGTGGTGTGGACAAGACTTTAAAACAAAATACTCATGCAGACAACTCATCTCATCATGCCCACAAGCCCCAGTGTCAGCCAGCAAAGCTTTAAAGGAGTTCCCCTGTGACTGCACTGTGTTCAGACACTCAGTAATGTTCTTTGTTTGAAGACTGGAGTGTTGTTTCAGCCTTTTCTTCTGAGAAGCATAATTTTGTCTGCTTATTATCTGATGAAAAAAACTCCTCTCGTTACATTAGTTTAGGTAATTTTCTAATCTCCACTAACTCAGCATTCAGTGTTCCTGACTCTGAAACTTTAGAAGTTTTCTTCTTAGCCTTACTATTACTATTACTATTACTATTACTATTACTATTACTATTACTATTACTATTACTATTACTATTACTATTACTATTACTATTACTATTACTATTACTATTAATAGAGCACTAGTTCCGGAGTTCTCTATTTAATACCATACAAACTCTTAAATGAATATGTCTAATTCCCGTATCTATTTGGGGGAGAAAAGGTCTAAAAGTATTTTGAGTCACAACACTTAATTACAACACTACACTTAATTAGAATACTACACAACTTCTCAGTATCTGACTTACTTTCTGTTGTCCCCATTAAATGTGCTAGTTTATTAATGTATTTAGTTTGGATTGGGCTAATCTTTATCAATGGCCAGTACAGGCCTAGGAAGGGATTAAGAATTTTCCTCTATTTAATGTCAAATATGTCTGTACTGTTGCTAATATCTGTATCTGTTGCAAAGGAAGTCACCAGTGCTCTGATTGCTTCTGAGACTTTGTAATCTCAGAGATGGTGACCCTTAGAGAATACCTCATATATCTTGGGAAATTAGCCTTTTAGAGCAGGATGCTGTAGTTCATAAATAGGAACTCTACTTCTGCAGGAGTTCCTGTGGTTGGGGCCTTGAAGGTTCTACAGCACTTCCCTTACTGAGAATTGTAAGGGAAGTTGCATCACCTTTTCCGTCTTTAAATTGAAGATGTGTATGATGGTGAAAAGCTGATGGCTAAGCTTCTATAGAAACAATCAATCAATCAATCAATCAATCACCTTTATGATGTTTTTTTAAAATATTTCTTTGAAGTGTCGGGTCATTTGATGGCTGACGACAGTTCATACTTTTTAAAGTACTGTTTTAAAGTGCAATTTGATTCTGAGAAGGGATTATGAAGTGACTTTGAAACACTCCGTTTGAACACTGGTAGCTATCTCAAATCTTATCTGTTTATAAATAAAATGCTATTTCTGACAGCTACTGCTACAAATTCTGATTAGAAAGTGAGAACTGAGGGGGGTTGTCTTCCCATTCATTAATTTCTCGCAGTAAAGAACTCAATTACAATAGAAAAGATACAACATGAGAACCTCTGTCAACACTGCCTATTTGAAGCCTTGATAGCTAAAGTACATTTTTCCAGAGTGGCATAAAATGTCAGCTTTTCTCACCAGTGTTCATAAATCTGGTTTGGAATATTCCTTAAAAAAAACAAAAACAATAACAAAAAAACCCAAACAAACAAAAAAAATAATCCCAAACAGATGTGATTGGTTTTTAACTGCCATTTTCAGAAGTAATAAAAATCTTAACATAGAAGATGTCTTTTGCTCAGGAAATTGGCTGTAGTGTATTCAAACAGAAACTTAGCCCAGTCTCTGAATTGAAATAGAGAATCAGCAATGAGGAGGCTGTTGTAATTTAAGTTTTTTAGGGACACTGAATTATTATACAGAATCCCTGGATTACTACAATCTTTTGAACAACTGTTGATTGTCTACAATCTTTTGAACAACCATTGCCTATAACACATGTAGACAACTCACCAAATATTTTCTTCCAGGTTTCTTGCAAGTGTAGTGCATATTTATTGCAAGCTTCCTCTTCTTCAAGACCACCAACTGTTGTAACAACATGATATACTATAGTTGCCAGAACTGCTCTGTATTTCTGAAATCTGTAAATCCACACTTGCTAGCAGTCATGCACAAAATAGGAGAAGGACTCAAAAATAGTAAGGCTGATGAAGATTGCAATAAAACAAAATCAAATTTAGTTTAACAGCAACTAAAGCTATGAGGTTTTGACCATCAGATGTTTTTTGCTTTAGTGGAAAAAAGAGATTTGGAATCTTGCAACATCAAAACCTAACTTTTCATCCCACTAAGTGATCTGTGAAAATACTTTCTGTCTTCTAGAACAAGGCATGCAGACCGGAAGTATACAGCTGTTCTTTTTCTGTGGGAAACTAAAGGCAGATTCAGAGTTCCTTGAGCCAGGCTTTTTCATTGTTTATTTGGAAAGACCTGGATTTCTGTTGTTTTGTCAGTGTAAGTCATACAAGAAGAAAATTTATCAAAGTGTCATAGTTACATAGAGAAAGATCCCTTTTCCCCTCTCTTTCACTCGGCTGTCTCTGGCTGTGTAACTGGCACATGCACAATTGAACTCTACTGCCCCTGAGAAAAGCCTGTGGGAGATAGCTGCTAGAGATATTAAAATTTCAGTTTGGTCCTGTTTTCCTTTATCTGTTGACAAAATTATGATGCCTGCATCTCTTTCAGGCTAATCTATCAAAGAAGCTTTGCCAGAGTTTGTTGTGCTGACATGCTCTGTCCCTGTGAGAGAGTGTATATATCAGTGCTGAATTCTCTCTGAAGTTTTAGTTGCTAATTATATTCCATGCAATGTTAAAGACTAGTTCAGGGTCAGGAATGATCATCAAAACAGAAACAGAATAGCCTGTAGTCCCAATGGGAAGGCTATGCTGTCTTGATACCAGTATCTTTGACAAAATGTTATAAGCTGGAGTTGTAGTGTCTCTTGTGTGGGAAAGTGGATTGTTTATCTGTCACAGCTGCTGTGTGTCACAGTGGTTGCAGGCTATTTCTTATTTTGGGGGAGAAAATAGAAGTTGGGGAAATGGAGCATCTGTTAACAATTCCTAGACAAGTATGCCTTGGTTGACACAGTGATCAGAGCCCTTGATGATAACTCAGGAACTGACTCTAATTCATCATAAGACATGGCACCACAAAACCCCTCAGTAGGCCATAGTTCTTATACGGTGCTAAGACCTTGTACTGGCTCTGTACAAGTGATAGATATCAGCAGCTCTGCTGTGTATCAAACTCAGCAAGTGTTGATGAGGTCATACTCCTAGTTACTGTAGGAAACAATATGTGTATGAGGAGTGAGGGTTAAGTCCATGTATTGACACAGTCTCCATTTTGTCATGGTGTCGCTTCTGAACTGTTAACAGTCAAAACTGCCCTCCATCTAGTTTCCCGTCTTCCTCACTGAACTGTGTGCAGCTAAACTATGCTCTGTCCAGTGATTTTCTTGATTCTTCCTGTTGTGCACTGCTAGGAAATTTTTCTGAGCTGCCTCAATCCTAAAATAAAGAAATCCTTCTTCCCACTCTCCAGCCCTACCATATCCTCTTTGATATGGAAACCAAACCAAAACCAAAACATATTCAATTATCTTTCATAGCAGATCCTGCTAAATGAATAGTTATATGTTGCTCTGGCTCTTTTCTGTATACATACATTTAGCTTACTTCCAGTATTACCAGGGCAGGAGAAAGACCTCATCATACGATGCTTATCTGTACTTCACCTTTTGTTTAGTTCTTGCAAAACAATACTAGTGCACAATTAGTGCACAATTACCCAAAATATTGCAATTACTTTGTCTGTCTTACCTCTTAAGAATAATGGCAATCTGCATTAACTAGAATCACTGCCCTTAATATGTTCCCTGAAATGTCATTGCCATGATTTAATGAACCCAGTAGTCAAATAAGATTTAAATTCAGACAAGTTTGACTCAATGAATTTCAGAATATCATGACATAATGCTGAAAAAGACAGAGAATTTTATATTAACCTTATGTAAATTTTTTAAAATGTTATTTCATTTTAAATTAAAAATTCTAAGTTGATAAAAGTTTGAAAAGACAGGCAAGAACTGGGAGCACAGTACAGGGAACAGTTGATATTGACTATTTTTTCATATGATCATTTAGTATCATGATGGTTAGGGCAATAGGAATATCCTCTAATAAAGAATGTCCTGCTCTATGTCCATTCCCTCCCCCTCACAGTGAAATCTTTCACAAAACTATTACAGGTAACATGAGAAAAGCCTGAGAGCAAAATTTATAATGCAAGAACACATGAGTAAATCCCACAGTGATCAGAAAACGTGACTCTCAAGTGATCATTATTATGATTTTGTGACTAGCAGAAGGGAGAAGCATGGCTTAAAGTTCACTAAGATGTCCTATAGAGAAACATTTTCTCATCTTCTAGAAAGCAGAGCCTGCTGCTGCTATTCAGTGATGTCTTCCTTATACTGACTTATTTCTTGAGATTACTCTCAGAGTGCCAACATTTCTTTCAGGTAAAATAAAAATCTCAAGAGTCCAGATTTTTGTGGTCTCTTTCCAGCTCTGACACTGATGTCTGTCTATTATCAGACAAGTCTGAGCCTCCACGGCTGAAACAGGTTTAATATTTACACATCTCAGAGCAGTGAGTCACATCTTGGTTCTGTCCAGTAAAGCACATAAAGTTCATCATCAAATACAGAGTTATTTCCAGACAGGGCCCCTCTCTGAAAAATGTTAACAGGTGGAAACCCTAGTAGATAAATTAACATCTGCTCTTCAAGAGAGGGTTATTTATACCACCAGCATGGGTTTGGTGAGTGCAAGTGTACCATGCAATGATATACAGAAAGCATTTATAGCTAGAGTGCTCTGGACCTGTCCCTCCCCCATTTTTAAAGCAGAAGAGAGAAACAGTCTGATGTGTGTGTGTTTGTGTATTAGTAACACCTACATAAGGATGCTATTTGATTTCTAGGCACAGAAATTATTTGATCATGCAGACTGAGAGAACTGGATCATGAATAGAGGGCATCTAACACCAAGTCCATGGGTGCTTTGATGATAAGAAATGTACAGAATGATTTTTTATGAAAATACAGCTTGTCTTTGTGGGGTTACTGATCACAATGAGCTTACAGCCGTGTGAACATATCTAGAATTTTCATATGCTTATATATGAGAAAATGTCTAAGGAAAAAAGGCATTTTTTCCCCTCCACCCCTTTTTTGCTTGGGGCAATATTATTAATTTGTAGCTTCTCAGAAAATCTGTGCCTTTTTCCCAGTGTCTAGCTTTGTTTTTTACATTGGAGAAACAATGCATGCCCATGAAACTGAAGAATTTTTATGCAGAAATTTGAGCTGGTAACTGGATGGTAACTTTCTCTGCTGACCAAGAATGAGACCTGATCACTCGTGCAGTTCCCACTGTCTCAACTCGAGTGGATGGGCAGTGACTTGCACACTCCCCTGACGTGGCAGCTCTGGTCATGGCTCATCATAGTGACTTCAATGCCTTTGACATGACTGTCTGCTCAAGCACTTGAGGCCCACCAGTGCCCCTTGTGTGGGGGGGATAGCAGTGTCTTATAAAAGCATGTATATGTTCCTACAGTGTTCCTGACAGAAAGGAAGGACTGTACAAAAGAAAGCCCACAACAACAATGTAAAATGGTAAGTCACATTATGCTAGAAACAGAGTTTAAGTTCAGGAATGAGGAATTCAGTGATGAATCACATGAACTCACTCTCCTTCACACTTACTGAATCTATTACATGTTTTTAGAAAAGTCTGCATTAGTAATACTATAAAAATCTACTTTTATTCAGGGATTGCATTGCATATCCACAACTGAAAAAAGGGAGGCTGTGCTCCCCACATGCTATTCTAGCTAGGCCACTAATCACATATTTAAAGAGAACTGTTCTGTGTATTTTAATTTCTTTGTCTTTTCTGAAACACCCAGTATGAACGCCAAATAGAGGCATGTTTTTGATGAGTATCTTTTCTCTAGAAACTGGGCTGAGAGCCACAGACTTGCTTCCAGTGAACCACCAAAGCTTCTTTTATTTTGATGACCTAAGTTGCTGTTGAATTTGGATGAACTCAGACAAGTTTATATGTGAAAGTGTCTGTCTTTCATTGCTAATCCTTTGAGCTATTCAGTCCTTTTAAATCCTCTTCTTTTTAGGCTTAAAAAGGCTACATCTCCATCCAGACACTTTCAATGTTCTGCTTTCAGGACTTAAAATCACAGTTCAAGGCTCTTCCTGTATTTAAGATAATACTGATAACTGCAAAGAAATCTTTTTAGCAAAGATGTTTGAAACATCAGCCAGCATACAATCTTCTTTCTATTGAGTTATAGATGTGCTTAATTAACTAAAATACATCACTTGCGTATTTTAAAATAATCTTTTCTAGGAGAAGACATATGAAGCACGTAGTCAGGTTATCTGATGTCTTGCTTAAAAGAATTCTTCACCAATAAATGACAAAACCTCTTTTCAAGAAAGGAGTCAGCAAATCATGTCATGATTTTCAAGGTAACATAATGATAGATTGGAACACAGGAGAACAGCAATGAAATAGAATAACATGCCGGAGTTCAAAATAGTCAGTGTGTCATATAAATAGGCTTTGAGACAGGGGTAGAAGAAAGTTTCATGTCATGGGCTCTCACATGTTGAGCATGCTTTGACACTGCAGCCTTCTTTCCAAACCTGGGCAGTTGGAGGGGTCACCATTGTTGTGCTGTCACACTGCAGAGAAGCACAAGTTCACCTAATCGAGCTACTTCAAGCTCTAAAGTGTCTGAACTTCTGAAAAATTATTGCTTCCTTTTTCTTTTCTTTTTTTTTTTTCCATTTCTTATTTAGTGTCAGGTTGAAACCTTTTATGATTTTAACAGCCAAAAAAAGTATAAGAGGAATAAGTACGAAATCAATGACATAGTAGTTATTAAATCTGTTAAATTCTGCAGTTTTCAATGATACTTAGTATCTTCTGACAAAAGATTCACAAAAGATTCACAATCTTTAAGCTTATGACTTGAATCGAGATGGTGATCACTAACTCAGGTAAATTTTAAGAAAGATGGATGGTGACATAAAAGGTATTTTTCTTCTTTTTTTTTTTTCTTTTTTTGTTTTTAGTTAAAATCAAGCTCATCACAGAACAAAGTATGTTTCCATTAAATTCTCAACAGCAGAAGTTGCCATCTTTTACCGAACAAATTACAACTTCTAGCTTCTCACAGAAATTGTTCTCAGAATGCTCTTTTAAGGTCAAGAAGAGTCAAATGTAATCAGTCATCCAGGAAAATGGAGCCCTGCAGACTCAAAGGTCTGAACTTGTCTGCACAGGGAACTCTGTGCTTCCTTAGTGTAAAATAAAAATGTTCACAGCTCCTATGAGCAGTAGGGCAAGGAAGATACTTAATTTTTTTGGTACTTCAAAAAGCATTTGAAGAGACAGTCATGTAAGTGCTGTGCTCATCTGGTAAGGTGGCATGGCAGTAGTGTCTACCATCCTAATCTGATATTAAGTTACTAGGCAAGCATATTCCTACCTCTTATCATATATTAAAAAGGTAACAGGAAATGCTATACTCAAAAATGGAGAGACAGTTCAGTCTTCAACAGTGTAAGTTTGCATTTTTCTCTGGTGGAAGTCAAGAATTTTTTAAAAATTACCTTTAACCTTTAGAAGCCTCCAGAAAGAAGTGCACTGAACATGGACTTGCTTTAGTTTTAAGTCCTTTCTCTTACAAGTGCCCCTCCTCCTACAGTACACAAAACCTGGTGCTTTACAAGTCCAAAAGCTATGATGCAATATGCTTTGCATCCTGAAACATTCTTCTGTGCTAGCTGGTGACTCTATCATGGAGATTGATGCTAAAACTCTTGACACATTCCTCACTGTGTGATGCAATATTTTAAATAAAAGAAAATGGTTCAGTTTAAAGCATGCTGACAGATGAAAACAAATTCTGGAGAAGTAGAGCCTGACCTCCCTACTGTGTTTTTTTCTTCCTGTGCCTTAAACCAGAAGCTTTAGCAAAATGATTCTTTATCACAAAGCTTCCTTTGAATGGATGAAGAGGGAATGCCCTCGTTTCCGTGAACCCTGGGGGGCTCCCTGAAACACCCCTCTGTTGCCCTGCCTCGCTGGCCTCCTGGGAGCAGCCCGACTGAGCAGAACATCAGATTCGTTCCAGACGCTGCTAGCTGCCAGCATGTTGTAGGACTAACTTGCAAGGAATGTTCCCCTTGGCAGGCAGCCTCCTCCTGGCACCAGCACCAAATGATATCAACCATAATTGTTGCTATTTAGGGTTTTTCTTGTTGTTTATATGAATCACTGCTAAGACAGCTAGGTTATCCCAAATCTTTGAACAAATCATACAGTGGGAAGCCTGACAGTAGGTAGAGGATAATATAAGCTATTTTGAATTGAATCTACAATTTTTTGAGCTGAGCGATAAAAGCATATTCTGCTTGAGCTTGAAGCTCCAAATCCAAGAACTGCTGAGTCTTATGACTCAAGCGTTGACACTGTCTTGCTATGTATCCTGGAAGAAGTTTCTTCAATGTTTCTCTTGGTTTTCTTTTACTTACACTTTTCTCTATTTTCTGTTAATTTGCTTTTTGTTCAGTTGCTTTGAAACTAATGTAAGGAAGCAGACCCACATGTAAATAAATATTCCAGTGTTAAAAATAGTATAACCTGTATGCAATGGGTCTGACTGTGTATTAAACCCTGAGTTTCTTTGTGTGTGGATGAAATATATAAATAAAAATGGTAACTCTGGTTTTGCTGAAACTTACAAACAATTAAAAACATAACAATGACCCTGTCTTTCTATTTCACTTTTTCCAAATAAACAAAATGCAAATATACCAAAGCATATATGAAATTCCTGATCTGGACACTGCTGTTAGTGCCCAACAGCTCTGATCTGGGTTTGCACTTCCAGAAACCTCGGGCATGCTCACTGTCACAGGCATTCTGGAAAGTGTCAAGTAAAACAGCTGTGCACACACAGTAATTCTGGCATGTCCTAAAAGCAGGTGACTTTGCTGTGCGAGTACAGTGCCATATGAATGCATGCAGCTTTGATCAAGAAATCCCAAACAGAAATATATTTGTCCTTTTCTGTGTGTCTCTACTAAAGCAGACAAAATCCGTCATTTTCTGTAAGAGAGAACACTATATGTGAGGTGCTCCTGTGCAGAATTTTTGGACGTCTACCATAACAAGCTTAGGCAAATAAATCTACTCTTTGATGCTGTAGGATAACATTCTGCAGCACACGTTGGCTAGTAGAGACTTCTGTGGTAATGCATGAAGGATAATTTAAGTTCTAAACAAAGAGGTTTGTAAGTGTTTTTCTCCACTTTGTGTGACTGACTGCGGGATAAAATAGTATACACCTCTTCTTGCATTTGTACAGTGTGTTTAGTGCCTCCGCAATTATGTTATATAAATAATGCTGCTCATTTAAACTTACATAAGTAAGCTGAGTGCCAATAACACTCATGGCAGAGTTTGAGTCTTGCATTGCTTTTCGATACTACTGTGCATTTTATTCTAAATGCAGTACTTTATATTTCATTTTGCAAATGAGAAGCACCTATCAAACATCACTATTTCAAACATGAACTGTACTGTTCAAGTAAAATATAATGCTCTTTTAAAGGTCAGGATCTATATAGTCAGAAGAGAACAAATTCCAATGTGGGGATATAATGTGATTGTGACTATCCTCAAATATGTGCATTTTCATCAGGTCACCCTAAGCTACATGAAGAAATGGGTTGTTAGTCAGTGTAACAGACAGACCAGAGATGTGAAGCATAGGGAGATATAAGAAAGCAAGGCACCACGACTATATTATGCCATCAGAGATCATGCAGCTTGTACAGAAATAGAAGTTTTGAGCTGATTAGGGACACTCTGCCAATGCCAGTGCTTTTTGTTGCCTTCAAACTGGCAATGTGTCAGAGCAGGCACAACACTTTGTGAGGAAAGACAGGATATGGCTTAATACAAGGCATGGAGAGAAGTGAAAGAGTTTTGAGGTACACTATGTAGGTGGTGTGCTCAAAGGAAAGGATATGGTAAATTTTTCAGTCTCAAACATAAGACTGAACCCTGGGGAATGCATACACTGGAGAAGCAAGCAATCTCTCTACATCAGCAACAGAGAGTGCATCACTGTGCATCCTCACTCCCGGTATCCAAAGCAGCAGTCTGAGGCTCAGACTGCAAAGGATGTACAAGCTCAGTTGTTTGCCGTCGTGACACAGTCACTTAAATGCACAGAATTATTTACTGTATCTTGCTTACTTTATTCCAAACTCCAGTTAGCACAGAACTCTGAAAACACAGTTATGTGGAGGATAGATGAGATGCTTTATTATGATGCAGTTGCAGAATCAAGAATCAAAGGACTCTTTGGTGTAATCCTACCTAGAAATTTTTGTGATACAAGTGGGAAATCTTCATGTTTTGTAAATGTGAAGTACAGAAACAAGAATCAGTTTGTTAGGTTTGAGGCCATTCTGAATGAATGGATCTAGACGTACTGATACTTTAAATAGTAACCAACTACAAACTGGTTTTTAGTTGTTCAGGTTCCCCCTTCTTTTTTTTTTTAATCATTATAATTCTTAGAAAACAGAATGTAGCCAGGGGAAGGATAACAGGGAAGTAGTGGTTCATTTGGCAAATACTATGCTGAAATGTTATTTCTGTCTTTTCTAGTGAAGAAAAGGCTTTTCCAGGATTTAATTATTTTTTCCTAAACCTGTAGTAATATCTCAACTAATTTACCATATATGTTCAGCAGTTGTCTGGCCCAGCCAGGAATGTGAATCTTCTGTTTTCCCACTGTTACTAACTTAGAGATAAAACCCTTCCATATTTTAATTACTGCAAATCTATCAAAGTGCCAACCATCAAAATACAACGTTTTTTGTTACTTTGTTACAATAAAATTGTTTTGTCTTCCATTACCTTTCCTCTGCCCTGAAGACAGTATCCAGCAGATTGCAAGATCTTGGCTGTGTGGCATTATGTATGATCTGTTCAGGTGTATCTTTCTCCTTCATAAGAACAGACGTTGCTGCTTTAGGCCCTGGATGTTCTCTGCCAATGGTTGTGATAGTTTTGAACATGCCAGGAAGGCAGTGGCCAGAGTGATGATTTTGCTTTAGCAGTGTATTTCTCAAAAGCCATCCAAATGCCATTATGATGAGTGGCTTTGAAATACATATTTAGGTTTATAAACTTGCAATTAAAGAGCTTACCTGTTATGTCAGAGCAAGAGAGAATTCTTAGAAATCAATTGTAGAAAGCCTGAACTAGCCACAAGATAGATTTATGTGCATTGGCCTTTCTCACTTCTGTCTCATATGTGTGGTGGTTCCTAGTGAGCCGACTGTAACAGAATATAACATTCTTTTCTTTTTTTTTTTTTAAATGTTGGTCTTTCTTGAACTATTCTGTTCTTAGAACTCTTACCATATCCTTTTTCTAACCTTTTTCACTAATGTCATTTCTTTTTGCACAGTATCTCACAATATCTGACCTGAAGTCAGTAAAGGTGCAAAGTCTGAAATTATTGATACCAAAGCATTAGAGGGTTATAGTTGTATAGAGAAATATGTAAGCTGGAGCACTGCTGGAAAGCAAACCAGAAAGGTCAAAATTACTAAATATTGTCTACACAAGACTACTTACTGCCTTGTACATGACTATTCTTGTTTTACTATAAAATGACTTGCATCAGAAGTGCAACTCTTGCATTAGCTATTGCCGCAGGTCACAGTGTTGCTGCTTTCTTCCAACTCACAACCAATTAAACAGAAGGAAAAAGAGAACAGGCAGGATACAGACTAGCCTAAATTTCTTATGTCCAACGTCATATTCAGGATCCTTATTTTGACAAGCACTGCTGAAATTGGGTAGGTTTACTGCAGTGCAGAGGAGCTGGCTTCATTCCGTTGCACTTGTTTGCCATAAATTGTAACATTCTTTTAATCTAATGCCTTTGTAATTATACTGATAATTGCTGCTTGGCTGTCAGGGACACTTCCTAAAGAGCATCTGCTGCAGGAATCTCCAAAAATAAGGTGTAGCACGTGTACCTTTATGATCATTAGTATCTAGCAGTTTTAGCGACCCACCTGACTACGTTTTGCTCTTTAGGAATGTAAGTTTAAACAGATGTATTTTTAAATTAATGATATCTTCTTCTCTTGCTATTGTTAATTTAGGAGCTTTCTGCACTTTAAACTCACAAATTATAGTCTAGCAGGTAGCAACAGTACTTAAATACAGCGTTTTTAGAGCATGGATTACAAGGCACAGAATTCCAACCTGGAACAGCTGGCTGATAAATTACAGTGCATACTAATCAGCATGTCATGGTGGAGGATTTACAGGGTCAATAGCAAGTGCCAGCCAATTATAAAGCAAATATATCACTATGTCTGTCTCTTCAACCAGAGCACTATCTGTATAGTAATTTGCTTCTGCACCCACTAAACTGTAATTTCCTAGTAATCTGGAGAAAGATGCTCTTCCAATAGGGAGACTGATTCTTGGGGGAGAAATCTGAGAGTGCTTGGACTTTGTAAGCTGAAAAATTTTAATGTTCATAGTTCCAAGAGATAAATTTTTACCATGACTAGGAGATATCGTATTTTCCATTTGTGAGATGGAATAATAACTCTAAAAAGTGACATCATCTTCCAGATCCTCAGAATCAAGTTATGATGTGCTTATTGTCTGAGTAGATGCTTGGTGCTTATAGAAGAATCTCTGCTTCCATTTCATACAGGAAGCCAAGCATCAGACGGCATGTAAGTGTGTGTGGCACATGCACGTGAGAGATGTGCCTGTACACAAATGTCAAATTAAAGTAAATGGAGAAGGATGGGAAAGATGACTAACAAAAAACAATTAACAGTGGAACAGAGCTGTAGTTTGTGGGGTTTCCTCATGATTTTTCTTGTTCACCAATGGCTAAAGATTTCTTGCTGGGAGAGATGTTGGTCCTGGCAATTGATAATAGAGTTTCTACAGCTCTTTAGTTATTGGAGGTTCTCAGAGTGCATTTATCACCTGTAGAATATAATGCTTCACTTCTTGTAGTAAAAAGGCAGAGCTCTAATATACAGCTCTGATTTTATGTTTTGTCTGGTAATGGGCCATTGTGTTCTTCAGCCGCTCAGCAGTGTAATACTAATTGTGGATGACTGATGAGCAATGCTAGCTCATTTAGCTAAATTTACAATGACTTTATGCTGAGCTGGGGCTTTCTAGGCATCAGTAGAACTCCTTTTTGTTGCTGCCTTGTGTACATGCTGCTAGGCACCAAAGCACCAAACTTCAGATCTAAACCTGCACTGACCAAACAACAAGCGAGGAGTAGAAGTCTGAAGGGGGGAATGTTTCAGTATCTGGGAAACTTTCACTGACTCCTTAAATGATCTATTAACTAAAATTGTGTTTCTGTTTGTTCTGAAAATTTCCACATATGCTTCTTTTATGTGGATCTGTACTGTTGATGAGACATAAACTTATAAGGAAACGACTAAGCCATACTTTGACTAGTTGATTGCTATGGTTAAAGATGGTACTGAGTGGATGTGAATTTATGGAAATACAGCATACTGCTGAGCCCATTGTGGCTGGGGTTTACCAGTCAAGGAGGACAATATCTGTCAATCTGCTGAAGGAAACAGAATGAAGGGGTGTTCATGAGATATACTGTGTTTCTAAAAAGGAATCATAATTGACATTTCATTTGTCGGACCTTGCCTTCACTTCATTTTGAAATTTTTCTGTCACAGCAAATGGGGGGTCCCAGTAAAATGCACTCCCTAACTGTTGACTCACATATAGTTGTTTCAGACTTTCTAATTTTTTGCTTATGCTGTCTTAAGCCTGGATCCCTAAGCAATAGCTACACAATGTCACTGGCAGAGAGAAAATGAATGTATTTCAATAAATAAGAGGATGCTGGCCTCTTACTGTGCAAAATTATGAGAATTTTCTTATTTAAGGAATGAGTCACAACACATTGACACAAGTTACTTGCTCAGCTCAGTTGTTCAGCTGCTATTATGTCTGATTTTGATTATGCATGTGTTGCAATGTCTAATTTAGGGAAAAAAAAAAAAAGCATAACACTCACTTATGTATAGGAAATTTTTTAAGAGCTAATGGTATCATGGAGCCTGATTTGAGCTTCCAGGAGTGCCCTCTGACTTCCAAGGACTACAGACATTTGCAAATGTAATTAATAAAAAATTGTTTGGAAGCACAGATGGAGATGAGACAAAAGAGCACTATAAAATTTACTTAGAATCATTGTTCCACCTCCATGTTTGTAACTAGACTTTCCTTAAAACTAAGTTCATGGAATACATGTTGTGTGTCTCATAGGGATCCTCAGCAATCCCAAGGGATTGCTTCAGGGTTAGCTAAAGAATGTTATTGCATTATTTACCAATGACTCATTTGTAACCATCTGCCACTCCTCTTCCTTGAGTAAATATTGGCAAATGTTGTTGCTGCAAAAACAACAGTCAGCTCTACATCACAGCTTTCTCAGATACTGGCACAATGGCTGTGCCAGGATAAGGCAATGAGCTTATCTGGAAGCTATAAAAACCATCTGGGGCTTTCTCACATTATGTCAGTCAGAGTAACCCTAAAGCTGTGCCATTTGATGATGGGAAAATGAGGACTGAGGTCAGGAAATAGCAAAGATCTATCCCTCATTTGTTTCTGTTGTGCCAAAGGGCTTGATCTGTTTTACCTTAGCTGTTCTTATAGCTTCTGGCTTGAAGAAAAGAGCAAGTGAAATCCATTGGAGTTCTCATCTCTGGGTGAAGCTTTTGGATGCTAGTGATACCTAATGTTCTTGCTTTCTTCAGCAGGACCATGAAGGAGAAAAGATCCCTCATGTGTATGTGTATGTATATATATGTATATATATATATAGAGAGAGAGAGAGAGAGAGAGAGCTTTCATGGCTGTGACATGCAGTTATATCTAATTTCTATGCTTTCAGCTTCTTCATCTTCATTGTAGAACTGCAAAATCCTCTGTGACCTGATGTTGTATATAGATTATTCAAAAAGTGTCATCTTGGTGTAAAACAGCAGACAGTACTTTTTTTCTGAATTCTATGAGTTGGTCTATTTTTCTTACATAGAAATCAGTGATCCAAAATTATATCTTCATTGATTTGGCACTCACAACTTTCCCAAATAAGACATTGCAAGATCCTTAATGGCTGTACTTTTGAGAATTAGTAGGGGACTGGCTCCTTCTGTTTGCTTTCAGGGTAACCTTTCATGTTTGCTGCATTTTCAGAACACTTTGAATATATGCCCAAAACCACCAAAGACATTCATCCTGCCCCATCTTTCTTCAAAGGCTATTTCAGTCACTCTCGCCTGAGCAAATGAGGTTGTTTTAAGAGGATTATTTATCTAAGTATCTTTCTTCCCTCTACATTGGTAGCTATTCAATGCATACACAGTACTGTGCAACGCAGCATGGAGGTGTCCTGCTAAGTCTGGGCAATTTAGCTTGGCTGCTGGAAGCAGTACAGTTACAGGATCCTGTGTGTGGCTTCACCTTTTCACCTTGGCTAAAATTTTCAGCTTTATGTTTGACCATGCTGAAATAGGGTAGTCATGCTGAATAGGGTGTCAGTAGAGTGAAATTCTGCCTACCCAACAAGAGGAAAAAAAACCCACATTAACTCTTTCATATATGGATGCGTTATTCTGGTGGATTGTGGTGGTAGGCATTGGGTACTTGCAAGCTGGCTTTTCAATGAAGAAGAAACAAGTGGTGTGAAAGTCTGCTACGTCCTTCTTGCTACACACAGGCTAGTAAACGAGCTTTAAGTCTTCTAAGACTTAAAACTTGCTTGCACATAAAGAAAAAAGATTCTTGAGAGATGGTGGTGATATTGCTGGGTAATATGGAGACCTAGTTCATGGAAATTAGATTTTCTGTAAAATTACTGAATAACGTGAAAATTCTGAGAAACAGGCAGAAGGAGATATTTAAAGACTGGGTTACAGCCTGCTGGCTGACTACAGTTTGAAAAGTAGGGCTACTGACATGGTGTGTGGAAAAGCCCATTTAAAACCATGCTGTACCTGATTTAGAGTGATGTAGGATGAAAATCTATAGTAAATCCCCATAATCCACATTCAAATATTAGAGCAGGGGCTTGTATCAGGTTGTCCTGAACCCTTGTGTTATTACAAAAGTATTGAAAGTCTCTGCCTGTTTTCACTGCAAAAGGAAAATAACACTAATTTTGTGAGCTTGAAAGATTCTGCAGGGCAGAATTAAGATATGCTAGTCTAGTTCTGTGTTCTTGTTATTGTGGTGTAGCATGTGAAAGTGAAATGCAAATGTTAGCAATAGTATAACCACTCAGACTTGCCTTCTGTTTGCTTAGGCTTTACTGTGGATAAACTTTAAAATACATTACATCACAAATATAGTTATACAGAGTTCAAGCATGTTAATATTGTGCAGACTTCTGTATCCCTTCTCTCCCCTTCCCCATCATCCGGTAAAAATCACAGGCTGTTCTTTGTGACTTATGAGAATTTTTCTTTTCCTTTCTTTCTTTGCTTTGTTTAAGGAAACACCTGAGTTATGACTTTACTTTTTTTCTCTGCAACCATGAGGAATACAATTTTTCTTTTAAAGAGAAGCTTAAATCCCTTAATCCTGGGCTTTAAGGAAAACACTAATTATCTTTACAGGTTTTCATAGCTTTTGTTATCCCACTTTAGGATGAATAGTATTATTTCTAATTAAATACACTGTTAAACACCATTGATACTTCCTTTAGTGCTATAAACTCACAGAAAACTATTTAGCTTGTTCTGTGGAACAGGATTCTTGTTGACTAGGCGGCTTGTTTTAAACCAAGTCTGGTCTGTGACCATGAGAGAGATGCTGAAGTGAAGGAAGACAAGAACATTGCAAGTTTAATCTTCCTATCTTTGCACTGAGAGAACAGCAAGTGAAATGGGGAAGCTAATTTTAAAGTTACTTTCTATACTTGACACCCCAGCCGAGAAACATAATTGCAGTAGGTTTAATTGCTGTGCCATGATCTTTCCCAGTATGATAATAAGCATTTAGCAGCTTGGTGACACTGGGATAAGGTTATCTTAGGAAGCACACTGTGGTTTTATTTGTCATTATCAGGGATGCAGAAGTACCCTTTGGACTCTTTATATTATCTGTGTACAAAAAAACCCCACATGTTTGCTGCAAGTCATCTTCCTTCTAATTCTACCAAGATCAAGAGATCAATGTCAGCTGAAGAGTTGAAGACAGCTTTCACAGGGGAAGGTTGCTTTGATTGTTGGTATTTACAACCAGCCATCAAGCAGCACGCTAAAGTTTTGTAGTCCCACGTGAGAATGACTGCTTATGAAAACTAATTCCTCATTCCTTTGGTTTATATAGTGTTGCTTTGCCAATTATTAGGCCTAGCATAAAGATGAACCAATAACCAAATTGTATTTGATATAAAAGGGTCAGTACATGGGCGAGCACTGGGGGTACAAACAAGTCAGTCAGATTACATATAATTGACATCAATCCCACTGACCCCAACAACGACACCACATGACCAACAATGGGTGGAATAAATGGTGACATGCAGTCTCCCATAGAAGGGACAGGAGACAACTGAATCAACAAACCAAACACATAAGACCAAGGAAACCACATACTGAATCTCCACACAGCCCACATTTACAAAAGCCAGACCTGACTAGAGCCCAGTCCCAGGGAGGCAGGAGGTCCTTCCCCAACAGGGAACTCTGCACAGTGCATCCCCCTCACAGACAAACACTGCCCCTTCCTGCAAGTGGTCCCAGCTTTTATCCCCAAGTGGGACACCTGACCTTTGTTTACTTAATGCAGGACACCCGGGGCTCCTTTACCTAATGGCTCTCCCTGCAAGGCCGGCACCACCCTGGAGGGAAGCCTAAAGGCAAACTCACCCCCCCGCTTTGTGAAGGGCTGTGGGAATCACCCATATGTCAACCTTCATTTGGGGTTGAAACCCCAGCATTTCAAGTGTTTAGCTTGTTTCTTCATTTAAAAAATATTGATAATGGCTAACTGGGAGTGTCAGAATGTTTTTGTATGAACATCTATCTTCACAACCATTTTTTTAATGCATTAAGTGCCCTTACAGATTCCAAATGGAGACTCATCTCCATGCTTATTTCCTTTGTGTTGAAATTACCTGTTTTAATTAGTCTAAATGCCTGAAGAGTTTTATGTCTTCATATATCACTAAGCTTATTTTCCTTCTGAACATACAAGCAACCATCCAGGTACAGAATACATGGCGTTGCAATGTTGTTCACCTGGCTTGGTAGTGCAGCTTTTGCAGCAAATTCAATTAAGGCATCAATTTTAGGCTATGTGATGATAATAAATTCCTCATTTAATAGAAGTTATGCTCTGATGGTTTTTCACATGTCATTTTAATTAATCAGTATAAGTGCTAATGAAACAATGAAGTGGTTGAGCCATAGAAAATAACTATCTTCTGCTAAGTACTATGCAAGAAAGAATAACAGCTCTTACCAGACAGATGTATAATTCATGGAGCTTCCCTGAGTTTATGGTTTTCAGCTTTTATTAATTTGTATTTTCATTAGTCCTAAAAATGTGTCACAAAATGAAGTTAAAACTACCAAAAGCATGAAAGTCTCATGCAAGAGGTTAATGCTTAAGTTGTCTAATTACAGTCAATAGAGGATGTGATTTTTGTAAGTATGATTGGTTCTTATTGAATAGTCTTCCATTACACCTTGAAATGGGATTCACTACTAAAGCCAAGAACCTACACAAAATGTAGCCCTTTGCTTCCATCATGGCTTTGAGAAACAGAGGAGACAAGTTATCTGGCTTTTGCATGATGTGCAGGGCTTCCATTCTCAGTATACATCAGTATCAGAAACAAAGCTGGGACCTCAGGCATTCCTCCCTCAGTCGATGATTGAGCTCCATAAGCCACTTGGAGCTGGGGAAAGTTGCAACAAGTTGGTGACTAGTTTCCGGTCCACATGAAGCTGGCAGTGCCTGTTTGCTTCTGGTAGGCTTCACTTGAGTGCAAGCACTATCTAATTAGACATGGAGAGATTTATTGAATTATATTCCCTTTGCTCACTTGGTCAATGCTCAGAGTATGAATCTTTTAACAGATATTGACTCATGGGACTCCAGCTGATGAGGGAGAAGGTTTTGCATCTGGCATACTCAAGGTCATGTCATAGATTCACGTGTTTGTGGGAAAGTGCGGAGCTGCTAGGCAGCTGCCCAGAAAATGTGCATTGCTGCCATGTCTGCTCCTTCTGAAACCCCAGGAACAAGGCACAGCAAAGAGCTAGAAGAAAATCCTGGCACTGCAAATACATGAAATGCAGACTCTGTGGCACAAGTGAGAAAGTGCATAAACTGAGGTCTAATTGAGTGAGTCATATGCTCAGAGCAATGAGACTTGACAGGTCTAAGTGAGGAAAGCCCCAGAAGGGCTCTTCAGAGAAAGAGCACTATTGCTACAGTGGTTGAGTTCCTTCTCAGCCTCTTGGTAGACAAGCAGCCTAGCCTTGAAATTATGACTTGCAAATGTTTGCAAAATATAAACTGTATAGGAAGTTCATACTTGTGCATTCTGTAGTACCTTGAATCTCTTGTCTGAGAGCTGTCTTTGCAGGCATTTGATTTCACTGAGGTATATTTCTGTTTCATGACAATCGGGACTATAAGGTAAGAGAGAAAGTTGCCAGATTTTGCCTCTGAAATGAGTACTTGGTCCCTGTGAGATTCAATAGGAGCTGCTGCCATTGAGGAGGATAGGACTGAATATTTGGGCTTGATCCTGAAAAAAAAATTAAAGTCCTGCTGTTTTATTCATTAGGACATAATCTTGACAAACAGGATTTGGATAGGATTTTTAAAATTTTTCTCTTTTTTTAAATGTGGAACATATGTTATCATGTATTTAACTTTTGGTAAAATAGCTGTTTTGAAAATGATGTGCAACATAAATACCATTTTAAAATTTGGCTCCGGCTGAGGGAAGACACATACAAATGAGAAGGAAAAAGATGCATGATGAGAAATCTGACCTTAACTTACTCCCTTGCTGAGGGCATGCTCTTTTACTCGAGAGGCCTATAAATAATAGATTTTTAAAACATTTAACTTACATTTTAAAAACATTTAACTGAAATCACCAATGCATTTGAATAAATATATTTAGCTGTTCCTTTCCAACTAACAACTGCCATGGTGTTTGGTTCCTCAACACTGTGCTGTTAAAGCAATTGCAGGCTAATCTTTTTTACACCTACCTGATTTTTGTCAATTCTGAGTAGTCAAGCAAGTCCTACAGCTTAGTTTTTATTCCTCTCCTGTCACAGAGGCAAAGAAATAGCCCTGCTGCTAGTCTTGTTCAATGATGAAATTGCTCTTGAGTCTCATTAATATAATGAATCAATATGTTCTCCTGAACTGGCATATTTTATGTTCTTAGTCTCTGCTCCCTAGGAAGACACTACTATTTAGGGATCAAATCTATCCAGTGAAGTAAAATGAAGTGATTTTCCCTCTATATATTTTTCTAGCTAAGGAGTTTTCCATGCAGCATTCTAAATTATTCAAGACTCTGTAGCCTGTGGAATTTTCAATCTGTTGGAAACAGCTGAAAAATAAAAAACACATGCTCCACTGGCTCTGCATAGAAGAGTCTGCATTTTAAACCAGAGCTCCTGCATACACTGTAGCATGTGCCTGTATCGTTTGGTGTTGACATCTGCATTATGATGAGGGGAATTATTCAAAGCCAAATTACTATTCAGGGTGGTAGTGTGAAACAATGAAAATGAGATTGCTAGAGGGGAAAATGTATGCAACAGTTTGTATAGTCAGGAAAGAAAATCGGGTTCATTTGCTGAAGCACTGCTTTCCTCTTTAGCAGAGTTTAACCCCTTTGCAACAGCTAAAATAAAGATGTGACATGTTTCATGACAAAATGCAAAATGCAAGTGCTTTCTATGTGCCTTTTTAACTGATGTAGTTATACTGTTATGGAGTTGTTCTGAAAATGTCCTGTGGGGTAGTAAATCCTTTTTTAGACATGGGTCTGCACCTTATTGGAACAAATTGCATTAAAAAAAAAAAAAAAAAAAAGACCAAAAATCACCACTTTTCCTCTTATTAAGCTGTGAACACACTGTTTTGGTTTTTTTTTCTTCTGTTGCATATGTAAAAATGTCTCCTTCAGTCTGTGCAATTTGATCTTTGGCGAACTGGGCTCGTGCTTTGGGAATATTCTGCCACATCCTGTATTGGTTAGCTTAATAGCTTGGAATATTAATTTCTGTCCCTGAAAACATTTTCTTCCTTAACTAACCAAGACAGTCTGACTTGTGAATACTGAAATATAGTATTAGAACTAGCAGTTAGTTTCTACAAGTTTGTAGTAGTTTATAATTGCTTTAGAAGTAGGGTCCCAACATTCTCCAGCTACCCAACCTTTCAGATGTCCTAATAAAACTTCTAGAAAGTCATCCTTGCCTTGTACCATACCTCTGCATGCTTCAGAAAAGGAAAAGAAACATCCATAGATTATAGATTCCTTCCTACACTTAAAAATTATCTACAATAACAATTAATTAAAGAGTTTCTCTATAAATCTTGGTCAGAAATCCTGCACATCACATCCTGCCCATGTAACAGGATATTTGTATCACATCACTGTTTTGCAGCTCATTGGCAGAGCAAGATTTGTACCTATTCTTGAAAGGTTTATGCCAAAATGTAGCTCTATCCTGATTTGCTGCCTCTGAGACCCCCCCTCCTTTTTCTTATATTGTCTGTCCAGTTATTTTACAAGTGGCTTTAGCATCTTGGGTCTGGGGGGCTTAGGTGAATGATAGCATTCCCATTTTGTTTCTTTACGTCTTGAATTGTATGCCAGACCAAACACTGGCATATGGACACATTTGAACTGTATGCTAGATAAGCAATGGACACTTGCCTTTTTCCTTGAAGGCTGTTTGCTTACCTGCAGTTTAGCTTCCCTTACCTGTCTTTTAACTGGTAGAAACAACAGCTTTTACATGTGATTACAGGAGCTCACAAAATTCCTTATTGATCAAAGAGATTATTCTAAGGAAACAAATAACTGGAAATTCAAATTTAAGACCTGGGACAAATTGACTAATGCTATTATGCTATGCCTGGTTTACTTTTATTAATGTTGGGTTTGTTAATTTATTGAGTCTTTATTTAAACAAACAAAAAACCCTGAACTGAGTTGTTTCTTTTCCAGCAAGATGATGTTTTTATCAATGTACATTCACAATAGGGGAAAGAAATTAATTGTTACAATTCTCTGATTACTTGAAAAGGGATTATAATAAAAAGGTACTTGGGATTTTTTGATAAAAGACAGTGAAAAACCAGATATTAAAAAAAAAATCTTATCTTCATGGCATGTAGTGCCTTTTCTTCTAATGGAATTCTGCACTTTCTTATAGTAAAATAATCTATTCTACTTATATTTGCATGATGTGCCTTTTATGTGTAAAGGTAGAAATACTTACCCAGTGAATAGAGAAATTTTGCAACTATTAAACCTATTTTTAGAGATGGACAAACACAGAAGCAGAAAGGAGACACATAAGTTAGAGCAAGTTCCACACTGAAGAGACCAGGAGTACATCCAGGGGTACAGGAGATACACCCCTGGCTCTTGCAGTGTCTGTAACTGCTCTTAGCCTGACCATCTGATACTGAGGTCTGAGAACTGCATGTTTGTTAGCTGAATAGTGATGTATCTGCACTGTCTTGCAAAAGATCTGGAGAGGTTATCAGCTATGTAAGTGCCCTGAAAAACACGATAAGCTTTGGTCTCAGGGAGGTGGAAAATCAGGAGTTGTCCATGAAGAAAGACCCTGATGGATGAATTAACTTATGGGAGCCAGTAAGTGTGTGTTTGTAGTAAGGTGCAGAATTCTTTTTTCATACCTATGCAACAAGATACCAGTTGTCCAGACCCTGTTCAGTGCCCCAGTGATACATGTTAAATATCCCCCATTGCTGCGGCTTTAATAACCTTCTCACAGATACTGGAAGGCTGCCACCCAGAGTGCAACCTGGGCAGTAACAGTAGGAGATTATTCATTAGACTTCATTCTTCAGCAAGGCCTAGAAATGATGGCTGTTTAATCCTCATCTTTTTCATGACAGAGGTTTTTCCAGTGTAATGCCATCTTGAGTTTATGTAGCATATGTTAATAGGTCAAATGCATCTTGTTGAGGAAATTAATTACTTGACTGTTACCTTTCATTTACTTTGTAGCTGAATGCTTTAGAAAAATTTCTACACTAAATTGTCTTCACATTTTCAGTCAGAATTTATCCTTTAAGCCAGAAAAAAATCTACTTACTTATTCTTGGCATGTGAACCACCAATTTTTGTTAAAGATATAAATTCTAGAAACAATTTTGAACGTTACTGAAGATTATCAAAATTATCTACATCCTTCTTTAACTTCTGTTTCAATGCTGATTGCCACATCTTAATCTAATTTGATTTCAAAACATGGTATATCATATAATTGTGGCAGAAATGACTATAAAAGGAATGAATGTTTTGGCATAATTTTAGCATGTAACTGATCTGTCATGAAGATCAGTAGTAACCTAGAAACGGGATAATCTTTGTGTGCTGTTCTCTTGTAATAGATTAACAGAGTATGTAACAAATCTATTTAAATGTTACAAAACCAGTTTCTAATGGGGGTAGGTAATTTGCGAGAAATGCAGAATATCTCAGGCATTCTGACTGATGTCATGTTTGACATATGCGGAATGAGATTAAATAAATGCTCAGTTTTGGTCTGGAAAAGTAGCATTTGCTTCCTTAAGCAATATTGAGTTCTGTTGATATGTCAAGGAGAAAATAATCTTTAAAGTGCTATTTAATGGGATGACAAACTAGGATTTTTTTAATCTTTGTCATATATTTCATATTTCTCTTATAGCAATGTATTAAAAAATATGTAAATTTGATAAGTCACAGCCTGCAAAATGTTCTTGACCTTACAATGTATGTTTTCCAGTCATAGGTGTTTTAACAGCTTTGTATTTCCTAGATCCAGAATGATAAGGATTCCTAATGTTTGTGTCATGGGCTTCATAAAATTTGTCAATGAATGATAACACAGATAGACACCTGGAGGAAAGGGGTGTGCAGACTTATTTCTTAAATATATGCAAGTGCTTTCTCACTGGATGTTCTATTAATCTTAGTGTTACACGTATTTTAATATAATAATGCCATTTTTACTTTCAGAATGGGACTTCTTGAACAAAGTGGTGTTTTGTCTTTTTAGCTGTGCATTGGTGCCTGAATAGTTTACAGTAATTACCCAGTGTAAAATCAGCTGTGTTCTGGAAATATTCATACGCCGTCTGATGGAAGCGCATTGTCAAAAGTCATTTGGCAGTGCTTCCCTTCCCTGCTTGAACGTGTCAGATGTCAGAAGTGAAGATCCGTGAGAAGTAAACTATAAAAAAACCTTTTGGCTATTACCTGAGCAAGACTGCATTAAAGTCAGAAAGCAGTTGAGGACTGAGTTCTCTGAGCACCTGTAGAAGCTCCGTGGATGTTGTCTTGAAGTTAAAACTTTCAGCATCCCAAATCCAAGAGATTAAACCAATTCAAACCAAATTGCAGTATGTTGTTGTAGCTCGCGTCCAACAAAGAGCTCGTCTCTGTGTGTAGTGTGTAACGGAGGTGGGCTGGGGCAAAGCGGCTGAGCGTGGAACCAGGGAGAGGTCAGTGCTGGGCTGGGGGTTCCACCCCCAGCCTCACCAGTAGCTCCGTCTGAGGAGCGGTAATGCCTCGCAGCTCTCAGGCCAGAGCCCTGAGCTGGCTCATACTTAGACATGGTCACACGGCCTGAGGTTAATATGAAAATTCATATTTTCATAATCGGGGGTGTCCTGGTTCAGCTCGGATAGAGTTAAGCTTCCCCAGCAGAGCGGGGGAAGGGTTCTCCAGGCGGGTTATTTATATCATGTTGATATCAGGTCTGGGCACGGGAGCATGGGGAACTTTTTCCTTTGTGGCTTTGGTGGCAGGGAGCATCGGGAGCGAGATGTCTGTAACCATTGCGGTATTTCTCTGTATGTCTTTTGTCTTGTTTACTGTTATTGCTGTTTATTGTTGTTACCATTGCTACTGTTGTGGTCCAGATTGTTATTTATCACACTGTTGTATTAAATTTCTTCTTATTTTAACCCGGGGTTTGTGCCTCACTTCCAGCCTGACAGGCTGAGGGTGGGGGAGGGACAACGGCAATGTGGTCTCCGGTCCAGCAGGGCTTAAACCAACACAGCCTTTTTGGTGCACCAACGTGGGGCACAAGAGGGTTGAAATAAGAATCAAAAAGGGACAGACCCTGACCACAGTGTGTTAGAGCAATCTGTTCAGTGTAATTTTTCTGTTTGTACTGTTTGATAAGACAATGTTTGCAATGCTGGCCCACTTGCTTGCATGGTGGGGCTGGATTATTCCTTATATCCAGTGTGTGTTCCCGGTGCTGGTGTTTGTTGTTGGTGGAAAATGTATAAAGGGAATTGTTCTGTTATACAGCCTATTGACTGCTTATAATGCCTTTGTATCGCTGGGGTGGGAGGGGGCAGTCCGGTACCTGTCTGCTGGCTGGGCTTTTGTTAGGGGTCTCACCCCCTCTGTTGGTGAGCCAGGGGAAGAGATCCTCTCGGCTTTGGGGAGTTTCAATTATCCTTGGAGCCTGCAGGCCAGTGTGATTGCGGCACTGTGCTTTCTGAATGCCTGCCTGATCTTGTTTTGGGCCATGCGGCACTTCTCTAACAATAGCAGTGCCCGGAAACCTGCCCTGAGGTCAGATAATAGTGAGTGGCAAGGGGCGTGGGAAAAGATGGGCAAAGGCCTGAGTTGGTGGGCACCTCCAGTGCTTTGGAATTTCACTCCCGAACAAATGCAGAGCCCTGATAAGCTGATGGAGTGCTTAGAAAGGGTGTGTTACCAAACTGGCAAAACCCAGGAGACACAACTCGCTGCAATGTGTTGGGGACTTGCCCATGCCTACCATGTCCTCTTTAATACCACCCGCTGCCCTCAGGGGGGAAAAAAGGCTCAGAATTTGAGAGTGAAGTATCTGGGCCGGGGGAACAGGCAAAACCAGTATCAGTCACATCCACCAACACAGCGGCTGAGCCAGAGAGCCAGCCAGTGCCGGTATCAGTCACCCCAATACAGAAAACCAAATATACCAGAAAGTCAGCTCGCAAAGTGGGGGATGGGGATGAGCCAGGTCCAGCACGGGAACAGGAGGAAGGGCCGGCGGTGATCGTCCGATCTCTATCCCCGACTGAGCTGCGAGATATGCGGAGAGATTTTGGTTGCCTGGGAGGTGAGCAGATTTGCACCTGGCTGCTCCGATGCTGGGACAATGGAGCCAGTGCTTTTGAAATGGAGGGGAGAGAGGCCAAGCAGCTGGGATCTTTGGTCAAGGATGCTGGCATTGATAGGGAAATAGGGAAGCAGACTCAAACCCTCAGCCTTTGGAAGCGACTCCTGCTCAGTGTAAGGGAGAGGCACCCCTACAAGGATGATATCCTATGTCAGCTAGGCAAATGGACCAGCATTGAGAATGGCATCCAGAACCTCAGGGAACTGGCTGTGTTTGAGATGATCTATGGTGATCTGAATGATGAGCAGTCACCCATGGACCCAGATCAGGCCCCTTGCACACACCTGATGTGGCGAAAGTTCCTTAAGAGTGCACCAGAAGCACGCTCAAAAACATTGGCAATAGTGTCCTGGTGGACAGACACCCAGACTCTAAGAGTGGATGGAGTGGTTGGCAAGCTCTGGCCATACGAGGGAAATCTCCCTTCATCTCAACATTCCCTGGTCTCAGCTGTGGAGGAACTGTCTCAGAGGATCCAGAAAATGGAAGAGGACATGTCCTATGTTCCACCTGCACGGGCTGATGTCTCAGCCATTAGAAGTAAACGTTGTCCCACCCAAGAGAAAGGCAGCAGAAGGCACACACCATGAGGCATCCTGTGGTTTTTCCTCCGCGACCATGGAGAAAACATGAGGAGGTGGGATGGACAGCCCACTGCCACCCTAGCTGCACAAGTAGAGCAGTTGAAAGGGAAGACCATCACAAAAGGGGAGTCCTCCAAGAAAAGCGCAGCTCCAGCATCGAGTCGGAAATCCCCCAGACAGAATAGAATGGCCAATGTTATGTCTGACCCTCTTGAGGGAACCAGTAAATCGTTCTTGCAAGAAGTGAGTGATGATGAGCAGGATTAGAGGGGCCCTGCCTCCAGCCAGGTGGAGGAAAGGGACAATCGGATTTACTGGACAGTGTGGATCCGATGGCCTGGCACGTCAGACCCACAAGAGTATAAGGCTTTGGTGGACACTGGCGCACAGTGCACCCTGATGCCATTGAGCTACAGTGGGGTTGAATCCATCTGCATCTCCGGAGTGACAGGGGGATCCCAACAGCTGACCCTACTGGAAGCTGAAGTGAGCCTGACTGGGAAGGACTGGCATAAGCACCCCATTGTGACTGGCCCAGATGCCCCGTGCATCCTGGGCATAGACTATCTCAGGAGAGGGTACTTCAGAGACCCAAAAGGGTACAGGTGGGCTTTTGGTGTAGCTGCCCTGGAGGAGGTTGAACAGTTGTCCACCTTACCCGGCCTCTCAGAGGATCCCTCAGTGGTGGGGTGGCTTAAGGTTGAGGAGCAGCGAGTGCCGATCGCTAGCAGGACGGTGCACCGGCGGCACTACCGCACTAACCGAGATTCCCTGGTCCCCATCCATCAGCTGATCCGTCAACTAGAAAGCCAGAAGGTGATCAGCAAAACTCACTCCCCCTTAAAAAGCCCTCTATGGCCAGTGAGAAAACCTAATGGCGAATGGAGGTTAACTGTGGACTACCGTGGCCTGAATGATGTTATGCTAGAGCTCCAGTATGAACTGGAGTCGAAGGCAGCCAAGTGGTACACCACGATTGACATTGCTAACGCATTCTTCTCCATTCCAGTAGCGCCAGAGTGCAGGCCACAGTTTGCGTTCACTTGGAGAGGCATCCAGTACACCTGGAATCGATTGCCCCAGGGGTGGAACCACAGCTCCACCATTTGCCATGGACTGGTCCATACTGCACTGGAGAAAGGTGGGGCTCCAGAACACCTGCAGTATATTGATGAAATCATTGTATGGGGGGACACAGCTGAGGAAGTCTTTGAGAAAGGGAAGAAGATAATTGAAATCCTCCTGAAGGCCGGCTTTACCATTAAGCAAAAGAAAGTTAAGGGGCCTGCAAGGGAAATTCAATTCCTAGGGATAAAATGGCAAGATGGGCATCGCCACATCCCAATGGAGGTGATAAACAAGATAACAGCCATGGCCCCACCAACCTCTAAAAAGGAGACTCAGTCTTTCCTGGGCGCTGTGGGGTTCTGGAGGATGCACATCCCGAACTACAGCCTGATTGTGAGCCTTCTCTACCACGTAACCCGTAAGAAGAACAATTTTGAATGGGGCCCTGAGCAACAACAATCCTTTGAACGATTAAACGGGAGATTGCCCAAGCAGTAGCCCTCGGGCCAGTCCAGGAAAGGCAGGAGGTTAAGAACATGCTCTACATCACAGCCAGGGAGAATGGCCCTACCTGGAGCCTCTGGCAGAGAGCACCTGGGGAAACCTGAGGCCGACCTCTAGGCTTTTGGAGCCGGGGATACAAAGGCTCTGAAGCTAATTACACACCAACTGAGAAGGAGATACTGGCAGTGTACGAAGGAGTTCGGGCTGCCTCAGAAGTGGTCGGCACTGAAACACAGCTCCTCCTGGCACCCCGACTGCTGGTGCTGGGGTGGATGTTCAAAGGAAAAGCCTCCTCCACGCATCATGCAACCGATGCCACGTGGAGTAAATGGGTTGCGTTGATAACACAACGGGCTCGAATAGGGAACCCCAGCCGCCCAGGGATACTAGAGGTGATTACGAACTGGCCAGAGAGCAAAGATTCTGGGATGTCACCAGAACAGGAGGTGACACATGCTAAGGAGGCCCCACCATATAACGAGCTGCCGGATGAGGAGAAGTGATATGCCCTGTTCACTGATGGGTCTTGTCGTATTGTGGGAAAACACCAACAGTGGAAGGCTGCTGAGTCCCACACAATGAATCTGCTGAGGGACAGGGGGAATCGAGCCAATTTGCAGAGGTGAAAGCCATCCAGCTTGCTTTGGATATTGCTGAGCGGGAAAAGTGGCCGAGGCTCTACCTCTACACTGACTCATGGGCGGTAGCATATACGCTGTGGAAATGGTTGCAGCAATGGAAGCAGAACAACTGGCAATGTAAGGGTAACCGTCTGGGCTGCTGAAGTATGGCAGGACATTGCAGCCCGTGTGGAAAACCTTGCTGTGAAGGTGCGCCATGTGGATGCCCATGTACCCAAGAGTCGGGCCACTGATGAACATCGACACAACCACCAGGCAGACCAAGCTGCTAAGATTAGAGTGGTTTGGGTGGACTTGGACTGGCAGCGCAAAGGTGAACTGTTCATAGCCCGGTGGGCCCACGAGACCTCGGGCCACCAAGGTAGGGATGCAACATACAGGTGGGCTTGAGATCGAGGGGTGGACCTCACCATCGACACCATTGCAGAGATCATCCACGGATGTGAGACGTGTGCTGCAATCAAACATGCCAAGCGGGTGAAGCCCCAGCGAAATGGAGAACGATGGCTGAAATATAGATATGGAGAGGCCTGGTAGATCGACTACATCACACTGCCACAGACCCGCCACAGGAAGCGCCACATGCTCACAATGGTGGAAGTAACCACTGGATGGCTGGAAACTTACCCAGTGCCCCATGCCACCAACCAGAACACCATCCTGGGCCTTGAGACCCAAGTCCTGTGGTGACACGGCACCCCAGAGAGAATTGAGTCAGACAACGGGACCCACTTCCGAAACAACCTCATAAATGCCTGGGCAGAAGAACACGGCATCGAGTGGGTCTACCATATCCCTACCACGCACCAGCCTCTGAGAAGATCGAGCGCTACAATGGACCATTAAAAACCACACTGAAAGCATTGGGAGGTGGCACCTTCAAAGACTGGGACATGCATCTAGCAAAGGCCACCTGGCTAGTCAACACAACAGGATCTGCCAGTTGAGCTGGCCCGGCTCAGTCGAAACCTCCACGTGCTGTAGATGGGGATAAAGTCCCTGTGGTGCGCATGAGGAATATATTGGGAAAAATGGTCTGGTTTAGTCCTGCACCAGGCAAAGGTAAAGGCAAACCCATCCACGGGATTGCTTTTGCCCAAGGACCTGGGTGCACCTGCTGAGTAATGCAGGACAATGGAGAGGTCCGGTGCGTACCACAGGGGGACTTGATTCTGGGTGAAAACATGCCGTGAATTATGCTGTGCCTTTGTTAATTGTAGTTTTGTTATTATTAACTGCTAAATGGCAGCTGGACACGACGCTGATGGTATAGAATAAAGGGGTGGATTATGTCCTGGTTCAACTAGGATAGGGTTAAGTTTCCCCAGCAGAGAGGGGGAAGGGATCTCCAGGTGGGTTATTCATACCATACTGACGTCAGGTCCAGTGTGGGAGTGCGGGAACTTTTTCCTTTGTGGCTTTGGTGGCAGGGAGCATCGGGAGCGAGATGTCTGTAACCATTGCGGTATTTCTCTGTATGTCTTTTGTCTTGTTTACTGTTATTGCTGTTTATTGTTGTTACCATTGCTACTGTTGTTGTCCAGATTGTTTATCACACTGTTGTATTAAATTTCTTCTTATTTTAACCCGGGGTTTGTGCCTCACTGCCAGCCTGACCGGCTGAGGGTGGGGGAGAGGCAACAGCAACGTGGTCTCCGGTCCCGGCAGGGCTTAAACCAACACAGGGGGTTACAGCCTCCCATCACTGCAGGTGTTTGGGGTGTCCCTGGGAAAAGGCACCTTCCCCTCCCCGTGGGTTTTGTCTGACCACACGCCTGCCCGGGGGCTTCCCGCTGCTGCCCCCTGGGCCCCGCTGCCGCGCAGCTCAGTCGCCCGCAGTGGAGCCGCCGCCGGGGGAGGGCAGAGGGTGATGCTCCAGCAAATGCTCAGAAGCGGCAGCAGTTGGCGGGCACGTTTTAACGATCCAGAGCTCTAGAACGAAGATCACTGTCATCACTCCCACTCAAAAAGGTTATAACTCTTTGTAGGCAAGATGCAGTACTGTCGTGTTTGCTCTATTTTACGTGCCACTTTATCTTTGTCTATGCTATTTTAGCCAAACTTGTGTATTGTTGGAGGAAAACAGTAATGTGCTTTTGCAATCCCTTCTTAAACACTTTTCCCGCTGTTTCCATGCCTTCCTGTGAGCGTGACATGAAATAACTGGCCTTTTCTTTTGTTCACGAAGGCTCTGTTGTCCCTTTGTTGTGACAATGGACTCTCACAAGGGCAGCATCCTGGCCCTTCTACCAGTGCTGCCTGAAATCAGGTAAGTCAGGAAGATGCAAGATTGTAAGTGTCAAGGAAGAAACTCAGTCTTCTTTGGCAGTATCACAGTCAGAAGTGCGGGGTTATATACGTAAATGGCTGAGTACCTACTGTTTATCCCTTGCTTACCTTTTCATAAGTACCGAGGTGGAAGCGGAGCAAAGGTTATGCTATAAATAAACCCACTTCGGTTTATTTACGTGCACAGGCTCAGTAAACCGTCTGTATTGCCTGCGAGGGACAGCGGTCTCCTTTTCTGAGGCTGCCGCCCCATCTAGTGTCAGTTGTGTGCACTGGTACCCTGAGAGGAGGCGAGAGGCTGCTCCTCGCAGTCTGGGTTGGTTTTCGATTGCAGGAAGCTTAAAATAGATTTGAACAAAAGCAAGTGCGACCCATCAAAGTTTGAGTGTATCTAGGCCAATCAATGAAATATATAATTACTTTTTCTTCAGATATTCATAGAAGTTTTAATAGAGAGTAGTGGCATTTAAAGACAGGGAAGCTGCCCTATCTGCTGGGAGCTTTGTAGGTGTGAGATTGTTTCCTGCAAACAAGAGGTAAGTTGGCCCAAAGAAGTAGGACTAAATTTGGAAATAAGAATTCAATTGCTCTTGTAGATCATTCAGTAATAAAGGTGTCTTTTGGACTTTTCCTCAGTGCTATATTTACATTCTCCCTTTAAAACATTATTTCCTTGATAGCTCACAAATCCTCAAACTGATCTGATTACTCATATCTTTGATCTAAGGGCTTTTAAATTTCATTTCTGTTGCTGAATCTCTATAAAGACTGTCACTATGCATCTTTGTTTTCATAGCAAGATTCCGTAACTAAAAGTACAAGACTAACAGTTCTGTTTGGCAGTGGTTTTGTTAGTATGAAATATGAGCCACTGGCTCCTGTGCAGTGATACCAACAACATGGCTGGGGTACTGGTAATCTTCTAAGTAAGAAAGCTCATAAATAAGAAAGGCCACACCTCGATGACTGTGTTCAGTTTTGGGCCCCTCACTACAAAAAAGACATTGAATGACTTGAGCGTGTCCAGAGAAGGGCAACGAAGCTGGTGCAGGGTCTGGAGCACAGGTCTTACGAGGAGGGGCTGAGGGAACTGGGGGGGTTTAGTCTGGAGAAGAGGAGGCTGAGGGGAGACCTCATCGCCCTGTACAGCTACCTGAGAGGAGGGTGCAGAGAGCTGGGGATGAGCCTCTTGAACCTATTAGTAAGCAGCTGGACAAGAGGTAATGGCCTCAAGCTGCGCCAGGGAAGGTTTAGACTGGATATCGGGAAGCATTTCTTTACAGAACGGATTGTTGGGTGTTGGAATGGGCTGCCCAGGGAGATGGTGGAGTCCCCATCCCTGGAGGTGTTCAAGAGTGGGGTTGACATAGCGCTGAGGGATCTGGTGTAGTTGGGAATGGTCAGTGTTAGCTTAATGGTTGGACTGGATGATCTTCAAGGTCTTCTCTAACCTAGATGATTCTGTGATTCATACAGAAATGCTCTTTGCCATTCAGAGAGCTCACAGACTGTAATTGTAGTTGTAGTGGCTGGACAAGTAACATACCCAGAAAATGAAAAAACAATAATTAAATAGCATCCGATCTTGATTGTTCCTATCGAAACTAGGATATACCAGCAGCTATATCTACCTTCTCAGGCTGTTGAATACAGGAGCTCAAATGCTGGAGATCTTCAGGATCAGTTGATGAAATACATCATATATATACACATGTAAAAACTTCAGCCTTTGTCATGAATTGTTGGTAGGAAAAAATGTAGTAGAAAAGCTCATGTATTTATGAAATTCAGACCTTGTTACCACACTGTCTTTGTAGCTGTAAAGTTATCAAATGGGGAAAGATGATTAATCAGCATAAATGCCAGCATAGGTATGTACAGCCTGGCACTTTAGTCTGGTATATTTTCATTGAGTTCCTGAGAGATCTTTAAATATTGCTGCCTCCTGACATTTTCAATGCTGCAATTAATAATAAATATTTTTGTTACTATTGCAAATTTATTGCTGACAAATAAAGACTGCTGACATAGATCACGGTCAGGTGACAAACTTCATTTTTAAGCTTTGCAATTCAAAGCACTCATAAGGTAGCATCCCTGGGCAGCTGGAATCCACTGTCCCTTTATCTCCTTTCCACCATTTGTCAGCATATACGTTTGACAACTCTGTTGCCTCTGAACAGTCAGTATTTTTCCTGTCCATGTGATAATTTTCATGCTTCAGGAGGACATATGTGTATTTTAAGACTAGAATCTGACTATAAAAACAAAAACTATTCCAAACTTTTTAGAGCAAAGCTAGAGGCTTATATAATTTCCACCCTAAATGTTCTGAAAGTCCCTTTAATGTAATTTTAAGGCTACATTATCTAAGGCTACATATCTAAAAATATTTCCATAGCCTGGTTTAAACCACAGAATATGATAAATTTCTCTGATTTGTCTCCCCAGGTAATATACAAAAGAACTCTTGATACTGCATGACTTAAAACAAGCCTATTGTAAATAAAGGATACAGTTACTGTAAGACAGAATTGTCCTTAGATGCTAAAAGATTTCAAATGTAGGATAAACCTAATTGCAGTTATTTTAGATGTAATTGGGTTGTTCTGGAAAAATATTTCAAATTTATCTGTTATATCTAGTTTGAAATGAAGTTATCAATCATTTGTTCTTAAAGATGATACGTAGAATGTGGTGTCTGTGATCAAATACAGGGTGTGATCCCAAATTCAGGGTGTCTAAGGGAAATAAATGAAGCAGCCAAGCTTAGATTCACCCTCTCTAGTGATCTTCTGTAAAAGTGAATACTTTAAATACTTGTCTTGTGCCGTCTTCATATGATAGCATTTCTTACCTCATGTTTTTGAGGGATTCTTCCACCTCAGTTTCTGCCCCCATGCCCCATTAGGCATTCAAAACCAAACCAAACACCCAAACAAAGCTGCCTAGGACATATTCGGTGAAGAACCACAATTGTAAAATGACAGCTAAGATCCTTCCAGAAATAAAGCAGAAGCTATTAACCACATAAGGAGGTAAAAATATCTTCCCACTTGAGTGATGGCACTTGAATTCTGTCACTGATTTAAATCTGATAGTTTCTCTCATTTTTCTGAAAGAAATAATTTCTGAGACAAATCAATTCCTTTTTGAATGGCAGCTACTTAAAGCTGCTTATTGTCCTGAAATGTTGGCTCAGGTTCTGACTAACAAGTTCTAGAAAAAGATACGACTGAGATGGTCAAGGGTACCTGTTCAAGGCAGTTCTTCATGTGGCTGTGGTTGCTATTAATATAGCACATTAAGCATATTTAAAAATAAAATAGTTACCCAACCACACCAATTTTCAATGTGTCAGACTTTTGCAGGTGTGTTTGAAGATGAAGGAGTTGGAACATTAGTGAAGATTTTTTTATCATGAGTGTTGATGCCAAGTACATGATGTGATCTTCATGGAACAGCTGCAATTTTAACAGCTGTAGTGATGTTCTGATTTATGTCACTTGGGGATGTTTTGTTTTAACTTAGACTAAAGTTTTGTGCCACAACACAAGAAATTATAGGGAAGAATTATTAAGTGGTGATTCTTAATTACTGCTGCTGAAGTTATGAATATGCGGAATTTAGAACATCTGAGCTGTGACTAGCAGAGATAGTTTGATTCATTTCCAATAAATGATGAAACTGTCTGTGGATGTGTTTTATTTGTAAATGTGTCCATCTGGTTTTCTGGAAGTATACTGTGACCAAACAGGCATCAGATCCTAAAATGCATAAGCCGCGCCTAGCAAAGTCTGGTGGTTGCCTGTGATTTTCAGCTTCTTTCGTGATTGCCTCCTTATGATAATACTGTGATTTGGAAGGTTTTATCACACCCAGAGGCCTTCAGCTTGAAGCATACTGAGGTAATTCATGCGTATGATGCCAAGTCATAGCATTACGTACAAAACACTTTCCAGTTATTCAGTAGAGAAACAACGTTTCCACTATCCAATGGGGGATAATAATTTCACTCTCTTGCCAGTTGCACATGTTATTCATTGAAAATATTTTGCCCAGTGGGACATGGAGGCAATTAATTTGATTCTAGTTCTGTCTGGAATATTATTTTGTTAAGAGTCACTGAAAAGTTTACTCAAAAGTTTTTATAGTTATTAGTCTACCATTAAGAGGTTTGCCTTTAATTGTTAATTCAGACATCCAGATCATTTTCTCTCATAAGAGCCATTTTTTTAAAGGCACTTTTTAAAGAGACAGTTAAATTGTGTAATACTATTTCTAAAGTTCCTTGTGGTGTCTATATTTTCATAAAGTCATCTCAGTCACTGAGCATGCTCATTTATTTCATAATAAAATGGGGAACCTGAGATTAGATGATTTCTCAAAATCTCTTCCATTTCCATCGCAGGAGCCTGAAACAACAGTTTATCTCTGTCTGAATTGTTCTGAAAAATTCCAGTGGAGGAGGTTCAACACCACTCAGTGCCATTTATTGCTGTGCTTCACTACTCTTACCAGAAGAGTAATTTCATAATACTTCGATTCAGTTTCCCTTCCTGCAACTAGGCTTACTGCTTCTCACCCTATTTCCCATAGACACAGAGGACAGTTTATTCCCTTCTCTGCCACAGTCTTTTCCCCTTTGAAGAAAATCTTCCTTGTAGATTTTGCTACTCTGGATAAAATAAACCAAATATTTTCAGCCTTTTCTCCTTTTCTAGACCACTGATCATTATTGTTGTGTTCTCATCAAGAAGAATGATGCTCAATACACAGCTGAGTGTCTGCCTACTCCCTAAGTTTACAAGCTGTGCTCTGGTGTATGTGTCAGCATGTTTACATTTTTTCACTCGATACTTTTGATTTAAATCCATCTTGTGGTCTGCTATGCCTTCTGCATTTGCTTTAATACCAGTTGTCACTCATCTACATCTGTGCATTTGGTTATTCCTCTTTGTCTTAGCTTGTTCATTTCCAATAACTCTGGTTTCCTAAACTCACTTTGAATTCTGTTGGGATGCTGGTATATTTGCAGTCCTTCCCTGCTTCAAATAGCATTAGTGTATCCTAGAGACAGATGCAGCTTAAATCTTAATTTTGCTAGCTGGCTATAGCTGTGGAACGGGACACAGGAATTGAGTATACTGCTTATGTAGGTCTGTATATCTTTTCATGTTTACTCGAGAGTCTACATCTCATTTTAATGTTGATGAAGTTCATAGCATTTGCTCCATACATTTGTTGCATTTTCCCTTCTTAAAATTTCACTTCCTTCGCTTGCCAAGAGGTTAAACACCACATCCCAAATTCTGCTCAGATTGCCCATTTGTGTAATTGTATGAGATGGAATGGATTTGGAAGGGGTATGCCAGATCGAGTTTGAACCCAGAGTTGCTCTTTAATGAATATGCATTTTTTCAAGTATGTCACTTACTTTTTTTTACTTTGGCTTGAGATGGAGGTATCTGAAACTTCAGATTACAAGTTTGATGAATGCAGAAGGGCTTGATTCTGTTTTCATGGATAAACTCTGTTCTCAGTTGCCCCAAAGCAAGTGCTATTGTTGTGTCAGAAGTGAGACAAAGGCTCGGTGACCAAATAGTCATATTGTGTTAGTTCAGGTTTCAATATGCACAAACAAAATCCTCCCACACATACAATTCCACATGGAAGTGGTGTAACGTATGCAAGAAATAGGTGACTATATATTGTGTTTCACCATAACATAGTTTATTTAAAACAGATTTTATTTTTAAGTGCTTTGAGTCACATTTTAGTTTCACTTCCATGAAGACAGCTTCAGCTATATAAGGTAAAGCAGTCTGTCCATTCAGGATGCATCACTTCCTTTTAAGAACTGACAGGTTAAACTAGCTTCCAGTGCTCTGGACATATCAGATATTACTTTATCCTCATTGCTTAATATGTTTCTTCTGTGAAAGGATTGAAGATAAGTAGGGACTTGAATTCATATAGTTATGTTCCTAAGGCTTCTGAGAGTATAATCTCTTTTCTTTGGCTGATGCCCACCTCTCAGCTGTTTCCAAATGCTTGAAAGACTCCCATTCTTCTCCTTTCTGTTGCCTGCCACATACCTGAAATCAATAAACAGTATGCTTAAGTAAGAGCAGATTTATTGTATCAACATTTGTCTTGCATGTATAGTAGTACCCACCAGATATCTAATATCTTCCAAAAACCTCCTCTCTCTAGTATTTCTCTTGTCATTCTGCAGTGGTGTTTGCCAAGCTCCATGTACAGTTCACTAGGCTGTTTCTCTTCCTCTTCACCAGCACCACAACCTGTATCATCCTCTGCTCGCTCTCTGTAAGAAGGGAAAGAAAATGTTTCTTCTGGATCCTGTTACAGAAAGAGAAAGTTTTGCAGAACAGTGCTCTCCTCTTCTGCCTTTCTTTTTCCCGGACACTGATAACTAGTCAGCCCGATGATACTGTAGTTGTGGGGCCAAAGGCATGCAGAGAACATTGAAAGAGAGTATATATACATATATCAGAAAAAAACGAGATGTCTGTACACTGTATGTTTGTTTGAAGATTTAATTTTTGTTGGGGTAGTTCATCTAGCATAAAGAACAAATAAGACTGCACACCCAAAGCAGCATCTATATTTCCTCTGCTCTCAATAATCTCTCTTTATTTATACTTTCTCTAGACCTTCCTAAATTTCAGAATGAAAGATCCCTAAATGCAAATTTTGTTTATTGCTTCTTTTTCATTGTTACTTATATTCATAATGATTGCTGTAGTTGAAATCTAAAGTGTGTTGACTTTATTAATAGAAAAAGCCCATAGAAGTCTATGACAAATGTGCTGTTTATTACAGTGATGATAATATGGAATCACCCTGAAGATATTTATATTCTCTACCTGTTGGAAATCTGTTGGGTTTAGTACTTTGATAAATGTTCAAATGAAACAAATACTGAAGTGAGAAAGCTGTAACGTCCCAAAAGACATGATTAAAACACAGTATATTTTTATCTAAAACTATATTACCATTGATTACTTTGTGCCCAAAGTATTCTTTGTCATCACTGTTCTGTTGGTTAGTCAGGCTGTTCTGTTGGTTACTGTCTAGAAAAGCAGTGAAGAGGTGACTTCTCTTCTTGCACAGTCTCCAGTCTCACAGTCTCTCACAGAAGCACTCAAACAGATCTCTAGAAACGATGCAATTTTAACTCCCTGCACAAACTTTAATCAGCAGTCCACAAACAGCATGCTTTTGACAGATAACTACCACACACAGTAGTAACCTCTACTAATAAATTTCTGTTTGCAGATCTGAACCACAAACTATATTGCCTAAGAGTTTACTATCCAGTATTGTTGTAATAATTTCATGTTTAAGTAGTGCTTGTTGTCCCTGTACGAGACCAGGATGTCAGCATGTTACTCACAATACATTCACATGGTTGTCAACTCTCTCTCCTCTTGACAAACCATACCCGGGCAGATCTGTGGGAGAAAGGAAGTACTGTCCCACCAAGGGAAACTGAGGTATAAAGACAAGTGACTTAACAGATCTAGAAATAGTCCAGATGTTACATGCTTCAGTCTCAAATCTAAAGTACAAGATTTCATTAAGATTCTTCCTCCTGTCATTCCGTCACCAGTGTGCAAGGTTCATGTACCCAGACTACAATAAGTTACAAGATGTAGCATGCTCCTCACAAATACCAGTATGCTTTTTGGAAGGAGAATTTAGTTTATGCATTTTCCCTTGGTTTTTGAAAGGATTGCTATAACCAAATTTGTATCTGAGCAACTCTGAATTCACAGTTGCCTTGCTATGAAGTGAAGACATCAGTCAGTCTAACAGTGTGTTGAATTTATCTAGGTCATCTCAAAAAAAAAAAAAAAAAAAAAAAAAAAAGAAAAAAAGAAAAGGAATAATAAGGTTTTCTCTCTTTAGAGGTTTTTTACATTCTTTGGTGTGTATAACATGACAAAAACACACTTCACCAAAATGCTATTATGTGTGCTTTTAAAAGAGCCAGTTCTGCTCATCTGTAGCCAGAGCACTACTCATAGGTCACAACAAATTTCTTGCTCAAGATTTTTCAAAAATGTTCCTGAAATCTGTAGTCATTCATCATTAAGCAGCTAGTCACTGAGACCAAAAGGTTTGTATGAGAGCTCCATAAGGACTGATTGCATATATACATTTCAAGTTTTTCTCTGAATTCTTGAGTGAACTATAATGAGAAAGTAAACATTAATACAGTCTGATCTACAAAAATCAGTTAAATTTTGCTAGTGGTTCTCTAATTTGAAGCCAAATTCTGCATTTGAGAGAGCTGGATAACTAACAAAACATCTGGGTACTAACTTTTTTAAAAACAGGTCAAAAAATGGCAAGTCAATTGGCTAGTCCGAGATCTTTTGACCAGTAGCTACTGGAGTCTTGCTGGGTCCCTGTGTTATTCAGGGATGTATAGGATTGCTAGCCTCAGAAATTAGCCTGCTAATTAAGCTGCTAATTTGTTCCATGATGACTATCTCAGTGTAGGAAGCCATTTAGTGCTTGGCAGAATATTGTTATGATATGTGCAAGCATTTTACTTCACAGTTACAAGCATCACACAGATATGTGGCATCTTGATGCTGTGATACAAACTCCTCTCTATAAAGCTGCTATAAATCCTGTTTATACACTTATCTCCAGTCTGTCTCATTTTACAGCTTCCTTAAAAGAAAATAAATCAAAGCAGACAGTGGATGCTCTTTAGAATGGTGAAATAATGCTAGGATATCACTGTGTTCCCTTAACAACCCAAAAGAGAAGACCTTGAGAATATTTTCTGCCTTTGTTGTCTGTCCAAATGAAAGAACGTATCTTCAGTGAAGACTTACTTTGAGTTTGTCCAGAATTAGAAATGCATCTAGCTTTAAGTATTTATCACTCTCTACTATGAAATCTGTTCTAGCCAAACTTCTTTCTTGAAAAAGAAAATAACTAAAATATAAATAAATCTTGCTGTTCAGCTGTCATTTCAACTACCTAAAATTTTGCTTGGCAGTACTTGAGGTCAATTGCAATCACATCTCTTCAAAAGTTGTGTCCACAAAGAAGTACTGAGGAAAGCTGAAATTAGCACTTTCGTTTTAGTACCTTTCTATGATATTGCTACATCGCATTCTTTCACATCCAGTTGCATCTTAATGAAGTTGAGTGAACCTTTGAAACTAAATCTCTTGATCCCCCCACCAAGTGATTTGGATCTTATTGCAGAGCAGTTCTGGAGCATGAGAACACTATTCCCTTAGGGTGAAGCCTGAACAGGAGGTTTTGCTTTATAGTTCCACCTACTATTCCACAAGTATGTGAAAAGGGCTTGTCCCCAGGGCTAGATGCAGCATGGGTATTAGGCCCTCAGCACTGTTGTTCATCCTATGCTTTGTCTTGCTAGTGCACACAGTTTTCTAGAAGATATTAATTTCTTATATGAAATGCTTTAGCAAAGAGGAAGTTCAGAAATTTATGTTTTACTAAATAACTTTATGGTTCAGAATAGAACTTAAAGGCCATTCTCTTTCACAGCATACCCTTCTCCTTTCAAGAGAAGACGAACAGATACATAAGAATAACAGAATTTTTTAATGATAGTTTAACATCCATAATACAAATAATAAGTTAAACACAGTAAAAATAATTAAATAAAGCTTGAGGTTCCAGCCCTCATACAAATAATTCAAATGTATAAAAGAAAGACAAGTTTCAAAATAAAACCGGCATAAGTCTTGGGGGGGGGAAGTAGTTTCCATATGATATCAGTTAAATTAATGGAAATAAAGTTCTGACTTTTGACATCTGCAGCATTCAATGGGTGCTAAGTCCTTAAATCCTCTCCTGGGTGCATAGGTCGATGTTAGGGAGATTGTATTTTCAGACTTCAGGCAACTCAGACACCTTCAGATATGACCTAGATGTCCAGTCAAGTTTCCAATTTGCCTTCTTGCAGCACAGTTCTTAACTGGAATACATTAAGAATTTGTAATGCTAACACAGCTACAGGTGCCATTCCTAAGATTTTACTGTATATCAGGTCTGTAGCAATGAATCCTATACACCAAGTGTTGCCCAGTTTAAGTAGACTTTGGTCCTTCATGCAGTTTCTTTCACTTTCTTCTGCTGCAAAGCCTGATCACTCTCTCAGTACTGGTTTTAACAGGTTACATTTTTAGGGCTTGAGTTTAGTGTGATGAGGAAAGACTTTAGACTCAGGCCATGTATAAAAGTGAATATTTGAGTTAAACAAGTTAAAACTGTACCAATACTTCCAGACCAAATGCTGGTTCATAAATGAAGTGGACAGATAACTTGATATGCATAGTATTTTGCATGGGAATACTCATTTAAATGTTAAATATTTTAGCTTCCCACTGAGTGGTTTTCAGGTAATTCAGAGTAGTAAGATAATATATCAACCGTCTCTCTCTGCCTCAGAAACACTGATGTGAGTGGCAGACCACACAAGCATTTAAAAGGAAATGCCTCTCACGACATTCAGGACTTCAGTGTCCTGGTATCAGTATAGGCTTAATCTTGTTCATTTGGGTCCAGCTGTAGAAAAAAGGTCACTTTGGTTCAGGAACAAGACGACTCTTGGCAATTACCGCATTCATACTGGAGTCAATCCAGTTAAGGTATTGAGTAACTCTGGTGTAAACACCAGGCTTGTTTTCCTTTGCGCAGCCATCTCCCCAGCTGACAATCCCATAAAGCGTCATCCTGCCATTGTGCTCACAGACCATGGGACCACCGGAATCTCCCTAACAACATAAAGAGAACATATTAAGTCACTTTCTGCAGATGGAGCCTTTGTAACAGGGAGCCTGTGATTATTGTTTTTCTAGAGTGAAACAAGCTAGTAAATACCTATGAGTTAAAGTTTTGATTTTTGAGAATACTACATAGGTGGAACAGAAGGCTCAGCATCTGCTGCTACTTGAACACACAGTCTATAAGGTGAGGAGTTCTCTAGTTCCCCCCTAGAAGGGCACAGATAAAATAGTTACCTCACATGCAACACTCCATCCTAAGTGTATAATCACAGATATTAGGCTAATGATAAAAGGCCAAAGCCAACACAGCCAATTATTTATCACAATTGTTTCCCTGTCCATAAGGTACACTTAAGGACTACACCTGTTCTTTTTTGTGGCCAGTATGGCCACTCTGCCCAGTAAGGGTACAGCAAAGTAAATCTAGGTTTGATAAATCTGTGGAAGGGCTCAGTCTCACCCTGTAATTCACCTTTTATCCCTTTGCAGGTCTATAGTTAATGTTAAGAAAACACAAGCTGAGACTGGAATAGCTGCTGTATTCCTCTGATGCATATCAGCCAATGCCTGAATAGGTTGTAAAATAAGCCATTGCTGTTCCTCATGGCCTAAAATGCTGAATTTCTTGCACGTCTGAAGAAGGGTCTGGAGGGGATAACACCTAACTCTAGATCCCAACCTTCTTCCATATGTTTGGCCACACTACATGTCAACTCCACTGGATGTACTAAAATCCCGTTACATAAACAAGAGATTCTTCTTACTAGTAGAATTGTAAGATGCCACCAGCTGATCCATATATGGATACATGCATTTAAAATTATTTAGAACATAAAACAAACTAGTTTTACCTTGCATGCATCAGTCATCCATGTGGGATCTCCAGCACAGACCATGTTGTCAGTAACTCTGATATTGTCATAGTATTCATATTTGCATTTTGTTTGTGATATTAAGTTTACAGTGGCTGACATCAGTCTTTGAGCATAGAAGATGTCATCTGCAAACAGAAGACTATTTAACTATTTTTTCCATCATCCAAGACAAAAACAAAATAACCCCCATAACACATACTTTCAACACCTAAAAAATTAGCATAACCATTCCAGTTCCTATTCAAGGCTCTTAATTCCATCTTATGCAGTACTGGTTTACTTTTACTGTTAATAAGTAAGTTTTTCCTCTTTAAAACAAGTGTTCCAAATGCAAACTATAGTGTTTGGTTTCTAGAGGGGAAAAGTTTGATAGCTTTTGAAGACAGTTCTGCACAAATCCAATCCTTTGTTAATCCTCCATCACAGCTTTATTTTTTTCTACTCATCATCCCATCAGGAATGAAAAAGTTGATGTTTTTTACATCTTGGCTTACTTTGTATGATCTCAAGTGTGAGAAGCATCAGATAGGAAATGCCATGGACAACCAAAGATAGCAAAGATCATCTTTGAGATATGCACATGGAGTATATCTAATAATAGAAAGGAATCTTTTTTAATCCTTTGCAGATCATGGTATAAAAATATCCAGTTCTCACATTGTGGAAATAACTTTGGAAAGAAGAGTCATTCACTTACAAAAATCTTGTTTTCCATAGCCAGATATTTCACACCGGGTATTGTCTCGTAAGTAAAGGTTCTTCTCTGGCAAGCAGACTGTTCTGACATATTTGGATTCTACAGCACACTGTCCAGAAGTTGTCCTTATCCTTATCAAAGCTAAGAAAAAAGGCAGAGAAGTTAAATTTGTAAAGAAAGTTTTTCCCCTCAAGTTCTCTGACAATAGGAATATCAGGTACAGTTAATGGCAACAGTGGCAATTACATTTAGTTCTGGTTACACTGGGTTCTTCTCATTGCTTTTGGAATGACACTGGGTCATTGTTTAGCAACAATAAAACTAGTTTCCCAGCACTAGAACTGCCAAATGTTCTAACTTGAACTTTCTTCCTGGCAGAATAGAGGTTGATAGCTCAGGGAAGATTCTTCTGCAAGTATATCTGCAGGTGCTTTAAAATATCAGCTTTCTGACTGGATGTAGAGGGTAGCAGCCACTGCCCTGCTAAAGAGGGGGCAATTTATATGGTACTTCTCACCAGAAGGGCTTCTGAAGGTATTCTTTGAGTCTTTTTCCTTAGCAGCAGAAATTTGGAAGGGGTGGTAGAGTCTTAAGTGTCAAGTGCAAGAGTGACAAGTCTATTCTGGGAGAGTTGCAAAAATTCATCTGACTTTGTTGATTGTGATTTAGGGATAGGCTTGTGAAAGCCAGAGAGACTTATAGAAGTCAATACTTACTCAGGATAGTCCTCAGCTAATGTGGTACCCAATTTGGCATTCTTCTACTATACACTATGCATGCATTTTTTTTCATCATTTACTATACATATAGCATGTTGTCTGCAGACATAGAAAAATGTTAGAAATAGGATGCTGGCCACCAATGCTTATGAAAAATTTGCACGTTGTACAGGTCCAGAGATAAGACAGGCTTATAGCTGACTGCATGCCGGGTAATGTGTCTGACAAATTTGGTTTGTGGCACAAGTGGAAAAATCTTGCTCAGTACAGGCCTAGTTCTCAGAAGCACCTAGTTCCTGTTCCTTCATCCCATCTCTGGTTCTACTTTTTAGAAGAGGTATGCCACAATTACATAGCCTTCAGCTCAGTGTTTTAAAGGTTCGTATTTAGATGACACTTACCAATATCATTCTCATTGCCACCTGTGTCATCTGTGAAGTCAGGGTGAGAGATTATGTCATCAACCATGAATACTTGTTCCTTATCATCAGTAACATTCAGTATGGACTTTCCAAGAAAGACTTTGTAGATGGATTTGTTTTGTGGTTTTTTTGACCTGAGAGTAAAAGAGATTCAAGACTGAGTTTGAGAGGTCAACAGTTCAGATCCAGTCCCAGTTCTGTTTCATGTTTACTTTAATGCTGACAAGAAAAAGCAAAATTTAGTCAGCTTTAAAAAACTGGATCAGCTTTCAAAGGAAGGCATCTCAATTTTTCATTTGAAGGGATTAAGATCTTCAGTCATTTTTAAATGCACACCTAGCTAGCTGGTACTAGTGCCAGGCATTGGTGATGAGAATCCTCTGCAGAATGCTAGGAGGATCAACTTTCTACAGGAAAAACAACAAAAAAACCACCCATAGATGTATTGCTTGACAGCCCATCACCTTCCAGTGCAACTTTTAAGTTTTGTGAACAGCTAAGGTAAAAGTGAAACCCTGGCTCCAGTTCATCCTAAAATTGTTTAAATTGCATAATCCACCAAAATGTTGGCATCTTGCTAGCTCATGCTGCTAGAGTTGAACTCTGAGGCATAATGCTTAGGGCTGCTTTTCTTGTTTTGCTCAATCTTACTATGGTACATTTTGAAGGGTTGCTCGGTGAGCATTACACAAGAAATCAGTTGAAGAAATTTATAGATAAGAAGGATGCAGAGCTGTAAACTTACGGAGTATGAAAACAATGTGCTGCTGTAAGCACCCAGCAAGGGTCAATGAGGCTGCCACCACACAGAAAATGGTCAGTGCCTTTTATATTTTGGAAGATGCCAGCTACCCAAGGCTGAGACTCAATCTCTGCCTGGCTTCCACCAACAATCTTGAAGTACTTGCTGATGCTCCTTTGACCACATGCATGCCCTATGAAAGGAGAAATTTTGTTCAGATGTTCTTACAACTAAGTCCCAACCTTGTGCTATTAAGGAAAAAAAAAAAAAATCATCACTCCTCTTAAGCTAGTGTTACTTACCACACTTCTCTATGTTGCAGGGTGTTTCTTGAATGGCAAATCCCTTCTTGGTGTAACACCAGGGACTGTTCCTTCCATTTGGGTTTCTAGAACATAGAGGAATTGTTCTTTTTATAATGACAATTTTTAAAAAATTATAGTATCTCAGAATTCTAACTGTCCTGAAAGGGCCAAAACCGTTCTGTTGCAAGACATGCCAGAGAAAATAATTAACAACTGACTATTACTGTTGCATACTGGGAATTTTACAATATGATCAGCTTCAGTGGTGAGAATGCTAGATGCTTCAAAGAATTATATTCCAAGTATTTTTAGTCAAAATTAATATCTAATATTTCATTAACACATGTACTATGACTTGAGGCATTTCTGGGCCTGTGACAATCCTAGAAAGAGTGATGCTTTATTTACCTGCAGTAGCTGTGTTTGCCCAGTCCAAGCTGCAAAGCATCCTTCAATTGAGCATGGTAACGACCCCTCCTGATTACTGAGGGAAGGTCCCATGGCAGACATTCATCTTCCATGGCCATTCCTCTGTAGTCTTCCCCATTCTCAGTATAGCATATGCTGTTAGTATCTGGTAAAATAAATATTTTGTTAGCAGTGTGTTCTTGTTTATAATTGTACTGAGACAAATAATCTATATGAAACCTTCTGATGAAAAAAGTCAATGCATTACACTTGAAAACAGATGATGCAAAAATCTGGACTGATTATATATTCTTATTAAATTTGTTCTGTATGAATTCTGAGCATCAAGTATCTTACACTTTAAAGTACGCATATTGCTCTTTAATAGTTACAGTGTATTTCACAATATAATCAGTTCTTCTGGTTCTGAACACTCCTAAACAAGTTCACTTTCACCCAGATGAAAACATTCATGAGTTAGCCAACATTAGTGAGAAGGCAAGGACAAAAAAAAAAAAAAAAATCCTGATTTTGCGTCTATATTTAGTTGTTTCTCCTCACTTAGTCTGGTAGCACAATTGCTAAAGGATATCCAGTCATGTGTTTATGGGTAATACTTTCACTTGGCATCTCATTTTAGTTCTTTTCAATCAATTTAGATAGTACTAAGGGAGATAGATTACCTAGTTCACAGTGAATGCCAGTGTATCCTTCTGGGCATATGCAACGATTAATTCCACTAAAGAGGTAATAGGTAATGCAGGTTCCTCCATTCAAACAGTGGCATTCTGAAAGTAAAAGACATCAATAATTAGAGGCAAAGCATTTGAATGAAGTGAAATGTAGTAGCAAACTAAGTTTTATGGATTTAAGTATCCATAAGAGTCTTCCTTCTTGTATGAAGATGTAATTGCAGGATAACAAGTTCTTTTCAGGTTCAGGTAGAATAGACAGATATTTACCCTTGTGATCTGATCTGTGTTTATAGGGTAGCTTGTAGTGCTTCTTGATATAAACCTAGGAGAAAAGAAAAAAGGATTTTAAGGAAACAGTTTCTTTTATGTGGTTTGATTATCCTTTATAGGCCCAAGCTCTATTCTCTACTGGATGCATTTAACAGTTTAGTTTTTTGCATGTAGTTACCAGCTGAACCTGCTCTGTGGAATCTGGATGTAAATGAAAAGTAGAACTCTACATGAGCAAAGCAGAATGGGGAAGAAAAAGTCCTACACTACACAAAAAACTCTGGAAAAAAACACCAAGCAGGTCCACTGCATCAGGTTAACATTGCAATTATTTCTACTATAAGGACTTAAGCAGCTCTCAACGGTCAGTGTCTCTAAAACAGGGAAGGAAACTTCTCCCTTGCTACCTCTCAGTCACCAAGCAGTGCAGCAAAGAAGCAACATTCTTCAGCTGTATCTCATTTTGTTTGGTGACCTTAGTGCTTCATGTTTGTGCCATGGAATAAAAGCAAGTAGATTTATACAACAGATTCTTGCCCTGTACTTCAGGTACTGCCTCTGGTTTGCAGGCTGTATATTTTGTTTGCCATGGAATTAAATAAGATTAGGCTTTTAGTATACTTTTCACAGATGTTAAGTGGGCTTGTCTGAATAAAACAAGTTATGGTGACAATATAACTCCATAATGTTGGTGAATAGCTCTGCTGATAGATATCAACTGCCATACAAGTTGATAGTCAAAAATACCCAAATCCATATATCTGTTGGTCCTATTTTAGCATCACACTTTCAAGTAGGGGAGGAAGAAATTTAGCTAAGGCCCAATAACCACCTCCATGGAAGACCAGTGAGCTCTTGGTACTCAATGCCCAGGTCTAAATTGCATTAAGAAAAAAAAAAAATCTAGATCTCCTGGTTATTGCACGTCTTCACTATCTGAATGCTAGCAAGACATCTTAGGGTGGAGCAGAATCAGAACAAAAACATATTTCTTGGAGCTGTGTGTGCAACAGATGTATATGTAGATGCAAAGGCAGCAAAAAGGAGAATTCAAGTCAAAAGCCTACTACACTGTCCAAAGTAGTATAATCAAAACTAGAAGTGGTTCCAAGTGAACCCCCCATTTGTTTCAAAACTTACAGAATCTAGTCCCATGACAAGGGCACCCAGGGTTACTGTGAGGAAGATGAGTAACTTCATGTTGTTAGTTAACTTCTCACTTTGTTCCTCTTCTATCTGTATTATTTTGATTCTGAAAATAAAGAGGAACTTAGTGTCTTGTTGTAGCTTGCAGCATCAGCTTTCTGGCTTCTATTGTCATCTGTTGGTTTCAGGTTAAGTCACAACACAATTAACAGAAGATTTAGGCACTGACTTGCTGTGGAATATCTGCTTATTATTTCCATATGTTAAATAAGAAGTTATTGTTTGAAGCTTTCCTTGCACATTTAACAATACAACCAGATTTGTTTGGAGTTAAATAAAGCAGAGAAAGGGAAATTGGAAACATCCATACTCTGTTTCTGCAGGGTAGACTAACACAGTTCGAAATTGGCAGAGTAACTCTCCAGCTGTTTGTACCTGTTTAACTGATTATTAACTATCTTGCAACAAAAGCACTGAACAACTACATTCAGTGTATGAAAGGGAAAGGTCCTTTTCTCATTACCGCTATAGTTGCTGACTGCATCTTGTTGATGCTAGGCACTTAGATAAGCTTGGCCACCTCACTGAGTACCTCTGACCACTGCAAACTCTTGAAAGTCTGCTCTTGGTGTTACCTCACTTATTTACAGTATCAGAGAGGCTTAGAACATGTTCTGTCTTGATTTCTTATATGCATCTGGATCATGTACCCAACTATCTATAACAATCTTCCCAATAGCAACTGTTAAAAACCAAGCTTATAAAAACACCCAGGGAAGAGAGCTATTTAAGTACCACTACGCCTTCTGGGTTTTTCTTTTAAATTGCAACACCAATAATGAGATTTATTTTTTCAAAGTGGCCTCAGTTCTAGAAAACTGCAAAACTTGATTTTTTTAAAGATTCCATGGGAATCTTTGTTATATCTACATCAGCAAGCAGTGCGGTAGGAGAGGGGATGCAGAATGGAGTTGGTGCTGAACACCTGTTCCACACTGCATCTACTTCAGAGGTTTTTACATTCAACTGGTTTTAGTTTGGTCCTGCAGACTGAACACCTGCTGATATTCAGAGAGCATCTTCCAGTTTGGTTTTATTCAGAAGAAATACAGCACAAGTACTCTAAAGCCATTCAGTGGTGTGAACAAAAACATGGGGAATAGAGATCACTGGATTCATTTGGAAACAGCTGACATGATCCAAACCAAAATGCTAATGTAGATGCACCCTTTGCTTATAAGCAGATTTCACAATGCAAGAATGCAAATCATGCCTCAGGTACTCAGGCATGCACACTGTTCAGATTCAGTCATGATTTCAGCAGGTATGTTTTCCCTTAAACACTATTCATATTAAGATTATTATTTTTAGCACGCTTGGCAGCTATGCAAGCAATTCATCATTTGTTACCACAGTTAGTTTCTCAGGCCCAATCTTAGCATCACATATAGCAGCAGTGCTGATTTCTTGTGAAAACTACAATACGCTGTAGCACGTAGAACATATCTTCCCCCCTACCAAAACACTGCATCACAGGCGATTTTCTTTTTTTTTTATTTAAAGCGCAACCACTCAGTCCTCTTGGACTTAAACCTGACATTTTTGCCCTTAAATGATAACAGGGTTGTAAAAGCACAGCACTTACCAGCGCAGGAGCCCCGGAGAGCGATGCCGATGGACACCAGGCAGCTGCGGGCGGCGGGCGGCGGGCGGGCGCTATAAAGGCCGTGGCGGGGCGGGGCCGCGGCTGGTGCCACCGCCCTGGGGCGGGGCCGCCCCGCCCCCCAGGACCTGCGGCCTCTCGGCCCGTACCTCTCTGCTGCCGGAGTGACAGAGCGGCTGCCCGTGACTCAAGGGGGAAATTTTAAACGCTGCTTTTTAGTTTCGGGGGGCGGGGGGATACGGTCAGGGCGAGCAAACGGCTCGGTTCGCAGTTAGATTTCTGTAAGGGGCTCCCCGCGGCACTCAGCGATTTCTTAAAGGCGTTTAAAAATAAAGAGAAATGTGAGGGATAGCCGTGAGAAGAATGAATTGTGCTGAAACATGTCTAGCGAGATGAACAAGCGTGGTGTATTCGATTCATACGGCCCTACCCATAATGAGAGAAGCACAAATGATTTATTAATTAGTAGAGGATTAAATTGATTCAGGTGTGGGTTAAACAGCCCACTGGGAGGGGGTGTTGGGCCAGAATGTGTGCCGGAGGAACCCAATGTGTCTTCAGAGAGCTGAAACACAGGACATTGGAGGCGAACAGGGTGCATTCTTCATGCCAGCTGGAATCTATTAGGACACAGGGCTAAACTCACCTACTCCAAAACTACTTACAGCTCTTCCGCCCCTAAGCATCATTCTGCTCCTAGGAAATTGGTCATGACTTTCCCATCATATCTATTTTCCAAAGACATAGTCAAAGTGGGGGCATTATTTCATAAGATGTGGGTGGAGATGTGAACTGCCAGACATCTATCTAATAAGGCAGGTCCAGTGAAATAGCCTTTCCCAGCCCAGTCAAATCTTTTTTTTCACATTATGCTGTGATGTTGCATAACAGCAAACCCATACATAGTATTTGTGGGTATATTCGTAGGGTTTAGCTTCAGGTAGCGCAGGTGACTAAGCTGAGGCAGGTCTCCATAGTCTGTGTAGCTGATGAAGAGCAGTTTCTTCAGGGGTCAGGTTAGAGCAGGAGTTGATCTAAATTTCCCTCAAGAGGAATGTTTTCATAATTGGAAAATTTAGAGCTTAAAGAGACAACCCCTCAACATTTGACACCTAACTTCACTGGTATGAGTATGGCTTAGCTTTCTTCTTCCCTCCCCACCTTCTATTTAGGTCAAATCTGTGGTATAACCATACCTTTATTTGGGTACTGGCCACTTACATTCTCTATCCATTTCTGTTCAGATCTTAAAGCTCACGTCAGAACAGACATCATGTCTGCCAAAAGCATGCCCAATTCACTTCACTGAATGGCAGGAACTGAGTCAAAAGAAACAACTCAAGCTGAAAGTCCAAAAATAAACTAAAGTAAGGAACAAATCTTTCTGAATTTCAGGAGAGTCCTTTTTCCCTCTCTTTGTGGTGACTGAATATATCAACATCCTAAACAATTAGATCCTCTAAGAAACAGGGCAGAAATTATCAAGGTAGAATCCCCATGGCATGTTTCACTTTAGAGGAGTGGCTGTGGAGTAAATTTATCCTAGGGAATAAATTCCAGGGAGAGAAATAATCCAGATTTTAAAAGCAGTCTGGAATATGTACTCACTCAATGAATTTTCATATACCAACCTTACACATAATAAATAAAGAAATGGGTCATGGTTGATTCAGCAGGGAGAGAAGGGAAGGGACAAGGTGCAGGGAAGAGGAGGGCTCCTCAAGGCTGGACAGCTCCTCTTCTTCCTCCTCCACACTCCCAAGGCGCAGTGCTAAGCCCAAGGTGCTAGGCCTTGGTGGTTTCCTCAAACTCTGTTTCTGGAAAAATAGTCAACCCTAGAGCATCTGGGTTTCCTCTTTCACATTTGTTGCTCTCTGAGAAGTGCTGTAGAAATGTGAGCAATTATCTTCAACCTGAACCTTTGACCAAGCTGTGTAGATGTCTGCTGTTCCTCATTTACCCCCTAAAACCTGAAGGTTCATACTTGTTTCCTAGGTCCAAGAGCCAAAACCTTTTGTTGTCTTCACTCTGGCACAAGATACAGCAAGATACAAAACTCCCTTTTTCTACCATTTGTCATATACTTAGGTTTTACTGAAATACTCTATTACTTTATTCTCAATTACAAAATATATCTTAAAGGCCATCAGAAGTGACCCTGGCTGTGGTGTTGCTTTGTTTCAATTGGACTGGTAACAGTTACTAATCAGAAACCCTGTTATGTTCGCAGTACTGCTTTAATGCTATCAAATTCCTTTGGTCTGAATATTTGCACCTAGATAGGTGAATGAATTATAGTTGAATGACTGAACTGAAACTGTGGTTTAGTGGAGAGATATCCAAGCTAGCTGCAAATGGGTTTGCTTTGGTACTGCAAGTAATCTCACAACAAACAAGGCTGCATGATCTCTGTGAGCATTAAGTGACTCTTAGGGAAGCAGAAATGGATGAGAGAATTTCCAGTGCTTGAGTTCACCGAGCTGGCTGGCACAACAAGTTCTGAAGTGAGGTTTCAGATGAAGTAAAGCATTGGACCCTTGTAATGTGCCCTGTCTTAAGGCAGAGACCTTGGAAAATCTGTAGCTTGGCAGTTCTGGCAAGACCTCCACCTAGCCTCAAAGCTGGACCTGCCTACACAGATAGGAACTGCACAGACCCAGGGAGTGGGAGGGGTAAAATGGAACCAGTTCTGCTACCAAGGGACTTTTGGTGGTTTCAGGGTCAGGATTTATTCATTGCTACATGTCTTGAGAGTTTAGAAGGGCCTTGTTACAAGCCATATTGTCTCTCCAGAATAAAACTGTGATAGGATAGAGGAAAAGAAAGTCTTTGTAACTCAAAATCCAAGTTGCTTGGGAAGAGCAGTGAACAAAAGAAAATACCTATGGGACCCTCAGTGAAATTCACTTGTCCAGTAGATACTGAGTAATGACAAGCCATGGGGTTTAAGAAAGAAACTCTTGTACAGATTCATGAGCAAGTTTTGTGTGTTGAGAACCACTTCTGCTTTCCACTATTTAGTTCTTTTTTATTTGTACGTGTCTGTAGTTTCATCACTCTGGTCTCTTATTTGAATTTGGCAGAGGTGTGGGCAGGATAGGAAGGGGGAAGACTTCTGAAGAAAAGAGAGGTGTTACAGAAGGTGGTATGGGTGACCTTACAGAAGACACTTTACTTGCTTAGTGGGAGTACAGCACCTAAACAAGAAAACGCAATTCAGAAAATCTGAATTAATTCTCTCATTTACATAGTCAGGCTGTTAATAATAGGGATTTATATATTTCTCTTGTCCATACCTGGATTATAGCACAAAGAAAATCTATACACCTATTATGAGCTTCTCATGTGAACCAAGTCTGTAAACCCCTTGTAGTCGTATACTACTTCTCTCAAGCAGAGATCGAATGCAGTGGATCCAACCCTGAAGAGCTAGTAGGATCAGACCCACAGTCAGACAGTTCTTGGTTTACTGTGATTCTGTGATTTAGTTTTCAGCTGCTGATAAAAATCTTGCTGATTCTTTTAATTTATAGTTGAAGTAACTTGAATGTTTCAGACTAATCTGCCAGCCTGATTTAGCAAATTTAGAAAAGATAACATTCCATTCCAACTAGATAAGGACACAGACCCTCTTAAAGAAATACAGGGTTTTTATCTCATGGTGGTGCACTGAAAGAGATTGTGAAGTTTGCATTGTTTTGCAGGGGTGGAGGTATTATTAGTTCCAGTGTTCATTTTCACAGCGGATGATAAAATATTAAAACTAAAGAGAAATACTATCCATGACACATTGATTCTAGTGGTCCATCTGTAAACTCCAAAAGAATAGAATTCATGGAGAATTAAATAACCTGTAAATATTAGGAAAAATAACTGCCATAGATGTGATGTTCTATCAGGAAAAATTTCCCTTACTGTGGTACCCCGATATTCCACATTGATTTTCTCAGTTGGGGACACTTGCTAACCAAATAGGAATTTCCACATGCTTAAAATTACAACCATGATTAGAAATCTGTCCTAAACCTGAAATTCTGCCTCTGTGAGCAGGCATTTTTGTAAGTCCCTGCTCAAGGTAGTGTGTCTCAGTTCAGGGGGAGCAGTCCCTTCTGTCAAGGCACTTTCAGAGTCAGAGCTCAGACTAGCCTGAAGCTTTTTATTGCCTTAAGTCTGGTGGTTGTGTGGAACACTTTCTGGTTTGTATAACATATATGTAATATCAGAATTACTCCTTTGACTAGTAAAATATCTGTTTAGGCAACAAGGCTTCCTGTGAAATAGGAAAAAAAAATAATTTGCAAGTTCTCTCTACTCAGCAAATTAAGAACAAAGAAGTCAAAATTTGCATATGAGCGGTTATGCGTGCCTAAACCTCTGACATCTCACCTAAAAGATCAGGGTTAAGCCTCCCATTCAGTATTTAGTTAGTGATTAAGAATACAAAAGCTAAGAAAACACCTAGATCCTTTTGACATGACTTGTGATCTCCATAATGATAATAATTTTGTTGGATTTTTTTAAAAAAAGAAAATAGCTTATCACTGAATTACATAGTTCCAACTACAGGTATAGAATATAAAGACTACAGCTATATTTACAACTGCTTTGTGTATTGGAATGCAACTTCAAAATCGAGCAGTATTGTGTGACAGTAAATTTTGGATTATGGCAGAAAGGATTTCAAGGCAGTCATAAAATGTGTTATAAGTTTAAGGAAAATCTTCTAGTATAAAGTTGTTTTAGAATATTCTAGCTTCACCTTTAAAAACACAGTCACTTTTACAGTAAAACATTTTGTATTATCCCTTTGATAATAGCCAAGTTAATTCTTTTAATCAGTTTGGTTCTAACTCATGAGATAATAATATATATGACTGAATAAACCAATAGATTTTTAAATGTAAACAAATAGATTTCAAGTGTTACATTATCACTGTTCATAATGTTAAAAATATACAGCTTGCTCTTTAATCTTATACTTTCAAATTAGAGTTTGTATGAGTCCCAGGAATTTCCAGAGGAGCTGATTTTAAGTCAAATGTGATTCATAAAAATTCTTGTACTTTAATGACTCTTGATTACTTGTCAGTTGTTTGTGGTTGAAATCTGAAGCAAATGGTGATCTCATTTCCTTTAGGTATAATTCAGCTACTCAGGTTTCTTTGTTGATTTAAAATTTTGTTCCTTTTCCTTGCTGCCTACTGTTTTTCTCTTATCTGTGTTATCTGTGTGGGTAGAAGTAGCAGAGTGTATCATCTGAGGGCCACTGGACTGTCTCCAGATGCTTGTTGTCATTATTTACTGCTTTGCGAGCAGAAGGAGTAGACAGCCTTTATCTTTAAACCAGTGTAATCAAAAACTTGCAAACTTGCTTCAATCTCAACAAGCAACCAACTGCTGTTGGTTCAGCTGTTTTATTACACGAGGAGAGAATGTGGTTGAAGCTTTAAAACAATACAATTCCTCTCAAGCATAGTTTTCTTCAAAGCAACTGACTGTGCTAGAAGTTGACTCTAGGTACAGGCTGAGCACCTTGACCACCTGCAAAATCCCCGGTCTCTGGTTCCTTTCATTCATGTGTAGAAAGCAGCTACTTGACGAGTGTTCTTTTTCTATATACAATGGTTTGTTGTTTCAGTGAGCTGTCCGGATACGGATATTTTTTTTAACAGCAGTGATCACATCTGAGGATTTCTTCATCAGCTTGCTATGCACCTGCTTTTAAGATATGTCTTGCATCTTATTCGGCATTTATGAAAATCCATTGATCATGAAAATCACCAATCTCTGACATTTGTTGAAATGGCTCAGTTGAGACAGCTAATACCTAAATCAAAGGTTAGTCTGAGCTACAGACCTTGCATCCAGATCCTAAATAGCTTAAAACCATGTCTGCATTTAGTTCTATCTTTAGTTTCTAGTTGCTAGTAGCACTGGGGGGCACCAGAAAAGAAGGTTTCTGAGTCTGAAAGTAGAAGGCAGAAAGCAAATACAGAGGTTTTTAGGGGTTAAGCTGTGCTTCTTTTGGTGAGCTTAAGTGTTGAAGTAGAATGTTTTTCAAGGGAATCCTGTGTCTGCCTGACATTTACTGATCTGGAATAGCACATTGAAATCTAACACTCGAAATTTACAGAAACAGCTGGCTTGGACTATTATTTCCACAGTGCGTCAGTCAATCAGATTCACATTCTACAGGAAAACCAACAAACTGGGAGTGCGCCAGTTGGCAGACTTCTGGAGAAAAAAGATTTGCTAAAAACTGGGAAGAAAGCAAATTTTGGGGGCTGAGTTCTGCATGCTATATCCCAGTGATGGTGTATCCAGGGAAGCAGCATACCCTATATCCCTCTGCAGTACAGCTTGGAAGAGAAAATTGGCACTGCTCATCTCCGCAAGAGGCTGCCTCAGAAGATCATTTAGGATTCCACTCCTCCTTACTCTGTCTTGGGCTTTCCTACTCATGAAGGAGGATAAATGCCTAAGCTAACATAGACAGTTCCTACCTACAGAGAAGGAAGTGGTGATTTTACAGGCTGTCCTGCCAAGTAGCACTAATACCATAACAGATGTCTTAAGTGGGGAGACAATTAATTGTTCCTGCTCTCAGTAGGGTGTAACACTGCCTGCTCTTACCAGTTTGAGAAAACAGCATGTTGTGTAGGTCTCAAATCTCTCAGGTAGAATCCAAGGGTGCAGGATCAGTGGCAGGGAGCCCTGTCTGCCCAGAGGGCAGCAGCTGGGCTGAGTGTATCCTTTGCTGTTCACCCGAGATGCAGATTGCTTGCAGCCATGGCACAGAATAGTGCTACAATACTTAAATGCAGGATTGTTTTGAATGTAAATGTCCAGGTTCCATAATGGTGGGCAGCAGTATAAATTTCTAAAGCATTAATTATCTAAATAAATATAAGCTACAGAAAAATAACTTTGTAATAATAACATTAATGACATTAGTCATGGACTGTTCTATGAGGTACTGAAAAAGCTCTGAAGAAAGAAGACACCCCTGTGAATTTACAGGTGAAGGAAAAGAATACCAGATGCAGAAAGGTGGGTGTGTAGAGAGCCCATAGGGCAGTACTGCCCAGTGTATCAGGCAGCATCTTAATATATTTGCAATTGAACAGCTTTTGACCAATTCAGACAAAAAAGAGTTTTAAGGAGAAAAAACAAGTTGCTTCCTGGGTGCTGTTGAACAACAGCATTCTTCCTGCATAAGCTCATAAAGAAACTGTGCTGAGAAGAAAGGGGAAACAGAATTAGCTTGGGTACTCTAATAACAGCATGTATCTTGGGTGCTCTAATAATAGTACTTATCTTTTTCCCCCCTCCCACTCCTTCGAATGTTTTGGCTGCAGTCTTCTTTTTTTTTTTCTTGTTAGCTTCCTGTAACTTATTTCTAGTATAGAAACTGCTGCCTTCCCTAATCTTTGTTTGCTGATTGTTTAAAGTTTATAGAGTTTAAGTAACTACATCTCTAAAGAAAGTTGTGCTTGCTCTTCTGCAAGAACTATCCCATCTGTGCAGTTGCAGCTTTTATTGATGGACAAAGGGGAACAAAAAAAAATGAGAAAAAAGAGAGATTACCGAGCCTTCTTGTATATGATAAGCACAGAAAAAAACTTTTAAAAATACTTTTTGTTTTCAAAATAAGCCTTTTTTTATCCTTGTGCAAAGTCTTGCAGAGGTCATACTATCCAGCATGTCATACTATCCAGATAGTCATACTATCATCAGTACCACCAAGGGTATTTCTGCCAAAAAGCACAAATACTTACTTTCTGTCTCCCTCCTCTGTCACCATTAATTTTTCTTGGTGATATTGACCATTTATGCCATTCTATGATTTTGGTTAGAACTGTTGGAAATGACAATGTTTTATTTCTCCTGAAATGTATGTGGGTTTGAGCAAAATATCTCCAAATGAGACACAGCAAAGCCTCCATCATTGCGAGTTTTTGAAACAGTTTTGGAGTGCATCTTCCCTTTGTTCCCCAAGAGGTGTCAGGATTATGCTCACTTGTCTCTATGAACCAAGCAGTGGTAGGCATTTACAGGCAAGATGGAGAAGGCAAGGTGTAGAGCAGAGTCCATGCTAATAAATCTGTAAGGCTCAGCATCTTGGGCTGCAGCTGGTACTGCTGTTGTCATGATCAGAGAGGCAGGGTGGAAGGTGGCAGTGGGGTGGGGGGGAGAGGGGAAGAGACAGTGTTAGGTGTCATTTGCCTTTCAGAAACTGCTATGTGGTTTAGCCAGGAGAAGGGTAAGAAGTGTTATTAAGTAGCTGTCAGAAATGGAAGGAGAACACAGTAGCAAAAGAAGGTTGTGCTATAAAAGGTTGAAAGCCACTTATCCATGGACATAATATCAGAAAAGTTAGTAAGTGGACAGTGGAAGCTGGAAACGCAGGTTATTCAGGAGGAGTCAGCATCTAGAGGATGAATGTGAGAGGACAGGCCTAGAGGACATAGGTTATGAGGTGCTCTGAGAGTGAAAACAAATTATATGTGGTTGACTCAGTGAAGAACAGGCAGATGAGACAGGATGACTTGATCAAAGAGAATTCCATAAGAGAAGCCTTTGCAGGAGCTTTTCTGATTGCAGACAAGAGAATCAGAATTGCATTTGTCAAGGCTTCTGACAGGTAGAAAAGTTGCAGTGCTTTCAATGATAAAGAAGGTGGAGGACAGTGGTTTTGGGCCCAAAAGGACCAGGAAAGATGGAGCTCTGTCATAACTGAGTTTCATGTTATGAAAGATCTTACAAAAGGCGATACCAGACAGATGTGCAGATTTACTCTTTGACAGAGTGAGGGGGGTTTACAGCAGACATGTAATATCACCTGCATAGAAATGGCAAATTAGTTCGTGTTTCCAAGTGATATGTAAAATGAAGGAAAAAAGGAAACCAAAAGAGAGCCGTTTCAAGGCAAGAAGTGTTGAGTTAGAAGAGTATGAAGAGAGGCAGTGAAGGAGAGAGCTGTGGAACGTAACCAGTGATGTATAAAGGGATCTCCCAAGCCCATGGAGAATGAGGACAGAGCTCTGCTTCTGAACAGTTCTGGTGAGAATAGCTACCACTCCATGCAAAGGACAGAGGAAGACTGGAGAAAGTCTAAACTTCAGTTGGAGAAGGAAATCCACTGTTAAGTTGGTATTTGGTGAGCTCTGAAGACATCAGTGTGTGAAAGTGTTGCAAGTAGTCTAAGGAGTGGGATATAGTTAAGGTAAGACAGACAATAGGAAAGAATTGGATTTTCCCTCCTGGCACCTGGTGATGAACATTCATGTTGTAGTCCAATAGGAAGGCTTTTGCCAGCCTGTGTGAATTCCCCTGAGACAAATGGAAATTTCTAATATAGTCTGTGTAACACAATTCATTATATGGAACTACTTCTATGAATAAGCATTACTCAGTGGGAGTAAGGAATGTCAGGACAAATCCTAGGCTACTGTATTATGCTGTACTGAATATTATTTAAAACTACCTTACACTACACTGAATATTATTTAAAAGAAAACTAGATTATGGAGATCCTTGTCTTCTGTTGACTTCAATGGAATAGGTCTGGGGGCCAAAATACTAATTCAGAGACCCAAACCCTCTTCTGAAACACACATCTATAAGTTCAGGTACTGAATAACATGTTTATACTGGTGTAACAAGGCACAGAATTTGGCCTGTAATTATTCATGTCTGTTTTCTTGTATCCACAGAATTATACAAAAAGCCCACTGTAGAACATATGTTCCAATGAAACTGCTTTTCCTGGAAAGCTACCCAGCTGTCTCTTGTGCCTCATAGATCTCCCATTTATCTCTCTGCAGGTCCTCGTTCTCATCAGGACAAGGTGATGAATGACTCCTGCCCTGGGCCACCCTCTTCACTGAAAAAGCTGGGAAGAGCCTGGAATCCCAATCTTTCCTCTCAGTGTAGCTGCAATAAGTGGATGCTGCTACTGCTGTCTCTTTTGTCAAGCTCCTGCTCTTAGAAGATATGTTGATATGAGTCTTAGCGCAGGTGCTGAATGTCAGTTGTGCAATGGTTCTACAAAAGCATGAGCTCATATACCATGGGAACTGTTAAATGATTTTAGGGCTGCTTTTTTTTTTTTTTTTTTTTATGTTTTCATGCCTAAATTCAATATGTGTGGAAATTAAAAGGCAATATAAGTTACTAGGTCACTTGCTTGCTTCGGATAGTTTTTGGTGATTAATGCTATTCTTCTGCCTTTCGTTCTTCCCATTGTGTGATTCATATTGAAAAAGTAATTTATCTTGTATTAGTAGGTGATTCCACAATAGTATTCAATGCCAGGCAGAGGCATTTGCTGTGACCCTCGAAGCAAGTCACTACATTAACATGAGATAATTCCTGAAAGGGAGGTTCATTAAACTGACAGTGCAACATGGTTATGGTTTCACAGCTCTTAGTTCTGGAGCAAGATAATTTGGCACACTTGGATCTCTGTGTTTCTCCTATTGCCTTCCATACACGTTTTATATTTTTCTCCCTAGCTGTGGTAAGTACTGAGAAGACTGATTCCTCAAAAAGATGAGAAAATACAGAAAAAGAGGAAAGACAAAATCATTTACGGAACATAAGGAAACCACAGTTTAAGCATGTGATATTCAAGTCTGTGCAAGCATATATATCAAGTATTATAACTTGAAACAGTTTGTGTAAGTAACTTCACACTAGACACACAAGCAAACTTTACTATAAGTATCTTCAAAAAACTGTCAAAAATATAAATATAAGCTCTAATATGTATCTATGTAGTGCAGACACTTTAAAAGGCAAAAGAAATATTATAAGCTATGTTTCGGTTATTAATAAACGACATGGACATCTCCCAGCAATGTAATAAAAGTGAAAATAAGGGTACATACATAAACACCTGTTGTGATTTTCGTGTTATGAGAGGATTTCTTCAGATGTTAGATGGACAAATGCTATTAGAGCCAGGAGAGTCCCAGGAGCTGTGATTCATCAGGACATCTAAGGTACCTTTGGTTTGACAGGTAGTTCTCTGAACCCTGACGTGAGATTTACCTTTTAAAGCAGTAGTAACACTTTTTTAAAAGAAGTCTTTCTAAGAAAAGAAGGAGCCAGAAAGCTGAGCAACTGGAACTCAACATCATATTTTCATTTTACTACTTATCAGAATAAAAGTGTTTATTGCTTATAAGCATTACTTTTAAGCAGATGCTTAACAATAGGTGTGTGTCCTTATCTGATACGCTATCCCAAAGCCTCAGAATGGTAGATCTTATGCAACAATGTAAGGAAACAGTGAACTCATGATTTCTTGTATAGTACTATTGCCATCTCACCTCTGCTGAAACCTGTATTCCACAGCAGAACAATTTTCTGCAGCACCATGTTGGGTTATGGCTATGGGAAATTCCACAATAATGTACTTAGAAGCCGAAGTTTTGGGTATACAGGAATATTGTGAATGTTATGGATCTATTGTATAAGCTAAGAATTATATTAACTGCAAAAGATTAGGTTCAGATCTTAGTGCCTGGCGCATACACAGCCCACCTTATGTCATCTGAGAATTTCTGATTTGAATTTTCAGGTTTGCCAGTGGTTCTTTGTTTCATCATTCAGGTATAGGATAAGAGGTCAGTGCTGTCACTCTAATGGCAAAATAATGCCCTAGTTCCTTGTGCAATAAACTTAAGAAGGAAATCTGAATGTGTTAGCAGTACATGGTTAGGCTTACATACTTGTATTCTCAGCACTACTCTCTCTTTGGACAAACTTCTTCAGAAATCTAGTTAATTGAGCATCCAGACCAATTAAATCTTTGATCACTCTTAGAATGAAAAGTGACTTACTACCTACTACCAATTAAAGCAGATACCTGGTGTAAAATACTGGCTTCTTTTGCAGGCATGCAAGTAGTCAAATGTATTTTAAATAAGCTCTCAAACAAGATAGTTACAGCTGGACTAACAATGAGAAATCTAAACAGAAACATCCATTACTTCTGATTACAACTTCATTTCATGCATATTCCTACTACTTGATAAACATCTTTATAAGCACAACTTGCCAAAACTTTTGCTAATGGAAATCATAGAAGGAGAGTCACCGAACTGTAGGAGAGTGCCTAGGCTTGGCTGTGCTGCAGAAACAGCTCTGCTGTCCCATGTACAGCTGAAGTGGTTAGCGCTGGCATGCAAGAATGACCTCATGATAAACTCACTGATCCTCACTAGGAATTAACCATTTAGCTACTTGCAGCCAACAGACTATCACCGAGAGGAAGAGACTGCTGTATTTCTTTTCCATATCATAAGGACAAGTACATTTACCAGCATTATTGACCAGAGACTTAGGAATGAATTTATGAGCTGGGGAAGTCATGTGCAGTATGTGCACATGAAATTATATGTGTAATTTCTGATAATAGTACCATGTAAAATTCCCCCATTAGTACTTTGTTTTTAAAATGTGTAATATTACAGGGACCTGAGAGTTGCTTGTTTTTGGTTTTGTCTGTGTTGTACACAGCCTAAGATATAGAAACCAAAATCTCAGAAAGTTTTAGCTCTCATGACTTCCTAATAAGGAAAAATCATCCTATTCAATAAGATGTCCATTCTGTTATAATGAAGTACTTTGCAGCACTATTGAAGAAGACACAAAGCAAGAAAAGCATAAAAATAGACATGCTGTCTGTTTTTTCGTTTGAAAAAAAACTTAGTTTGTCTTCCTAAGAAAAATGAATACAATATAACACATATGAAATGCTACTGCATATGAATAACCTCATTCAAAGCCTGTGGAATGGAATAGTGTATTTTGTTCAAATGCTACACAAACTGCATATATCCTGCAACTTTATTGTCTTAAGCTGTGAGGTTGATTCTCAGCTAACCAGCCAAGCACTCCTTCGAAATACTCCAGGCAGAAACAGTCCCGCAGGAAGTGGTGTTTGTGATTCAGTGAACGGCACCTTGCCCACTGACTCAGCGTTGAGCCAGTGTCCAAATGTGTTTCTAGAGTATGGAATATAAAGTCCTGACTGTTTGCGGCCACTGGGAAATTCATTGAACTATTGACGAGAATAGGGATATTAACCACAACATCCCAGAGTCCAGACAGGGATAAATACAACTTTCCCCACTTACTTCATTGGGAGAATAATTCTTCTCCTTTCCTCTAAGCTTGTACCTTTTTCCTGCACTTAGCTGGTCACCATCGTCTGTCTAGGCATGTTGGAAGGATGAGTGCCACAACTCAGATGTTCATCTTTCTGTGGGCACTGCTGGCAGTGCCAGGCTTGGCACCTGCAGTTTTGCAATCCCATGATTTATCCCACTTGGAGACTGTCTTTGAGATGGACACCATCACTGTAAATCCATCTGGGCATTTTCAGCTAGTTCAGTTTTGCAACTGAAGGGTTGCAATGAGGCATTTGCAGTACATTTCCTCTCAGGGCTCGTGACCCAGTAGATGTGCACAGTGACTCAGAACGGCCTTTTCTAAACAAAGTCTTAATTTATGGATAAAACTTGAACAAACCTCAGCAAAATTTAAACTGGAGATGCTCTGCACAAGTAATGTTTCCTACTGGCTTTCACATGTTTAGTACAGAATTATTCTCTACTCAATATGTTTTCTGTTGTTTCATTTTTGGTGGTGTTTTGGGTTTTTTTTTGTTTTTTTTTTTTTAAATCCCATCATTATATAGAAAAAAATCCCAAATTCACAATTTAAGAAAAGTAAGTCCTCAAAACAGATGTCTAATGTCATTCATCCGCACACTAATTTGTGTGAAGGTTTGTGGCAGCAAATTTTTGTACCCAGATTTACAAAGTAATGCCAGGAGCAGCTGTGAAAGATCACAGCTTCAAATCTGAAGTTGTCCAACAGACAGTGTAGGTGCTGTGATCCTGCATGTAGTTGATGACACAGTGCTTAAATTGTAAATCTTTTTCATGTTTTATTGTTCACAGAAATATTTTTATCATTTTATTGATTTTCATTTTCTTGTAATTATGGAATAATATCTACTCACATTTGACAATTTTAGGGAAATTTTAGTAGTGCTCTTGGTAATGCCTGTTTTGGACCTGCTAGCATTAGTGTTGAGATCATTACTAGCTACGTATAAATGGTTTGAATTTTGTAGCAGGAAGATGCATTTGGACCATTTAGTTAATCTCTGTAATCTGTATGTGGTGGTTAACTGAGTTCTGGAGTTATGGAACATATGAAATGGTAGGTAGCTCATTTATCAGGTGGATGTAGGTGGAGTTTGTTTGTCAATGTACCTCCGTTAATGCTGAGAATGTGTTTAAACATTAGATGTACCATCTTAGCAAGAAGATGGCGTTCAACAAGGGTGATGCAGTAGCTTCCACTGCAGAGAAAGGGACATAAGCATGCAAAATTTCAGTTCCCTGGGCACAACAGTACCAACTCTGAGCACCTGCTGGAACTGGGCTTGCAGGTCCAAGCACCTTTGTTCTTAAAGGAATAAATCATTCCATCAGAGTGAGGAATAGGATATTACTCAATGTGAGAAACGGTGGTAAGATTTCACTCTGAAACATGTCATATAAAGAATGCACTGATCATGCACAACACACCAATTAATCCTGGTCTCTCCCCTTCCCTTTCCTTTATCTTTCCTCCACCCTCCAAAACAGAATTTTCCACCAGATCATGAAGGAAGTGAGGGAGCCTGGATGCTACCTTGGGAGAGAAACTAGAGGAAGGGCTGGGTCACTTAGTCAAGTGAAGGGGAGGAGAAGGAAATTGTCAGCAAAAAATAATATTCCAAATGCAGGGCTTTGGAATAGAAATATGTTGAAACATTTCTAAAGAAACAAGGAAAGGGCATAATGTAGGCAAAGCAATTTAATCATATGCAATTAGTAATGGGAGCTTTCAAAGTCTGTGGCCTTGTGTGAGACCAACTGCCAGCAACATAATATAAAGTGCTGGTTCTCATTATGTATTGAACCAGAAATGCCAATCGTTATGAAATTCCTGGTATCCCTTTGTCCTACCATCCACCCACAGAGCAGTCTGCCTATTGTGAAGCTCACTAGTTGACCATAACTCCACCTTGATGAGAATCCTTATTGATGCTGTCATCTGTCATATCCTGCCTGTTGCAGCATCCTTGTGGCTTCTCTCTTCCCTTCAGATATTATGATTTAGGCTGTCCACATTATGATAGTTTAAAAAGCAAACAACAACAAAAGAAATTGATCACATCATATCCCATTACCGTATTGGTGTACATTTGTATATTAGCATCTGCTTATTTAAAAGAACATATAATTGCTGGTCTTTGTACTTTGCAAACATACACTAATATATTTTATGTTAGTGCATCCTAAGTTAAGTAGTTTTTCATTCAATTTTTCAAATTGTACTTGTTTTAAGTGTTGATTTTAAAGTATTTCTTCAACTAGGACATTCTCTGCCTGTAGTTCTGTGAACAATTACAAAAGCCAAGCAACTTGTTTGTAAGCACGCTGGGGTTTTGTGCATGTATTGCTCTCACTTTGTAAATCTGAAAAGACTTACATGGTGCAGAAAATTAAAAACTTTTAAAAGCTCTTTAGTCAGAAATACTGGTATTTTTATATCTGTATTTCCATAGCGTGGATGCTCACAGAGTGCAGGTGATGACTTGGGCTAGTTGGCAAGAGCAGTGTGGTCACAGACAGTGGAGTCCCTCTGCAAGCACTCTGGCTTCCTGACAAATTCAGGTCTTAGGGACTGGCAAAAGAGAACTGAAAAAAATAGTAACATTGTTATTTTGAGATTTTATTACTTGACTACCTCTTTCCTAGCCTTTGGAGAACTGTGAAGATACAGATAGCGTGCTGAAGCAGTTATTAATTACAAGTCATGGGGAAAAGTTAGTAGTTGAAGACTTACTGGAAAGGTCTTACATTGCCAAGTAACTAGGCGACTCAAATCTCTTCTAACTTTAGGGACATTTTTTACAGCATATCAGTGAAAACTCATTGAGCAAATAAAAGGCATTGTCCCTTCCTGTACTAAACCTGGTTCATGAATAGCATTTGTTGCCACTTCCTGCACTCTGCTATTTCTGAGCCTCACAGGATCACAAGCAAAGCTGTTGCATATCTGATTAAGGACCGAAAGGGCAGATTTATTTCACCCTTTCCTTGGAACTGCAGGTTGAAGATAAAATGGCTAAGACAGAAGTTTTTTACTGCTTGAGAATTCAAGCATGTGTCAGTGCTTATAGTTTGTGAGCATTCACTGAGTTTTGCAAGATGAGTGTCTGGCATCTCTCCTTGATGTCTCTTTACATTGCTCTTATACAACTCATTTGATTACAGTGGACCTCTTTGCTTATGCAGCCTCATCAGAAAGCAAAAAAGTAGATGCTGTCTCACCTAACTTTAAGAATTTTAGCCAGGGTACACACAGCTCTCTGGGATGAAGATTAGGAGATACTGAGGGTCAAATATTGAGGAGAAGCATGTCTTTTATCCACAGGCCTTTTTAGGTGTATCAGGGCAACTTCCTCATTTCCTCCAGATACATAAATAAAAACATCATGTTTAGTAGCAGCAGGAAGTTTCTATTTCTTTCACTTCCTGGGAAAGTACTTCTTCATTCTTTCTTTCCTGTAGCAAATAAAGCTCTGCTAGCAGATCCTTCCCCAGTGGTTCACACTGGCGAGGAACGATTGTCAACTCATGCTCTGAAAGCAGGTAATTGAGGTTGCTTGCAGGTGCAGGATAACATTATTACGTTTTCACAGCTCCCTTTCTAGCCATGAGATTTCTTTCTGAAGTGTGTGGCAGTAGGCATAGTCACTAGATGTAGACCTCTGTCACCCATATTACTGTCATCTCAAATAGGAGCATAAGCAGTCAGGGTGAGGAGTGGGACAGAGACCCACCTTTTATTCTAGTGCATGAATTCTAAGCCAGCGGTTTCCCAAAATGCTGCCTGAAGAGGACTCTATTATTATTTAGTACAAGTCCCCATTCTGTTATTTCCAGCTGCCTCAGAAACACCTCAGAATTTTCAGGCCCATTAGGTATATGTACCCATCAGCAATTATCAGGAGTACAATATATAGCAAAGACAGATATCAGACATCACATTTTCTTGAAGCTACTGGAAACAACCGTATCTTTAGCATTACAGACATTTATTCAAATCACTTACTAAACTTTTCTACTACTTTTTTGAGTTCCCATGGGTTGCTAGGGAGGTCATGAATGTGAATGAGAAGTAGGCGTATGATGGCAGCTATGAAAGTAAGTGTAGGGCAAGCTCCCTGTTGAGGTGGAATTCATTCGATCAGGATATTCCTGAAGAGTTCATGATCCTTTGATTGGACATGTTTCATGGATAAAAAGTTGAATAATTTAGAATGGATGATATTAAAAGTTAAGAAAAGTTCATTGTCTCTAATGGAACTTAATACAAACTTAGTTCCTTTTCATTGTCCTTGTTTCAAAATAAAATGTTAGAAATGAAAGTACAGGTTTGACTCTTTTCCTCTAAGTCAGGAGAAGGGAGCTCTGTTTCCAAATTCTGTTTTTAAATGCTTATGCACAACCAGTTTCAAAACATGAGATCAAGGAGTTGATAGTTTTGACCTTACAAGACTGGAAGGTACCAGACATCCTGAAACCTGTTCAGTTTTGCAGATGATCAGGCAGGAATGAGTTTCATTTTGTGAAATTATAGTTCACTTCAATTCTTTCTACTAGTAAAGTGAATTATTTGCCTTTACAATAAATACATTTGATTGCTTTCAAGAAAAAAGCATCAATTCTTTAATGGAAATAATTTTTTCTAAGAAAACCAATTATTTTCATGCAACTGCTCACCTCAAAAAGTAGCAGAATGTGCCCCAAAGTATTATGCCACAAAGACCAAAAGCATCTGCCACACCTAGAAAAGATGTAAAAAGAAGCAGTTCCATGAAGACTAGGGCTCTTCTTTCCACTGCACTGGAGTGATAGGATAGGAAATAAACCTGTTGCTAGTGGGAACTGTTTCGGTGAAGGTGTCTTTTCTTGGAGTTCCAGATGAAAAAAAAAGCTTTCACCTGAAAGTAAGGTGTGACTGGGTATTGCCACACAAGCAACAATAAATGAAAGAGGTTTATCTGTCTCATATTCATTCTAGAAGATATCTGACATGTAAGGGTCATGGGTTGAAACGACATCATGTCCTCACAAGGGACGAATCCTGGCTTACTCCAAAGACATGCAGAAAGAGGGGTTTCTGTCATATGTTTGAAAGTAGTCTGTGATAGTAGAATAAAAACTTTTCAAACTCTAAATCAAAGGACTTAATTACCTGGTATTGCATTAAAAAGAAAGGTGCAAAACATATTCTGTTTTATCCTATTATGGAAACTATTTATTTTCACCCTTCCAAATGAGCCAAACTTTGCAAAGGGATATGTTTCAGAGAATGTTAGCAGTATGAATTTCTTCATACAATGCCATGTGTGTTCTCAATCCTAGTCTGCAACATGCCAGTACTCACCAGTGCATCCTGCTGCCTGACATTTCATGGGCATTTGGTCACATCATGTTTGAACCCATTTTATGTAAACAAGAAGGGGCTGTTTAGTTTTGTCTAATTTTAAAAGATTTTTAAAGTATGATAAGAATACTCCAGTGAGTTGGAATAAGTTCCCTTTGGAGTTCGAAGTCATTGTTGGTTTATCTTGTAATCTAGAACTGATACTGACAATAAGTATGATTGTAAATAGCTGAAATGAATTAAGTTATCTTCTTGGTTAAAAATGAAAGAATAAGGTTTGGGCTGCCTTTCTTTAAAATAAAATAGTAGAAAACAAGACAGTTCTTAAAATTCTTTAGTTAGTAGATGAATAACCAAAGAGACCATTCAAATATAGGAAGGCTGAGACAGGTACCCTGTTAATTGTTGAGAAAAAATATTTAAATGAGCAGGCTTTGGAGGAAAGATACATAGCTGCCATGCACCATGTCCAGTTCTTGCTAGAGTTGACCCACGTTAAGAAACATGGCTCTTTTAGGACAGAATCTGAAAAGAGCTAATTAACAGTAAATATTCATTTCATACAATGTTTCTGATTTGTATGCCTTAATGTAAACTCCCTGCAAACTGTATCTCAAATTCCCTGTAATTCAGGTGGGAAGCACCGTTGGTGTAGGTATTCCTAAGGTAGCTTTACACTTGCCAACTTAGCTGTGTTTGGTAGAGCTGCAGGGGCATGTAGCTTTCATTGCCAGGCCCAGAGTCACTTTTAGGCATGTGGAGCTGAAGCTGCCACAGCTATGCTGGCCACACTGAAGATTCATGCTTAAAGTGTCTTGGGATATGTCTACACATGTTGCAGTGCCACTAGGTTGCCCTGTAGGCAGATTCAAAAATATGAATCCCAGCCAGACCTCTGTTACACAGGTATCCAAGTTACAACCATTTCCAAGACACTTTTCTGTGAGCTGCACCACTGTCTCGAATCTGTAGAGAATGTCTTGTTGATCTTCAGTTCTCCAGCACATCCCTTATGCCAAGGCTTGCAAACAGATCCCCTGAGCAGCACTATCCTGCTGTCTGCTGAAGTTCCAACCCAGTGATGCACTGATCCAGCTTTCGGTCATAAAGGTGGTGGGGTGAGTTAAGTTCTCACCTAAAGCATGTGCGTTTCCTTGTCCTACATAACTGTTGTATCTCAGTCCTGAAATTAGTCAAACTGTACATGCTCCTGCCATTCTGTTTGCTGAGGTACATGTAACATTGTGTTGGGGAGGTATGTCATAACATTGCTTGTTGACTTCATAGGGCAGGAAGCTCTTCATTAAATCAGTAACTTAGAAGAGGAAAAGCAAGGTGGTATGAGCAAAGTAGCTGAGTGATAGAGGACTATAAATTAGTCATATTTACTGTAGAATGTTGTATTTACAATAGGATGTGTTCCTAAAATAGATGTTTGTGGATGCTTTCTGTGAAATTTATGTGAAAGGTGTTAATGTAATGACTTGTCCATTTTCCCCCTACTTCTTGTCCTATGGATAGCTGTCTTCCTACATTCAACTATTTTCCCCAACTATCTCTTTGTGGGCAATCTTCCTGGAAGGCCCAGAATATACTCCCACAAAAAGACCCTCGTACTATCAGAGGCATGCCCAGCAAAGACCATTAACCCAACTAACTCCGCTTTCATCAGCTCCCTCCATGTCTCATGGTTTTTGCTTCCCTCATCTCCTCAGATTTTTTACTGCTTGTGGCAATCATGCGGTTGGTTGCATAGATTGTTTTTCTGGTCTGACTGCTGTGTGGAGCTGTGAATGTCACATTGTGTCACTCCACAAAGATGGGGCAAAAAGAAAGGGTATCCTTTACTTCTTTCCTAGCTCTATGTTGAATACTGCTGATTTGGGTATGTGAGCCATCAATTTATTCACAGTAGATAGTGACTACAGGAGTGAAGAGATCACAACTTACAAGTCTATCAGTTATCTTTCAGCCTGTTTTTATAAGATCAAGTTATTATCTTCTTTCAAATTACAAAAGAATGGCAGGTGTTTTGGGTTTTTTTTTTAAAGTGTGAAAGTTTGGAACAGTTAAAGTTTTGTACGCGTCTTTGTTTCCATCTATGCCTGAGAATTTCTATCTCATAATTCTGCAGACAATAACCAGTGTAGTTCTGTAAAACAGGTATAGTGAGAACTCTTGCTGCTGTTTTATAACTGCTGAACTGGAGGTAGAGCTCAGAAATTACAGAAATGGCTCACATTACCAGCTGGGCTGAAAACTCAGGTACACCAAAGTTTTTGCCACAGTACCCAGTCCCCAGAGAGCACATATTCACAGATGGACGAAAGAAACTGTTGCATTGTCACAGTCTTAAATTGTTCAATAGACTCAACAAAAATTTGTTATTGAAAGTATATAAACAGCTTACTTTTTTAACTTTCAAGTGTTTCAAAAATAACTCAACCAGTTATATCTTCAAGTTCCTGCTTATTGTTTCCCATGAGTAAAGATACAGTGAAGGGCTGTACAATCTTGACAGTTGACAATAATTTTGGAAAGATACTGTGGCACTACCGATATTGTGCTTGTCACACTGCGTTTTAAAAGTAAACTATTCACTGTATTATAGGAAGAGAGCAGCATTGCATTTTTGCTACTAATGTATGAATGTTACTTGAATAATCTGAAAAAATTCTACAAAAATTGTAAACATCTTCCGCTGTGGTGAAGTAGCTCAGTATCAGACTGGTCATTAGAGTGATCATTTACAAATAGTGAGTCAAAATTTGTTCCTAGCTACACCCTCACAGTTCACTGACGTCACAATTTTTGACCTTCGAACAGTTGTATTTACAGCTATCAGTGATGCAATTAGGAAATGTAAAGATGGCAGTATTGTATGCTACTTCTACCGAATCATTAGCTGTAATAGAAAGAGATCTGATTATAAGAACACAATTAGTAAGAGGAAATAGCACTAAGAGTCACAGCCACCAAATACTTTCCTGTGGTGCTTTCAGTCAATAGGGGCTCCATTTATTATTTTTTTCCTTAATGAAGATGTTGAACTATTTTCAGCTTCTTGAGATTAACTAGGAAGAAGGTCATCCAAGTTTCAGCCTGGTTTCCAGTCAACCTGTAAAAATTTCTACCACTAAAAAAACAACTAAAAGTCATATTTTATTTGCCTTTCTCATTAAGCAAAATTTTAAATGCTTCCTAACTAGTAGGTCAGCTCTTGTTTTGCCCTTTTTAAGAGTAAGAGATAAAATGAAACCCATGTCCATAAAACTGGCATACGCAGTGTAAACTGGAGGAGAGATCAACCTGCTGCTTTTGCTGTCCCCAGGTGTATATGAGGGATGGGAGGAAAGCCATGGCAGAGACTGGTATAGCTAAGGGCATACCTTACCCTCGGTGGAGCTGTCATCTCCCACACCCTGATCCTTCCTTTAAAGACAACCACAAGAGCATATCTGATTGCTTGCAGCTCTGGTCATTACTCATTTCCAGTTGTGCCCTAGCAATCACCTGCTGTAGGCAACTGATGGCACTTTACTTATATGAAAAATGACCCCACTCAGAAATGTAAGAAGTCTCCATGCAACGTCTTACAGTTCTCCTGAATAGTCTTAAAGTTAAATTTCTGTAACACATGGTCTAGATAAAAAGCCCTGATAAACATACTATGTTTGTGGGGGATGCCAGCTGTAAATTGCATCTGGTATTCTGGATAGATGGTAGTATGAATACATGGTTTAGCTGAAGCAGGAGACACCAGAAGTTTAATTTTTTTTTTTGCTTATAGGTCAATGGAAAAACAGGGTGTAAATGTAAGTCTTGTGAGATCCATTCCAGGGCTCTACTTACAGGTGTGTAATGAAATGCCCTGAGGGTGGTGTGTGTGACTCTGTGGGACATGTTTGGTTTCATTATTTCCATTTTTTATGGCTCCATAGTGATAAATCCCCTCAACTATTATTTCTCTCTGAAAGAGAGCATTAAGAAAAGTAGCCTGCTGTTCTAAAGACTACTGAATAGTTTTGGAAAAATTCATAAAAAACAATAAAGCCCCTTGAAATTAAGGCCTTTTCAGATGCCTGTATTTCTCTGAATTCCATATCAGCCTTTCCTTGGAAACGTTGGACTTATAATTTAAAGTAAATGATAAATATTTGTATTTTCATGTTGTTGCATACTCCAGATTCTTTCAAGGCATTTAATGTGTTCCAGTTTGTAAATACAAGCTGTTACAGGAATCCTTAATACCTACAAATTGGAACAGATTTGTTTTTTCATGAAATTTGAAATAAAGTGGCCTGTCAGTCCAGAGTATACAGTTCTCCCACAGAAGCTGGGACATTGCTCTTCCTATCATGCCATCTGTCTCTAATGGAGTTGAAGGAGTTCTGGATCATTCATGGTAAATTAGTTTAGTTAGGGTGTGGAGTAATTTTTAAGATTACATAAGGGATCTCAATATGTGTGGTCTATATTTAGAATAAAAAAAGCTAGCGAAACTCATGTGCCATACTAACTAGTGATTCAAGTCCATAAAGTGTATGGAATTATCTTGAGTACATTACAAGTGCTGATTTTTTTTTTTTAAATGGGAGTGCTTCAGTTCACCCCTCTTAAAGATTCTTGAGTTGGCACTTAAATTTGATGAAAAGTTGACTTAAGTATCTTAAACTGACCAGTGAAAACTTATTATTCCTTTTTTTTTTTTTTTCCCAGATATGTTTTGAAAACTATTGCATTCTATATGCTTTTGCTGGTTTTGGTCCTTCAAAAGCCTATAGTAGAGTAGGATTTTGTTGTTTTAAGCATTTTCTAAATGCATAGAAAGTCATGCTTTCAAAAAATTCACAATTTAACTAATACAGCATTGTTTGGTAGGACAGCAAATGAGAAACTAAGGTATGGAAAATTCAGCTGACTAGATCAAAGTCATAAAAATGAAATCTGGAAAGAGAAATCAATGGCAGTACTAGAAAGGATTCCCAAATCATTTTCATCAGCTGCAAAGTCAATCCTATATATCTCTGTTCTCCTTAAATGAACATTGCTTATAGACATCTCCCCATCTAATAGATTTCAGAAGATGTGTATTGGAATATTGACAAATTGAGATCTCCAATCTCAAAGATGACATGTCTGTCAGAAATAATCTTTGCTATGGTATGATATGGTGTTAATTTCTGTGGAGATTAGGGGTTTGCATTTGATTGTCCAGTACATTAATTCAATTCCTCCATTTGAGATGTTAGAGTAAATCAGGAGATGTTTACTTTCCACTGATACATGGTATTGGTATTCTAGCTGGAATGTTTGCTGGCTGCCAAAAATATATTTATATACTAGCTGTTTGGAGAGCACAACTCTTGAGAAATGAAACTTCAGGCTTTAAAAAAAAAAAATCCACACACTTAGCAGCAGTCTCATCTGCTGCTTCCCAGCTTCAGCAGTATTATCTGCCATTATCTGTCAATTCCTATAATGAATATCTCCCCCAGATGAAAACCTGGACTATTGTTATTTGAACTAAGATCAGTCAGTACTGATAATTTTATATTTTTCCCTGTCAGATATTTTGCAGATTCTACGTCTTTCAAGCAAAATGCTGTTCAATGTAAGTTGAAGTGTCTTAAAAGAATAGCCCTGTTAGGGAAAACAGCTTCCTGTGTGGAAGGCAAAGTTCAACAGCTTGTAATGGTGACATCATATCCATCTGATCACTGTGAAATGATGAACAAATTGTAATTTTAACTATTGGAAATAAAACTGCCACAGAACACAGATGTTAGAGTAACCAAGGGCAATGTTTAAAGAAAATTATGAGTGTCTTCATTTTCTAGTTTATGATGATAGATGTTGTGAGTCAGCAGCAAAAAGCCCCCCCAAAATTCTGTAGAATTCCTGTCCCTGGGTTGGAAAGATGCCTAAAGAACTTTTTCCTGCACATTATACCTTTACAATTAAACCTTTACAAAGTTCTTTTAACAAACAAGTTTCATGTGCCAAGTATCCAAAGAGACGGAAGGATTTTAACAATTCTTCTGCCATCAGTCACTCATTTTCATTTTGATATGTCTTGCAAAGGAAGGAGAAAAGGCTAAGGATCTGCTAGTCTTTCTCTTGCCCTCAAAGTGAGATGACTGAAGACTAATTTTTTTCAGGCCTGAAGGGCATAGCTAGTTTGAGTATTAATAGGGAATATTACATGAACTCCAAGATGCTTTGCTTTGAGAAGAAAAGATACTTTCCCAGGCACCTAAAAAGGGTAATACAAAGATAATTAAGAGATATAAACTGAGAAGTTTTCCTCTGCTCTACATGCACAAAGTCAGTAGGGAGTAAGAGGGGTATGTTGGAAGAAAGCAAATACCATGTTCTACTGAGACAAGAGAAGGTACAATGGAGATGCTAGTGCCTGCTAGAAAGAGTAGAAGTATGTTTGGGGCCTGCTGGAAGGAAGAATAGGAGTTCAATTTTGATAAAACCATCATCATTCTGAAGTCCAGATAAACATTCAGACCTTTTGGACCATGGAAGTTGAGAACTAACTTTCAGAATCTTTGTGATTTTTTCAGAATGAAGCTAAGCGTGATTTGAAACCTAGTTGCTTTCTTCATTGGTCAAAATAGTGCTTACTCCTCTTCCACGATGAACTGCTTCTTCTGATACCGTGCAATAAAGCCCATTTCCTTTTCTTTCAGTGTTCTGCTGTCCATTATTCTATCTATGTATTTAATGTAAAAGAGTAATGTAGCTAAAATAAAATAAAATAGGGGTGGGTTTAAATTCCCATCTGGTTCTGTATTTTCTGCAGTAACTGCCACTTAGTGGAAGGGGCATGGCAACATGAACCTATACAGTGCACTGACACACACCCCATGCATTGTCCTGCAGTGAAGTACTGCGCTCACTCAAGTGGAGAACTGCATTCATCCCTAGGAAGATGAAAAGTAGATACTTTTTTGTATCACCATTCCCATTTCCTGACTTTATTAGTCATTAAAAACCTGTAGAAATTCTGAATCAGACTTCCACTTCTCTGGAGATGTTAATTTTAATGAGGAAGAGAAAATAATAGGATATTGTGTTTGCTGTTTGGCTGATAAAGATACCCTTTCTTCCATGCTGATAAGGATTTCCTTCCTATGATTAATATCTCCACCAGATGAAAAGCTGGAATAATGTTCTTTGAATCATGATTGGTCAATACTGATAATTCTTTATTGCTGCCTGTCCATTATTTCACAGATCCCACATATTTCACACAAAAGCCTGTTTAGCATATATGCAAATTATAAAAGCTAGAGGTTCTGAAGATAAAATTGTCACACTTCTTACATTAATCTCTTATGCTTATTCAAAGTGAGGTCCTGAATGAGTTGGAGTTCAATGAGATTTTTCATACCATTCTTTAGAAAATGCCTACCTTTGGCCTAGTTTATTATAGAAATTTTTATTTGGAATACTTTGCAGATTAAGCACATAGTAATTTTATGAGCAAAATAAAATATATGGGTATCCTTAACTCTTGTCCATACTAGCATAGTAGTACCTGCAGAAAGGTTTCTACTAGTATAGAAATATCATTAAAAATTCCCATTCACTTGTGATTGGTAGCACCTTCTAATGCAAACTGTAAATTTCTTTTAATCTGAAATTTTGCAGTTAAAATCTGTGAATCTTACAGATGTATTCCTAGGTTGTACATAATACTGATCACTTTGCAGCTCTCAGGGAGGAGTAATGAACAGGTGCTCTTAAACTGGCATATTTCATTACCTTAACTTCACCAAGATCAATACAGGATTGATGTACAATAAAACTCCTTGCTTTCTGAGAATCATACACTTAATTGACACTCCAGGACTGGTTTTAATGACAGTTAAGCATCATGAATTCCTGTATTGCTTGGAGCTCTATGTTCTGCCCATGCAACTGACCTCTTTAATATTGAAAGCTTGTATGATTTACTGTCCTTGTCAGGATCTAATCTATAGGATTATTTTGTTGTTGCTGACATGCAACAACATGTTGCAGTCGCACAGACATGTGAGGTTTACATACCCAAAAACTTTCAAGGGGCAGATTTTTGTTCTTAAATACATTTTAAAAATCTACATTTGAATTTATTATGTACAAAAGATGCAGAATTAAGTTCAGTAGTATGAACTGGGGGAAGAAGAAAAAAGATATTTAGATGATGTCTTTGCTTGAGTTTCTTTTGATGTTTTAAAGATATTTGAATGTATACTGAGGATCTGTTGTGCAGTATCTTTTAGTACCAGTGTTTCTACTGGTGTCAAGACATATGTAAATCAGATCTCAAAGTGTAACTATTTTACCGAGAGACTTAATGACATGCCAGATCTGGATGAGAAAATTGGATATAATAGTGTGCAAGTACATCTTAGTAGGCATTCTTCCCCATATTTGTGGGCAAAGTGATAATAGAAATCATCAAGGTGTATAGAGATGTGCCTCTTTTGATAGTACTGGTGCCAGAGTAAGGACTGACTGACAGATTTCCATCCAATTATCAAAGAATTGAAAATCCAAGTCTTACATGAGTGAAACATTAGTTGATTTAGTTGCTCCAAACTCAGGATCTGAAGAATAAGGTTTCCCTTCACAGTACTTCTTGACATTTCACATATATAGGGCATAGCACAGCTCTCCTGAAGTACATTAGTATATCTCCTTAGAAGGACATACCATATTGCCTCTTCACAACTGTCACCTTATCTGAACTCAAATCCATAGCAGAGTATAGTCCAGATGCTTGCAAACCTATTAGTTGTCTCATTACCCATATGACTCGTTCCTCAGAGCCAAGATAGAACTAAGCTTTGTTTGCATAGTCAGTATTTTGGATGGCAAGGAACAATTTTTAAACATATCTGTCCCTACGTAAGTTTGCTGATCACCACAGCAGCGAAATGATTGCAATAGCATGAGCGAGAGGACTGCCTAACATCAGTCAGATTTTCAACATATTTTTCACGCTGCTTCCTTTATTTACGCTATTGTAAATAAGTTTATGCAATCATGACTTGACGCTAAGTCTGTCTTGCTTTACATAACTGTGGGCTGCATTTCCAAACAAAGTAGGATGTGACTTAAGTAGCTTTTAAGACCAAATATGACTGTCAACTTTGGAGGGTCATCTTTATCTGTTTCCTCTGCATAGATACTGCATACCATACATTGTAGTTTCTCTTCTGTTTTTTGCAGGTTTTGTTAATGACCATTAACCATCAGCCAAACTACATTTTGTCTTTCCTTTGAATTTACACCTGAGATTTTTACTGATATATCCACACTCCTTTATGAACTTTGTGATTTGTTTCAGGTTTTTCCCATCTGGCCTGCCTTTTTTAGCAGCCCACTTCTATGTCATTGAAGCCTGACTCATTTGACACCTGTGCTGTTTCAAAGAGGCATTGCATTGGTAGGACAGGGTGGTCTGTACTCCTGTATCCATGCTTGCTCAAATTTTGTTAATTTAAATTCTTCTAAAGGGAATTAGAGCTAAATACAGAAGTTTAAAAAAAAATTTGCCCCATTCCATTCCTAATAATTATTTTGGCTACATGGTAAGATTTGAAAATCCACTAAAGCCACACAGAACTCTTTGAAAAATGAAACCAATAAACTGGAATATAGATTATGATGGGAATTAAGAGGGAAGATATCATTACAAATAATTCAGAAAATGGTTAATGTTGTAAAATCAAAGAAAAGAATCGTGCCCACTTTAAGTTTATTGGCAAAGGCAAGCCCATGACTGATTTGGTTAGCCTAGTGGATCACAAGGTGTTAGAAAATAGGAAATTTAGACAATTGCTGTGATTGCAAACTTTCTGTATCTATCTTCTCTTCTAATTTTGGAGACACTTGTCTTGGGCCTGCTTTCTCCTTGTAATGCATAGGAAAAATGAGATATCAAAAGGAGGGGTGCCTGACCAAACTAGTAGTTTGGAAAGAACTAGCACTGTTAGGAGGTAAGAAGCATCTGAAACTTTTGAATGACCTTTAATATGAAGTATGGGAATGTTAAAAACAATGCTGCTTTTCAATTAAAATTGCTGCAGATGAATAGGATCAGAATTAGAAAATATAGCTCTTGTGTTGGAAAATATTCCAAGGTTAACTGAGAATATTTTATATTTAAAAAATCTTACCTTTATTCCCAACAATTATCTGAAACTGTAGCTAAAACAGAGGGAGCTCTGGAAGAAGCTGTTCTCAGAGGATGAAAGAATATAGGTTTTGCAAGGTGAATCTTGCTTCTCTTATCTGAGATTTCTTTTAATATGTCAATAGAATGAAGAATGAATATGAACCAGATGATGTAGCTTAATGTGTTAAAATTTTGATTTTAATATCCTAAAGAAGTTAAATAATCATGTTAAAAACCAAAATATATTTGGAACGGAAATTGTCTTTCTTCCCCCTTACTGGTATGGTTACAGATACTGATGTGGAACAAAACCACAACTACTGGTTTGTTCTATCATGGAAATAGTCTTCTTCTCAGATTTGGCTTCAGTTGTTGGGTTTTTTTGTTAATTGTTTATGTAATTCATGGTAAAGCTGCATATTTTAAGGACATGTTCAGAGACGTAGCCTAACCTAGGAAAGAAAACTATTCTCCCATAAATTATGAGTATATGGAGAAGACTGTCAAGTTTTTTTTTCTTTACTAGTTTTAAAAGCTCAGTAATGGTTATACAAGTCTTTCTCTTTTCTGTATTAAAGATACTGTGATAGTTTGAAGTATCTTGAGTGAAATTCTGGCATTACTTAATATAAATTTATGATTATAACTATATGAATGTTAGAGAAAAATGTGTTGAAAAGGACAAATGGAGTTTGTTGAATCAACATTGAAAATACTGTAACACACAGAGGCAAAATTGTTTGTGAGATTCCATTAAAATAATTTTCAGGTATTTGTGAAAATGTTATGATACGCTCATATGACCCAGTGACTATATCTGAAGTAATCAGAACTGACTCGTGAAATATTTGCTAACCAAAAAAGCGTTCAGTGTAAATGTTACAACCAAACTTATTTACAGTGCAGTCCCTCTTCTACTGGGTTAGACTTCTTGCTGTATGCAAAAGAATGGGATTTTCGTGGTAGCCATTGTTACAGTTAATATTATAAACCACCTTGTAATGTCCTTTATTCTCAGATACTGGTAATATACTGGAAAAAAAAAAAAGAGATGTTTCAGGCTAAGACTCTGTTCAAAAAGACTTTTGCATTGAAAGTGGCATTTGGGAGTGCTCTCTCAAAAGTTAAGTTATGCTGTTAAAAGCCTGAGACAAATCTGAAGCTTACTATTTGAACTTCTGTACAGGTGAAGCAACTTTTCCTTGCATTTGTCAAATAAACTTGGACTAAAATGAATCTCAAGATGCACAAATAGCCTACTGAGCTGAAGCTGGCATGCTTACAGGTTACCTGCCTTCAGCTTGTTTCAGCCAGTTAGGTCAATGGAGCCCTGTATTTCCCAAACTCTGTTCATTTCTTGTCTGAGATCACCCAAGGGTTATTTTAAGGAGTTTCATAAAAGAAGATAAAATCTACAAGTCCAGCTTTTCTCCAGGATATAATGCAGATGTGCAGTAGTTTACTCGGGAATTTAAACAGTTCTCCATGAGTCAATGTCCCCAGTATTGTTCTTGGCACTGTTTTTAGAACTGAGGTTGCTGGGTCTGTCCTCTGCAACCATCTCTGGTTTTCTGTGTTTTATTACTTTGGAGGCCTTGTTTAGAAAACCATTCCTGTTAAGCAATTTGTCTATTAATATCCTTACATTTAGGAATATAACATATGTTTGAAATTTCTTGTATGTTAACGAACTTTGATCTGAAGTGGCAAATAGGAAAGTTCATTCAGAAGGGTTATTTCAGATGCAGAAAGGCATGCAAAAGTTGTCATATTAGCACACCAGTATTTCATGACTTTCAACTGTCTTCATCAAATTGAATGAAGGATAACTGTCTTTTCAGACAGATTTTTCTAGGCAGTAGAAGCTCAGTCCATGCTGGTGGTATGTCCTGTCTGGCCAAGAACCCAAGAGCTCCTTGGCTGCAGAATTACAGTCCATGTTCCCTATCGGGATTCAAGTTCTACTACTCCTTGTAGTGCTTGAACTGTTTAAAGCTGGCTGCTTAGCAGATGTTGGGAATGTCTATTTCCTTCTCTTCTTCAGCCTGCTCTTTGCAGGATTATAACTAGTAAATGAGGTTCAACCCTTGATCCCAGTATCCTGAACCCTGGGTCTGGATGAGATTTATATATACTTCATTTTTCTCTTATTTTAAATCCTTCAGTGAGCACAGAAAGGCTCCTATAAGGATCTTCATTATAGTAATACTTCCAGTTGTGAAAATGGCTCTTTAAGTTCAGATGTTCTCATGTGGAAAATGTGTTTATTGAATCTAAATATCTCTTACCTTATGCAAGTCATTGAAGTTCTTTTAGCAATTATAGCAGCCATTTTTACTAAATGAAAGAAAATGAGGAATGATGCATTTCCTTGTTTTCAGATCCTTTTGAGATTTTACAACTACTGGAGGCATCTTCCAAATAAAACCAAAATAAAATGCTGCTAAAGTATTGTTAATTTTAAAAGCTGTGTGTAATAGGAGCAACTCTCATGCATTCCAGCCAACATAATATCTAGACTATTCCCTATTTACTGATGTATTGGCAAGGAAAAGACTCTTTTAAGTCTATTGTGATGTACCTGTTAGTGGCTATTTTTTTGACAGTCATGGTTTTAACCTTGTAGCATTCTCAGGAAATACGGTCTGAGGCACAGGGAAATTGGATAAACCTGCAGTCAAATTTAAAAGATTAACTAATTCCTAGGTATCTGAAGGCAGTTTGTCTCACAGAGGCTTTGTGCTGAGTAATGGATTATAATGATAGGCAAGGAATTAATTTCTGGAGGGAGTAATATTTCTTAGAAAGATCTGCTGTTAGTGCGTCAAACACTTCTCCATTTCTATAATGGGCATAAACCAGAGAAATTTTGTTGTTGTTGTTGGACAGAAGGAACTTGTGTCAAAGATTAAAGAGGAAAAGGATGATTTGCTTGAGGTTCTTTTTTCCCATGTTAGTATTTTTATGTTTCTGCATATCATAACAGAAATAGATAATATTCACATCCTCATGGTCTTGTGAGAAGGAAGTCGTCTGAGAGACAGAGGCATGTACATCACTTTTTTAGATTTATTTTCTTTTATAGTCAAATTCAGGAATGAGCCATCTACAATACAATGTCCTATGTTACTCTTTCTTTCATTGAATTATAAAACAAATCATATTCAAAGGAACCTTAGGTTCATCCCTCTGTCCAAAAGCAGGATCACTCCATTTATGATTTTGTTTCACCTGCTTTAAAAAAAACATTGATAATAAAGACAGTGTATACTCCTCATCAGTTTATTCTGATGAAAACCTGGATTACAGTCACTGTTGCTGAAATCCATTAGTTCTTGTCCTGTCTACCACAGGCGTTTAAACATTTTAATTCCACACTCCTCATGTAGTTTAACACTGCTGTGGCATCCCCCCTCCTGCCTTTTTCTGTGACTGATGCAGTGTGTGTCTGATCTCTGCTCACAGGCAGTGTTTCCTGAACCTCTGAATGCATTAACTGGTCTCCTTCTCTCTCTTACTGGCCCATGTCCTCCCTGACACCTAGAACTGCACCCAGTGTTTCAGGATTTATGAGTGCCTAAATGGATAGTGAAGCAGGATTATTTCATGTGTTGTACAGACCATACTCCAATGTAGACACTTTAGTACAATGCCTGCATTTTTCACAGCAGGATAATGTTTTTGACTCATCTTCTGTGAATGATTATAACCTTGAGATCTATTCCCACAGAACTGCTGCCAGGACAGTAGTATCCCAGCCAGTGCCATCTTCTCATTGGAGCTCATTTTCTTGTATTTGCCAAAAGAGATTTGCATTCATTTTTTTTGGTTTTTTTTCTAGTTTGCCAAAATTGCCTTAAATTCTAACCTGATCTTCACTAGTATTTGAGCCCTGTATGTTGAATAATTATAATCTCTATTCCACCCTCCTTGCTGTTTTGAAAATATTAAACAGTCCTGGGTCAAGGACAAACTAGTTTTTAAAACACCACCAATGAAACCCTAACCCATATCAACTCTATGGCAATTAAAAAAAACAAACAAAAGAAAACAAAAAACAATCCCCCTTCCCCCCAAAAAAAACCCAGGTTACTTTGATGGCTCTGAAGAACATTTACTGTGCCAGGATAAGAAATCTGCTACTTGTCTATCTCTCAGAAGCTGTGCTAATGATGACTGAGAAAAGGAATGCAAAGAGCTGCCTCCATGGCCAAAGTGGAATATAGGTATGGCTCTAGGTTGTCACTACTATGATGGTTCTTCTCTTCATGGTGGGCAGAATGACTTTCAAATGTTGACACAGAGGTCTCATGTATTCTTTCACAGGTCTACAAGTACCACAAAGGAACAGGTGTCCTTGGCAGACAAAGGCAGCCTCATGTTCTCTACCATAATCCCTATGAAAACTTGAGACTATTTAGAATTACTGCCATAACTGTCCCACAGTTTATCTGATGTTCAATAACATTAAGTTATCAGTCTTAACACTTAATGTACAGTATATAAAAAGGAGGAGGAAGCTGGGAATTTCCTTAAGAGTTTTGGGAATGTGTATCAATTTGCTCAGTACTTAGAGCTGTGTGCATAGTGGGGAGAAAAGGTATTGTTTACAGCAGATTATTTAAAGTGTCATGATCTGTATTCTCTCTTGGCTTCTTTCTAGTCTATCTCATTTTAGGGAAGCCATCATAATGCTGTGCTTATATTTTCCTGTTTAATAAAATGATCCTAGAAATGTGAAAATAAAAGAGAACTTTGAGAGGTCATGTTACCTCCTCACTGAAGTAGTATTACTTATAAACAGATAGAAACAGTTATAAATTCCTGACATACATTTGTGTTCAAGTCTCTGGTGAATGGGACTTAAAACCTCTCCAGCTAACTTCCTTAAGAGTTTTTTCCATAGCATTCCGGGGTTCGTACTAAGCCTCAGCTTCTGCATGTTGTGCTTCTCACTTTCCTGCTGCTAAAGATGGAGAAGAGTTCAGCAATATTCTTTTTTATAACATCCTTTCATATGTTAGAAGGCCTTTACCTTTGTGTTTCCTCATGGTCCTTCATAGTTGTCTCTTTTCCATACTTTACCACCCCAATTTCTTCAACCTTTCCTTCCAGGACATGTTTCGTAATTGATTTGTCATTCATATTGCCTTTCTCTGGACTTTGTCCAGTTTGCCTACATATTGATTTTGTTTGTGTTTAAAACAATACCATACTCCTCCTCACCGGCACTCAAAAGCATTGGATTGTCACCTCCATTCTCTAACCTGCAACAAAAACAATAATTTGGAACAAGATGAGATTTACTTTTTTGTAGCCATCATATTGTTGATCCTTGTTCTGTGTGTGACATTTTGCCCAAGTGCTTCACTGCTCTTTTGCTAGTAAGCAATTATTCTTCATTTTGAATTTGTGTGCTTTCATTCTTCCTACTCAAAGGTGGTAGTTTGCACCTCTCTTTCTTAAATTTCATCTTACTGCATTCAAACTTCCTCTTATCCTAATCAAAGCAATTCTGAAAATTTGTCCTGCTCTACAGAGTGCTTGCAATTCCCCCCAGTTTTGCACTCTGACAGATGTTATAACTGTAATCTTCAATATGTCATCCAAATTGTTAATGAAAATGTTGGCTAGTAACAGTCCTGTGGGAACTGACTTAAATAGGTTCCCCATTTGCAAGTAAAACACAGATAACTACTGTATGTATGCCACCTCATAGCAGTGTCCATCTAGACTGTATTTCACTAGTTTACTTATGAGAATATCATATGGGATTGTGTTGGAAATTGATCTATTAACTCCACTTTGACAGGTCAGTAGGTCTCTTGCACCATAAAGGAAACATGGTTTGACATGATTTGTTCTTGACAATGCTGTGTTGGCTCTTGTTAGCAGGCCTTAGGCTTACCTGGGAGCAGAATGGATTTCTGCAATAAACCCAAACAAGACATACTTAAGAGCGGATACTACTCCAGTAACACAGTGTGTCAGCTGAAGCCCCATATGCAATTGATAATTACATGACTAGTGAGGTACAGCAAAATACCTAGCAGCCACACAGGATTAAACTAAAATGTATGGAGGCTGAGAGAGTATTAGGGCAAAACTGTGCCATTTGCTTAGTTTGTTCCCATTCCTGTGAAGATCTAGATTTTATAATCTCTGTTGGAAAGGATAGTGGTGGATATAGCCTGACCTTCTTCAGTCATTATTATATAGTCAGGGGGACACTTTTGCATTCCCCCTTCTCTGTTAACATCATCTCAGTCTAGTGCTCTGGAGAGCTGTAGGGTGGCACAGAGAGTTGGATTAACCAGGTCTGTGGAGCCCAGTGGGATCAGGAGGGGAAGCTGTTGTGTCCTGTTTTGACAGGACTGGGGAAGACCCACTGTGTGTATACTACAGGAACTGAAGGGGCAGGAGGACCGTGAGCAGCAAAACAAATTGAATGTTAATAATATCTTCTTCATTTTTCATCTCTGATTTTACAAAAGTAATCATAATCTTAAATTTGAGATTAATTTATAATCAGTATGGTATGAGTGCACTGTGTAATTAAAATGCACATTGGCTTGGTTCAAGAAATCATGCTTTTTCAGACCTGCCTATAAGTCATATGTGTTGGAAATTAAAAATCTGCTTAAATGCATTTCTGAACCATGGTTTATGCATTTAAAGTATTTTAATTGGAAAAAAAAAAAAAATCTGCAGTGTTTATACTTCATCATGATACTGTGTAACCCTGGCAGTTTTAGGAATTTCTCCTCAAATTCTTGTTTATCACTCATCGACCATGGTAGAGTAGAAACAATTTGATTATTTTTAGCAGCTTGCATACACAGACATGCAAATCTAGAAGATAAAGTTGTCAAAACTCCTGAATATAAATACTATGGAGTCAGGCTGGAACAGATGGAGAAGTGTCAGCACTGTCAATGAGATTAGGGCAGCCAGACATTCAGGGTAAAAGTAATTTATTGTAGAGTGGCTACAATGTAGTGAGCAACATATGTAGTGCAGAGGGTTTGTATCTGGGGAAATTTTTATTGCCTTCTTCCATATTTGCTCTCGCAGTCGTGACAGCTAAGCAAAAACAGGAGGTGAGACAATAAAACAGCTCAATGAAGGGTGGATAATGTTTTTAAAACTCTTATGTTCATGTCCATATTCAATTTTTTTATTCATAGCTCCCATTCAAAATCCTATTTGTCACTTTCCAGCCATCCTCTCTTTTGAGAACAGGCATTGGATCATCAATGACTTATTTCCAGATATTGCCCCACCATCTTTCCGCGGTGGAGATTATTTCTTATTACCATTGTGTGATTGACCTCCTTAGTCACAGGCTGTCACTTCTTTCCACAGAAATGGGAAGACATGAAATCACTACACATTTGAACCCCCTCCTCATCCCCTGAGAACATTTTTCTACAGAAAGAGCTGGCAGCATTACAGAATTTTTAGAATTATTCCTTTCCGTATGGCTTGAATCAGACCTTTGCTAAGATAACCCAGACAGTAAAAACAAGCTATTGTAATAGAAATGCAGGTGTCAGATGTAACATCAGGCCATGAGTGGCATTGTAGGTGGTTCTTCTAATTAGTTGCTTTATTATTTCACTGTTTGTAAAGCGCTTTGGCTAAGGCTTAGGAAGTGTGCCCTTTAAGGGACCATGTATCATCCCACATACAAGTCTATTACATTCACCGAGATAATATGCCAGATTTGCTAGACCTAAGTTTTATCACCCAAACTATCGCCCGGGCACTATTGGTCATTGGTAGTTCTGACATCAGAGTGTTACTGAGAAGAATCCACATTCTGCAGACATTGCAATAGACCTGGTGCATAGATGTGTTAGTGATGCAGTAGCCCCTTAGTAACAGTATAGTAAAGGACACACTAATAAAGAACCTGTTACTGACTAATGCAGGCAAGCTCTGTGTAGCTTCAAAGGAGCATTGATATATATATATTGCATTTTAATGGTTTGGAGACCTTTTGTTTTTCTTTCCACAAGTGAATGTTACAGTGATGAACCTATCTTAGTGCTGGTTATTTGCAGTGGGAAGGAGATACATTGATCAAAACAGAAGAACCAACATGTCAGAGCACTACGTTGAAGAGCTCTGAGGCCTAAGAGGAAGTGTTCCTTCCTACAGGCTGCCAAATCTGGTGCTCCAAGCAAAGCACGTGTCTCTTTCAGAGACAATTTCCTGTTGTTAATAAGTTGAAGTCATCTGCAGGGGAAGTGATGAGTCTGTCACAAGTTTGAAAGCCCAAGGATTTGAGGACCACAGTCAGGACTGCAGCTGGCAGATCAGAACTGTTCTGCAAAATTCGGTTTCTATTTAAGTGCATCGCTCAGATAGCCTTTTTTTTGTTCTTTACCTTCCGAACATGTTACTTGCATAGGAAAGTCAGAGGTTCTGCTCCTAAAGCCAGTTACAAGGCACTATACTCCTGGGAAAGGAGTAAGTTAATCAATTAAATCAGTCACAATCAAGTAATGCAAAACACTCCTTTCTCCTGAGGCTGGATACATGGAATTTGAAGAATTCCCAAAATTAGCTGCCCAGCAGTGTTGCACCCCCACCTCCACCCCAGTACCACAGACCCAGGGAACACTAAAAGGGGGAAAAAATGGATTTTAGTTTCAGAAATTATGAAAGTTACAATAAAGAAAGCAAAAAACCCAACAATTTTGAGATCATGCTGTCTCAAAGACTCAGAGTCTGGTCATGTTTAATAAAACCATGGAAACATTTGAGTTGTTACATAGGCACCATGTCACAAAGTGGGCCCAAAGGAGTCTGTGTAGTAACTCAGTCTTCTCGCCTGGCTGAATACTCTTATGAGCTAACTATGAGGGAGCAGCAAACCACCCTCCAGTTTGTCAGTATTGCCAAATTTCACAATTTCATGGCAAGACTTTCTACGGTTACTATATTACTTCAAGGTTCCTTGGTGTGTTGGAGCAGTGGAGAACCTCAGTTGTATTTTTTTCACCTTCCTGATTATTGGAAAAAGGCTTGAAGCATGGATTCAGATAGGAAATTATAGGACCCACAAAATGTTTTGAATGTATTTGGAAAATGACATTAATGCAAGCACAATCTTTTTTTAAAGCATTTGAAGTGAGAATTTTGTTCCCTGCAGTCATTATCAGGCTCCTGATTGATGCAGCGTATGATACACTATATTACAGCAGGGTAATGCCATGTCATGACAAAGTAATGATGTAAAATCTTGCCAGCTGAAGATTGCAAACTTGAACTGATGACCTGTCTTCCTCTCTTGGACATGGGTCAGTAGAGCCAGAGAATGAGTTGACAGGGATGAATCTGCTTTTCTATGGATTTTGGTTAATTTTTTGTAAATCCCATTTCAAACTCAAACCCATCAACATTCCTATAAACATGTTTCCTGAAGTCCTGGCCTCTGCAGCAATGTTTTTCAAGAACAGGCATCCACCAAACTGCTTATAATCAACAGACACTGCAGTGAGTCACCACTATGATTCAGTGACCTAGTTGTAGTGCACGGGATTGTAAAAATGGGTCCAGATTTTCCTCTGCCACATGGAGAGGGTACACTCTGACTGTCAGCTTCACTACACCAAAATGAGGGACGTGGTCCTGGGTGACAGGTACGAGTAGAAACACACAGCCTGTCCTCAGAAGGTGCTCCACAGGCTGAAGTTAAATGAGATGCCATATGAACTTAAAAGCAGAGACTGCCACCAGCAGTGACAGAATCTTTACAGTCCTGAGCATACTGACGAGTGCTTTATCACCACCAACACTGGCCAGTGTTATCCCTACATTTTCCAATGTATGGACAGTTATGGACACAGTCAGATGGGGCTTTCAGGCAGTTTGTACAGTTGCAGTTCAACCAGTTATTAATCTACACAGCTTTTCTTAGTGCTACAGTACAGAGAGGGAGGGAGGCCAGCTATTTAAATGGCAGAGTTACCCAAGAAGATCCTTATCTATAGGTCACTTTCCCCCTTACTATCACTTCCTCTTGTAAATATTTCTAAAACAATTGGCAAACGTCACTTGCAGACATCAGTAGAAGTTTGATGTAAACTAGGAGGTTGATATGAAGGGTTGTTTACATTCTATTTACACATATCCCACTAAGAAGTGGATGAACCCTGTTTCACAAATAATGAGGAAAATACACAGTATTCCAAACATCACTCCATGAAGATGTGCAATGCATAAAAGCAATGTGGAAATGTATAGAGAAAATGTATGCACTGAACAGGCAATGTATCAGAAGCTGCACAGTCCTTTGGCATGAGAGAGACTATGAAAAGAGATGAGGCTGGCCAGTAGAAGAAAGAGGCTTGCAGAAAAGAAAGTGGAAAAGAAGTTGCTTAGCTGCAAAAAAAGTCAAAGGGTGAATGTTACAGTGTGGTGCTCATTCACAGACTAGCTCCTCAGAGCTTGACCACCAAATTGCTAGACAGTGAACTCAGTGAATCACAGGTTAGAGCAACCAGATGTCATAATAATTAATTCCAACTGTACAGTAACTGAAAACAGCATAGAGGCAGTAATTTCTTGTTGACAACATTAATACAACATCATTTTTAGGCTGAAAAGCATCAAGTTTTATAGTTCTGAGTAATACAAAATTGTTAAATAATTGGAAAGAATACAGTTCTAGATTCTGAGACAGGTTTTACATATCTCTGAAGGGACTAACTCAGCATCCATAATTCTAAAATATCCCTCTTAAATCACGTGTCCATGTATAAGGCAGGGCTTCTTCACAGGCACATATATCTGTCCATTATGAAGCAATAATTTCAAATCCTCTTCAAGAAAATATTTTGAAATTTTACAAAGGCATTCCAAGAACTTTGCCATGGGAGTTCTCTCTTTCTTTTATGTCAGTTCTAACTTTACATCTTAATGTAAATGATCCTTGAGGTAAATGATTCTTAGGCCGCTTTTTTTCTTATTTAAAGGTGGTATTTTGATACACATCTTGGGGATTTAAATGCCCAAACTGCATTGAAATGCCTTAGGGCAGAGCACACAGTTCCTGTAAAACCTGTTGCCTCTATTAGTATCACCTGTGTTCGTATGATCAAAAAAGTAGCTTCTCATCTGTGTATTTCTATTCTATTTCTCCCTTTATTTGGAGGATGTTAAAAATGAGGAAGACAAAGATTGTGCTTGTTGATATGCATAACAGTGCATGAAGGGTGCTGGATCTTCCATTTTTTTAGGATAAGAGCCTTTCCATAAAGTAATGACAGTCGTTTGCATCTGATCTATAATGTTCAGTTCTTTTGAGTGTCAAATTATGGTTCCTCAGGATACCACAGGAATTTGATTAAGTGGAGCTACTTTGTTTACACAGTGCAAATGAAAACAGAAATTACCTGCAGTTGAGAGACAATTGAGAGATATTTTCTTCATCATCATCATAATGCTATAATTTTTAAGATTTTTATGTAGTTAATTGTAGATAGGTTAAGAAATTGTTCATTAAAAACTTTATAGTTGTGATTCCACTCGTTTATCCTGTCTGGCAGTTTAAATGAAAAGGTCATAACTTTGTTTTACAGTTCTTACCTTTGCCACGAGAAAGGGGGGAAATGGGACAGAGATTTAAGGCATTAACTTTAATGGGGGCTTCAGGGGGATTTGGTTAATTGTTTGTAGTGTAATTGATACTTGGTACCATAAAAAAACAAAACAAACAAAAAACCACCACACAACCAAAAAAACTCAAACAACCCTCTAGCACTTAGCACATCTTCTACAGTTCAGCACTTGTAAGCAATCCCAGAATAGCAAACCTGTGCAAACAACTCAGATCTTCTGAGAAACTTTGAAGTAAAAAGTTACTTTGTGCAAAACTCAGCGCTTTGTGACCATTCAGACAACGGCAAACCAATTTTCTCAGCTCAGCACTTGCCTGCTCTTCTGCAATAATAAGCCAGTGTGAATGTATACCGAAGAAAACCACTGAAACAAAGATTTCATTTCCAAGTTCACCAAGGAGTAAAACCAGATTTTGTCATTTACAGATAAATTCTCTTACATACAGAATAAAGTGCAAAAGGTTATACCTGGGCTTTTGGTATGCTGCAATACTCGTAGTTAGTATGCAAAGATGTGATTTTATTTTTTTTATTTCCTTGCCAGAATCCTGAGGCCACATTAAGCAAGGGAGGGTGTAGCAGGCTGGGATAGCTGTCAAGCAGTGATTAAGGATTTGCTCCTTTTCACAACAACTTTGGGGGTCATAATTCTGCTATTCACTCAAATGCTTTCAGGGCACCTTTCTGTTTTGTAGCTGTATGCTGCAGGAAACCATTTCAACTTGTGCTGCTTGTGTAGCAGTGTGACAGTGACAGCTGGACTAACTGCTCAGGTCTGCAGAGCTGTGTTCCATCCCCATCCTTTTCCTGGTCTGAAACATGACTCTCCTTTTCCCATATTCTCTCTTCCTATTTCTGACTCATTCTCCGTTTCTTTTTATATACAGAACGGAATGATTGCTGTGCAGGAGAGGTCAGAGCAGCTTCTGCAACTTTGCGCTGCTCATACGAAGGCAGTATCTAGCTATCTCATTCACACAGTGCTATGCAGACTTGAAGGACCAAAGTATCTGGCTCACAGCAGATTATTTTCCTATAATATTCAGCTCTTCTGTATGTCTCATCTCCTCCTGGTGGTACTGGAGGAGGGGAGGGTCTGCCTGGAGGGAGAACACTGCAGCTGGATTGGCATCTGTCATGTGGTAATAAAAATAGCAAATCACTATTATGATTTCACCCACAAAATTATTATATAATCCTGAGTTATACAAGATTCAAGCTTTTTTCCTCCTGTTCATGAAAGTGACCTTTAATGACCGTTTTCTAGTCAAACACCAAACTTTCGGAAAAGGAAAGTCCAATTGCGTACAGAATGTTCTCAGCTCTGACGTGGAGCTGGGAATCAATGTAACAACTGGATTAATGACAAACCATCATAGTCAGAACCCATCTTACAAACTGAAGTTAGCCTGTGGAGTATTTGTCAGGAATTTAACCAGAAAAAGTCTGGAAATTAATCTGGAACAAAAACAGCCTTTGTTCACCAAACTGCTTACATGTTCCTTCAGGCAAATTTTTCCTTTGACTGGATTAGCTAAACAAATAACTATGTAGCATGCTAACTCCTGGGTTTGCAAATCTGAATGAAATTTATTTCCTTTACAGGTGCACTGTATATATGAGTATGTCAAGGCAAGATCAAAGTCTCAGTCTTTGGGACTGTGTTTTGTTTCAGTAAAGCTCAGGTCCTTTGAAAAACAAGGGAACTCTGGTTCTGAGCAGGACTACTGGTGCTCATCACCAGGTGGTTAAGAAACCCTTTCAATACTACTGATGTCCTGTTCATATTTTCGTGCCCTTTAGACAAGGAAACAAAACTGAAATAAGGGACTCAGACTATTTTATTTCCAGACTTCTGATGGAGGATGTTAACAAGCTAGAGGGCACTTGGCTGAACCAAGTAACTCATGAATAAAAACCATGACTGAGGACTATTGAAAATATGGCTTTGGAGAGCCCTGTAATAGTATAAACTATAAATCATGATTTAGAAATCCTTTTAATAGACAGTTAATCAATTCAGACACACAGGACTGTGTGTGTACAAGTGTCTGGTAGTGAGCTAGCTCCTGTACAGTCAGAGCGAAAAAAGTTTTCTCAGGAAAAATAATGTAATTTAATTGTCTCTGTATGTCTTTTAGGAGTTTGAAAGGGAATGCCAACATCAGCAGAGCTGCCTCCCCTTTTCTGCAGTATCTTAATATGTTGTTAGCTCTACTTTAGACATCAGCTTTGTCCAAAGGTGTTCAGTGGAACCTGCATTTAAGTGAGTCTGAAATTGCAGTCTGCAAATATTTGGCAAATTGTTAGTACAGGTTTTTCTTTCTTGGCTAGAATCCATACTGTCCTTTAACCCAAGTTGCTGTGTTATGTTTTTAATTATTACCACTCTATTATACAGACTTTTTCAGTGATGTAGCAACTGTATACTCTCTTTCTGAAAGTGTCCTGCATACTTGATTTTTTTGCACAGTGCCTCACAGACTCATTCAGTCCCACCACCTCTGCCATTAGGAAGTTTATGTATTTCCCATGCTACAGTTGCACACATTGGTGGGAGGGACAACACTTCTCAGGGTTGTGGAGGAAATCAGCAGCAGAGCCTGAATGAACACTTAGTTGACATCTCTGGATGTCTGGTCTTACATTTCAGTTGAGAATTCAGGACAGCATCTCAGAACACAGTGCAAAAAGGGCCACCTTCCCACCAGCTGCTCTCCCAAGGGCATGGTCCTGCACTGAACTCCTCTGGAGTCTGAGATAAAATGAAGAGCCTGAGTCTCTCAGGTGCCTTCGAGATTGCAACCCAGAAGCCCATTCTTCACCACAGGGCTGTTTTCAGGCAGCTAGCTAAAACCAGAACAAAACTACAGAAACCCATCCATTGTCAAAACTATAGATATTTGATGAGCTGAATTTTGTAGCAAATCTGTGGCTTTCTAGAGTAATTCAAATTTTTGATAGAGAGTGAGGCATAATAAATTACAGATGAGATTATTAATTCAATAAAATAGTTAAAAAGTGAGCTTGAAAACATTTGTTGCTGTTACACTGTTATTGACATAATGAGGCGGTGAAAAGCAGCAAGAACAAGGAAAGAAACAGAAGCATGCCCTAATCAGCCTGCATAGGCTGTCTTGCTGTCTCATGAGCTAGGGATTAATCTGGGACCTCACTCCACACCATGCAGGTGATTCCATGACCACTACAGACCTGCCTGCAGCTACTTTTGGACTTTCGAAACACCCAGTTACTGTTCACAGGCCTGAGTGATGCTCTGGCTTGCCTGGGCCTATGCCTTGTTCTGCAACATGTAAGTTGTGCAGGTATTGTGCAGCTCATTGCCCCAGCTGACTTCCCCTGGATTCCCTTCCCCATTGCCTTTGGTGGCTCAGAGTGGCAGAGCTGAAGTCAGTGAGACTGTCTAAGGAAGGAACTGGTCATGTCTACCTTTCCTGTTGAGCTCTTTCCCTTTTACAGCTATAGCAGACCTATTAACACATTAGAGAAAGTTGGGAGTAGTTTGCTCTTACAGAGTACTTGCGCATACTGTAATTGTTTCCCAACACCCCATCAGGCAGACAGAATGATTGTGAAAACATGCCTGGGTGTTACAAGGGGATTTTTGCCTGTTTGAGCATCAAACAAGCACACTTTAAGGTAGACAGGGAACGGAGGTGCTGAATCTTTCAGAAACCATTTTGAAAGTTATGACCAAAACAGGAAAGTAAAGAACAAAATAATGAGCATGTACTAATGCAGATACACCCTGCATCAAGGTGAGAGGAGTTAACAATTAAATAGGCAGCATGAACTTTGAGGAAGGACTCCTCAAAGGTTCTATGTGGGGGCTGAAGAGTTTTGTGAATCTGGAGACACTTGCAGAGCATGAGCAGGGAGGAGTGCAGCTCATTGTCAGCACTTGGGACTGGGAGGGACTGAGAGCTCTTCGAAAAGAAAATGGGATGTGATGAAAGCAGAGCTTGGTGACGCATACACAAAACAGGACAGTGGTTTGCAGAACATTCTTGTTGTGCTGGCTTTTGCAGAGATTGGTTTGGGTATAGACACACCAGCCAGCTCCCCAAGAAGGGAGAGAGGAGGGTAGCAGGCAGGATGGATCCATCAAGAAGGGATATGATCTTATCCTCTGTCTTGCTCCACAGCCATTTCACTACATTTCTCCAGTCTACCGTGCCCCATATATCCTGCCTTTCATGAACCCCTACCTCCTATGTGAAAGGATCACACAAACAGACAAGGTATGGCTGAAGGGAAAACAACAAATGACCTGTGATCCACATTCAGAAGAGAAGTAGTCCACCTCCCTGTATTTCTATGCCATATCTTACTGTTTTGCACCTGCTTTTCATGGTTTTGTTTCCTACTGAATGTTAGCTCTTTCCCAGCTGCAGCTGCCTAAAAGGCAGATCTCTCACATATGCCCACATTGCTCAGTCTATGTGGCCAAGCAGATCTTTGATCCTGGCAACATTCAAATTCTAGTGTCATGGAAATTGCACTTCCAAGATAAATTACTCACTATCTTACCTGTACCTTTGTGAATAGAACTGAGATTACAGGGTCATGGGGAGAGAAGGCAATGGTAATATAAAGGAAACTAGACAGAAACCCCACCTTCTCTCCTGATATATCTTGGTGACATGTTGGGATTGTAGCTTTTCTTCCAGCTCTGGCTGTCTGTGGAAGACACCCTAGCAATGAGAAGTTAATTCTGACTTCTAGGCTATCTGTCCTGTGTCCTCAGATCTAGCTGAAGAAGAGACCTTATAATACACTTTTTCTTTGCAGTGTAGGGAATTGCAGCTCTGTGTGGGAACATATATTCCTTTCCTTTGGTTATTGGAGGCTTATTGGCTGTTTCACTGAGAAAAGCCCAAGCAAGCAGACATGTTAGGGTAGGCGTGGTCATCTCGTCTAATACACAGGCTTTTCTGATCAGAAAAGATTATTGAGGACTAACCTTTTTAGAATGTGAGACAGCAGAAGCTGTCTGGCTTGACTCATGGGATTGACAGAGGAGTTAGTAAGTTTACCTGAGGACATTCTGAAACATCATGAGACATGCTGTAGCTAAATATAAAGCAAGTCAATTGGTGCCACCCTGGGAAACAGAACTAATGGGTGGTGTGGCACAGAGATAGCAGAGCCTGCTGAGAAGAGGGAGATAGACTCTCCCACTGACTTCTTGCAAAGTGTCAAGGCAGTCAGGCTTACACACAGTTGTAGAGCTGTGGCTGGAGCTAATATCCAGTATCTGTAGGATGCTGGGGAGGTGAGGAGAAATTATAAGAAGATACAAGAATTACTAGGACAAGGAATACAGATAGTTGAAAGTTGAGATTTTCAAGGGATTCCAGGAGTACTTAAGGTTTTCCATCTTGAACCTGGGATGATTCTTACTTGAACTCACACATCAAAATAGGCAGAAAATAGACTTCTGCTGGTCTCCTTTTGGATTGTATATTGATTTGATTAGCTAGCCCATAGCAACAATGCTGTAGTACACATGAGCCCAGATGTTTTCTGATAATAAAACTGTACCTTGCTAACACTTAAAGAAGAAAGATGCTGGGTCTTCTCCAGGAAGAGAATGGTTGTGTCCTGCAAGAGATGTGGCTTAATGAAGCAGGAGAAAATCAGCCAGCCAGAGTATTTGCTATACAAAGCCAGTCTCAGCACCAAATGACAATCTCCAAAACTGGTTACTGTATTAAGCTTCTGTTTGTCACAGTTGCAAGAGTTGTGTTCTGCCTCAGATCTGGCCTCCAGTTATGGATGTGGAGGAACTGTGTTTTGGAACTTGACCCTACCCACAGGTAACTTTCACTGAATAGTTCAGGAATTTAACTATTCTAGCTACCTCTGAACGTCTCTTCATATTGATTCTCATTGACCAAATTGGGCCACTGGTGCTTCCTTTCACCCACTACTTTCTTTACTTTTTCTTTCTTATTTAGAACCTCAACTCTTTGGGGTTTACATACTCTTGGCTAGGGCAGAGCACTTCAGCTTCTCATTAGTGCTTCCAAAGCTTAAGGGAAAAAACAGAAACGTGCAGCAATGTGAGCATGTGTGTGGATATGATATCATCATCCATGAAGGCTCAGATATAAAGGCTTACTCTTTCAGTGACCCCAGAAAAGGCATGGTGATTACAGCTTGCAGGTGGGACTGTCACCAAAAGAAAGTAAGAAATCATTTGTGCCTGATATTTCTAGTGCCTGATCACTGAGCTGCACGAACAAGTCACACAGAAAGTGGCTTCCATAGTGGAAGATAAAGCACACTAATTTCCTAAATCTGAAAAGACATGGGTTTTACTATCTTTTGGCTGACTTGAACTAGGGGATATATCTTGAAATATAAGTAAAAAATCAACTAAGTATCTGAGTATCATGAGATTTCTGTTTTCAGCAAGCTAGTAGAGGGTGGGGAGACTCCCATGTTAGCAATTGCATGAAAATTACAATATTCAATGGCAGCACCACAGAATGTTCATCTCCCCATAGAAACTGGTTTTGCTGCTACAAGCACATTCATGTTGAGATCATTATCTACTCAACAGTTCTTGATTCCTTGTACTTAAGAGGATATGCTGTGTCTGTTTTGAAAGTGGATGGCAGAGAATATGAAGACTGACTTTATAGGCAGGTATTTTAAAGTAGTATAGCACATTTATTTTAAAATGGAACACCAATAGACTTTATATACACTTACGTCAGAATCACTCTATCCACCCCTTCTGGAGTTAAAAGAAATAATATTACAGACATGGAACATAAAATGAAATTCTTCTGTATGACAGAAATACGTATTTTAGAAGAGCTGTTATTCAGGACTAGCTGTATCTTTGGCCTTTTCTTTCAGACCTTTTCAGATCTAGTTATCTGAATGACAGTACCCAGGTCTTCTCATTTTTCTGGGTTCAACCATGTTTCAAAGGTGTTTTCAGCCTGTGGTTCCAACCGTCATTGTTCTTCCAGATTCACTCTGCCTGACCCATTCCAAAGAACTTGTTTGGAAGGGAGCCGTTATTTTTTTAATGTACAAGGACCCCAAAATAATTACTTATTACTTATGCATCCAGAGAATAGGATTCACAGAAGAAGGACAAAACAGTAAAAGGCCAGCATGCAAATTATCCTATTAAGCACATAGCATCTTCTTTTGCATGGAAACAGGTCCTGCTTATTCAGGTGTGACTACTCACCAGGAAGCAAAATTTAAGCTCTTGCCTCTCTTATTCTGGAACGATCTTCAAAAATTCCATTAACAACTGCATATTCTGTAGCAGTGTTCCACTGGAGATGTGTGGAGCTTGATCAGAGGTCTTTGACACCTGTTTTGGTATCAGTTATGTGAAATATTTTACTTTTTACATGTTGGTATATGAAACTACCATTATTAAGTTTAACTCTTAGCACTTTGCAAGCAATGCAGTAGCCGTCAAACAGATAAGAGAGTCAGATAAAGATCACCAGTAGCACCCAGGTGCTCCACAGGGAAGCTTCAGCAAAGTTTATTATTGTCTCTTGTGTTACCTTTAATTTTGCCTGGAGGCCAATGCTGAAATCAGGATTCCAACATGCCAGGAAATTTACAACTACTTGCTAAGTCAAGTCACCCTCCTTGCCCTGAAGACTTTCTATTCTAAACCAGCACTCTTCATTTTACAGAAAGATGATGCATAAACCCAGTCCAGAGTTAGATTTCGCATCAGTTTGACGCTGATTTGCCTGATGTCTTGCAGAGCATCTGTGAGAGAATCAGAAATGTTTTCCGGGAACGCCATGAGTTTCAGCCATGTGTCTTTCTCACCCAGCCTCTTTTATAGGCTAGAAGACAACGACTGACTTAAGTTTTTAAGTCATCCTAGTCAGTAGGGGCACTTACATTTATTTATAAAAGCACCCAAAATTGCAGATACAGTGGATATGCAACAAACCTGTTAGAAGTTGGTATCTCTTTTCAGTTCCCATAAGAATGAATATTCTACCAAACATCATGTTTTCAATTGAGATTAGATTGGGTTTTGTTCTGTGGGGTTTTTGTTTGTTTGTTTGTTTGGGGTTTTTTTAATTTTTTTTTAAATTATCTTCTACTGAGGAGAAAAACTCATGGAAAATCATACAGTTTATTTCATCTGTTTGAGAAAGAGCAGGATGTTTTGCTGGTTAATTCATCATGTGTGAAAAATAAAATGTTGCCAAAACTTACACTGAACATACTTCCTTAAGAAAAGCAAGTTAAATTACATTAAGCCTCAAGGGATTTTCGTCACTGTAGAAATGTCAGGCTATAGTTTCTACTATACCAGCAGGTTGGAATGTCCATACTTGCCCAGAATATTGCTTCTGTCTTATACATCCTTGTGAGTTTTATTTAACATGCCAGTCTCTGATTACAAAATATTTTTTTTCTTTTTTCTTTTTTTTTTCTATATGTAAGATTTTTGGAAAACTCATCTAAAATCCTTTTAGACAATATTTTACTTTCCTGTCTACATATATCAAAGCTTGAGCCAGAATTCCTTAAATCTTCTGAAATATCTGTACATGAAAGGAGCACATACTGATGAACTGGAAAAATGCTGAGGATTGATAACATCTCAAGTAGTTCTCATATCTTCATGTTGCTGGGACATGAAACATGAAATGGAACTTATAACAAAAAGTTAGGCATCTGAAGGTGACCTGTGTTTGTCACTCAAGTTGTTTGAAATTTTTATCAGCTCTCTTGATGTCTGTTTTACAGATGTAACCTCTCATCTTGCAGACAATGTATATGGTGTACTAGGTAAATGTACTTACTACTTAGAACAGAAGAATGGCGCTTGCGTCTGCAGACATTCATGTCAGTCATCACCATAATTTTTAAAGTGCAAATTTTCATGAAGCACCTGCATGACAAAAAGTTGGTAGAATTAGCCTTTAATTCCTTAATGTGTTTTAAAATTTCTTCAGGGTTTTCCAGGGTGAAAAGGCTCTAAAAAGACAGAAATGCAAATAAGTCATCAGCAGTGAAATGTGACAGTTGCAAGTTTTATTATTTGAGTGCTGACAGGTCATTTCCCCTTTGCCTTTTGCATAGAGTATAATATTGTAACCAGTCAGCACCAACCATTTGGCTTGTCAGCAGAAGGGCAGGGAAATCACACACCAGGCAGGGAAAGCTTCTTTGTTTCTTTCCCAGGGAAATACATGACAGGAAACAAAGGAAGAAATTATAAACGGTGATCAAATAAGATAGAATCATCCACTCAGGAATTTCATTCTCTTTTCACTGGGCAATGAGAACAAAAGGCTCAATGTTTAGCTGCTCTGATCCCAAGAGAGCCAAGTCAGTTCTCTAACTGGTCACTGGGGCTTTAATAGTGACTTAAAGCAAATGCAGAGAATGGTTGTGTTCCAAGGGGAGGACAAGTGGAGCAGGTTGAGGATGGACTACACCTCCAGAAGCCATGAAGCACTATTAAAGAATCCACCTTTGCAGATAAAAGTTTGGCTAGATATTAGGATTTTTTCTCAGTGTGTGTCAGTCTGACCTATGAAACAAGGTGCAGCACTTCAAATGCACAAATATGTCACTGAACCTCAGCAAAGCCCTTAATTATATAGTGGTTAGGGAATTACTGCATTGCTAGGAGCATGAAGTGCTCAGTAATATCCCACAGCTGTCTGGAGAAATCTTTGTGCTGATGCCAAATTTTTTGTGGGGGACATTAAAACAAGCAGTGAATTCTCAGAAAAAAAAAAAAAAAAAAAAAAAAGGCTGAGCTCCTTTCCTTACAAAGAGTGGCTGTGCTTCTGGGCTCCAAATGTGGGCATTCCTGCCCTGGTTCCCATGCCGGTAAGAGAAGGGCTCTTAAATATTTCTCTGTTTCAGCTTTTGAGGGGATGAGGATACGTCTTTGATCCATGCTTTATATCGGTGTGTCTTGGCCGTTTATTGTGTTCCTTGTCCATTTATCTCACCTCCCTTACAGAATCACAGAATCATCTAGGTTGGAAAGGACCTTGAAGATCATCCAGTCCAACCAATAACCTAACACTGACAGCTCCCAAATACACCATATCCCTCAGCACTATGTCAACCCCACTCTTAAACACCTCCAGGGATGGGGACTCCACCACTTCCCTGGGCAGCCCATTCCAACACCCAACAACCCGTTCTGTAAATAAATGCTTCCTAATATCCAGTCTAAACCTTCCCTCGAGCAACTTGAGGCCATTACTTCTTGTCCTATTGCTTATTACTTGGTTAAAGAGACTCATCCCCAGCTCTCTGCACCCTCCTTTCAGGTAGCTGTAGAGGGCGATGAGGTCTCCCCTCAGCCTCCTCTTCTCCAGACTAAGCAATCCCAGTTTCCTCAGCAGCTCCTCGTACAACCTGTTCTCCAGACCCTGCACCAGCTTTGTTGCCCTTCTCTGGACGTGCTCGGGTAATTCAATGTCCTTTTTGTAGTGAGGGACCTAAAACTGAACACAGGATTCGAGGTGCAGCCTCACCAGTGCCGAGTACAAATATCATTAGTATGCTTGAGTCCTCATGTAGGCAGACATCAACAGCTGGAGTGTAGATCTGAGGGAAGTGATAGATTATCAGATGCAAGGGACATATCCTCATTAGATATGATTTTAAAATTTTGTTCAAAGCATGAAACTAGTGGAGCCAGATACTTGTGACATGCAGACAGCTTCCTTGAAACATAACAATCTGATTTTTTTTAATGGCAAGAAGCCTATGATTTCCAGCCTGGCCAGTGTACAATGAGAAAATCCCACAGGTATGGAATGAAAAGATTTGGTTTTGGATACAGAGTTGAAGAGTTCTGCTAGTTAACCTAAAAAAGTAACATCAAGCAAAGCAGGAAAATGTTACCATCTAGATCCAAATTGTTTGCTACCATCTTTTATTGCTTTAGGTAAGTCAGAATTTTTCGGTTTCTTACTGTACATATCCATTTCGTGGACTATGCAGCTTACTTACCACCTAGACATGCTGTGTAGTTTGACTAATGACTATGTGAAGAGCATTCTGCTGTCCAAGATAGATGTTTTAGATGTGCAAAGCCAAACATGTTTCTAGCAGAGGAGAGTCTGAACATCCACAGTACATAGGCTTGTTTTTTTTTCCCTTTGTAAATCTTTTTGACAAACATATGTGCAGATCTTCAGAGTCAAGCATTCTCAATTGAGCAATTAAGGGGCCAAATTCTGTGATGAAATAACCTGACAGTTGTGTCAACAGCACTGTCAATCACCAAACATCAGCCCTGGGAATGTCAAATGATGTTTCCTCAGGGTTCCTGCTGCACAGGATTAAAAAAAAAGAGCTCTGCAGGGCAGAACTGTTGTAGCAAAGTAGCCTTTGATTATATGCCTCTATCCCATTTTGGCTCTGTACTGAATTTTCAGGCCTGCCACTCCTTGCTGACACATTACCAGGTCACCTCCGCTTCGGTGCTTTTGCTCTCTTTTTCCCAGGCAGGCCACCCACAAAGTCTTTTTGAACAAGTAGCATTCAGAGAGCCTAAGAAGGTCTCCTCTTCAAACTGGAACTATTCTTCAGGCAAGAGAGAAATCTACTAAAACTGCTGGAAATTTGTAACTGCTTTTAAGGGCCATCAATGCAAGTGCTACACATATTCATATCCTTTTGTGGAACAATACATATGGCTGCCTGTGAGTCAGAATGAATTTTCTTGGCAACCAGCAATGTTCAGGAGGTGAATTTGCCAAACGCTGTTATTCAGTGTCCTTCCGTCTCCATTTTAACCTCTGCAGCCATGAGGCACTTGAATGAAGTGTTTGTGTCAGACAGCATTCTTATTAAACAGGAAGATGGCCTTTCCTCCTGCCAGTTCTCAGTGCATTTCCTGCTCAATTCTCTGGCACCGCTCACAGAAATAATTGGTAAATTGGCCTTACCTTGCTTGCATAGATTTCTGTTGTCTGTGGCATGAGTACGGCTGGGGAAAAACTTCCAAAATGCAGGTGCATCTTTGGAAACTCTCTCCTGACTTTTCAAACGCCTTTGCCTTCAGTTTGTTTCCTATCAAGTTTTTGCATGAGTTCCATAGGAAATAGTAGGGGCTGATCTCACCTTATAATGTGACTGATAATGTGACTCTTGGCAGCTGCAGTTAAAAACCTGCTGAGGAAAAGAATAGCATGGTGATGGTTCCATGTTTCCTTTCACGCTGCTTTCCAACAGGATGATCTTACATTCTGTCATTGTATTTATTGCTGATTAAAGGCTTTCTTTATAGGATGGCTTATCTGCTTCCTCCCTTAAGTAGTGTTTAACCTTCAAGGAGCTAGTTTGTTGCAGATGGGGAGATACAGATGTATTGCAAGTACATTTGTCTGTTTGGGACTTCATGAATATAGAGTAGCAGTATATCATAATATGCTGAATACCTGGTAATGTGCCAACTACATTTGGAGCTCTCAATCTGTTCTGTGGGTGGAAATCAACTGGAAAACCAGGTTTACTCCTATATTCTACTCTGTTGGGAAGAATGTTGGTGGTGCAGACAATTTGGTCCAAATCTATTATTGAAAACTGTTAATGGAATTGTAAGGAAATGGGACTCAGACACATAAACACTCTTTGTGCTTTAGTGTGTTTGAAATTGAAATTTGAGCCTGAATATTATAGGGGAAGGATATCTCTAATGAGAAAAGTGATGAATGATTCCTTTTCTTCTGTAGAGAGCGAGAAACTGGCTGCAGGCTAGCACCTTCGTACACAACTGTCAGTGTGAAGGTGAATGTGTTTGACAGTGCTGATTCACATGCTATGTGATACTGCATTTCAGCTTTCTTACTGACAGTGGCTTGAGTGACTCCAGAGAAGCCACAGTCTCTGTGCTCAACTGATCAACTGCTTACAACTTTATTTCCTTAATTAATTTATCTTTCAGACCTGTTCTCAGGGCCTTGCGTTTTTTTTGTGGTGAGGGTTAGCATGCTCCTATAGAACTAATGAAACATTTTGGGCTGCTGAAAAAAATTTGCAGTCAGAAGCCACTGTAGTGTGATTAAGGAATTTTTCATACCATAACAACCTTTGAGAAGGAATGCCTACCTATTTGACCAACCATCTGTGGAGAACACTCTTAAAATGAGTCATTGAAATTCTTTAATACGTAATGAATTGTGAGGTATTTTTCAGTTCTTTTTTTCTTTTCCTAAGGCAGAAAGTGCCTTAGGACATGGGTATGCAAAGAACATATTCACTGTATTCAATCATTTTACAATTTTGGGGATTTACTTTGTTGTGGGATATCTGTATTAGAGAAGGTTGGGAAATGGAAAGGTACAGTTAGTTTAGCTGAATGCTGAACCCAATTAATGAAGCTGTGCAGATTCAAGTGTAAACAGATTCAGTCACTTAAAATCTAGTTTATATAAAGTTAACTTATACCTGTAAGTGACAATTTAACTTATAGTTAGACAAAACATGGGGACATGGATCCTATTCATAAACACAGAGCTGACATTAAAAATTACCCTCCTCAGCTTCCTGCTCTAATCTACTCCTTGGTTACCTGGTGCCTGATAATTGGAAAAGCAGAGCACATACACCACCCTCTCTAAGTAGTGTTGGTGGAAGGACCTTATAAACAAAAAGCTGTGAGACAGGTATTCTCATTCCCTTCCCAATTCATTAAGCAATGCTGTGCTTTCTGTTGTGCCTGTTTTCCTGCTCTCCTGTGTGCTAGTATGGGGGTTTCCTTTTCTTCAGGCTAAGACAAGAAAGACGTAATGCTGAGGAGCTAATAACAAAATTGCTTTTGATCAGCTGGGAAATTCACAGATACCTAGTTACAAATGACACCTACTCAGGTTACCTGGATAAGGAGAAGTCTAGTCCATTACAGAATCTGTTAAGATGGTTATAGATTTCGCATGCCTTTAGCAGTGTCATCATAGATTAAAGTATTTGAGCTACCCCGTTGGCACCCTGCCTTTTGACCTGGCTGATAACTGAGAGTTAGGTTATCAGCACAGTTTCCAATCTCTTCCCTCACCCTGAAAACACACATAAATTGCTTTAGTGCAGAGGCCAGTTTTATGCCTTGGAGGGACCCTTGATTCATGAGTTGCAAAGCTAGGTTTTACTACCAGCTTTGCCACTGTCTTACATGTTGGCTGTAAACACCTTCATTACTGTTGGGTTATTTAAAATTTCCAGCCCACTAATTTAAGGTTTGTCTGTTCTTATGATTCTTGTGCTGTTTTGTAGAGATATTATTTATTTTCATTGCCAATGAAATCTATTCAAATGTATGCAAATTAATTTCCTGAAATCAACATGTTAAACATGATCTTTTAATGCAGGTACCTGCAAACGCTGTTAATAATCAGAAAAGTTAGCTGTCAGGCCCAACAAGTGTCCATCTGTTGAGCTGAAGATCTCTTTCCCAGCTGAATGCTGTCCATGTGCCATGTCATCTGCACCTTCTCCTCTGTGAGAGGAGGATGAAGGCCTAGCCTACAGCTAAAGGCTGGGAGGAGGCTTCCTTCCTTCCTTTGCTCATAGGTGGTGAATCTGCTAATACTGTATGCAGTGTTTACTCAGGCAAAAAGCTAAAAAATACAAAGACAAGACCAAATGGTCACAAAGGTGACTGGATGGAAGAGATGTACATCTCCATTGGCATTTACATGGTAGAAGGTATTCAAGAAATGCCACATAGGGAAACACCTGGAACAGACTGTACAGACAGTGTCCAGTGGTTGTGAGTATGTTTAGGCTGGAAACTGAAAGAAGTTCTCTGACAATCGCAGCTAATAGCATGGAGCGCCTTCCCAAATGATGAAACAAGACAAAAATCCTGTCACTGTTTCTCAGAGAAAATTGGTCATTTTAAGAAACAGGATTTTATGAAGTGGCTTTCTTCAATAACCAGGGACAAAACCTGCATGTCCCCTTGATCTGATATTCTTAATATTTGTTCTCTAGCAACTTAAGGCATTACTTTCCTAAGGATTCTTATACTAAGGTTCTTGTATTTGTGCTTTTGAGCATCTGTGTTTGGATAATTTTATCTTTGTTTTCATCTCTGTCACTGAACTTCTTCAAGGAAACCAAAATAATTTATAGTAAGAAAAACAGTCCTATCAGGCACAGGCTGAAGACATAATGGAAATACCCTATGCAGCGTAATCCATTTTTAATTGGTCACGTCATTCAACTATGACTAGTTAGGGAAAATGCTGGAAACAAAATGTTAGGCCTCAGAAATGCCAAAATGTGTTATAAATGTATACGTATAGAAAATTAGTAAATCAGTAAATTAGTAATATGGAGAATCTCAGCAATCAATCATCATGCAATCGCTGAGATTATTTCAGTGTATTACAGCTATACATGGGCCTGAAATAATGTATTTTTTGCTTTGGGTTACACCATTAATAATTGTAAATTTTTGATTCTTGACTACTATATTTACCCAAAAGGAAGACTAGCTTTTTTTAAAGTTAAACTACTTGGAAAAACCAAGGTCAATCTAGATTCCATCATTCTCCCTGTAGGCTAATATGGTAAATAATGTCTGTTTTTTAAAAGAGAGCAAATATTCAAAAGCTTTCTTTTTTTTAAATTCAGATTATGTAGGGTGTAGGCACAGCACAAAACTATCCTACCATTTTGCCTCTACCTTTCTTCCAAAGTTATTGCCTTTGTCCTTTCTCATCCTTAGTCTGTCCTGTGACGACCAGTGAGGTTATCTGCTAGTTGCACTGGGCAATTTTCTGATATCTCTTAAATGCTTCAGCTATTGAATAGCTGTAAGAACACTGGTTATAGATCAAAGCCCCATAATTACTGTACAAACACAAGACAAGCAGAGGACTCAGTGCCTTCCCTCAAAAAGTACAAGCTAAATGAAGCAACATTTCAAAGTGTCTATGCCTAAATGGCTAGCTCGTAGTAGATTTGTTTTGAATCTTACCTCTACAGAGTAGAGTGACAAGTATCTCCTTATTCAGTCAGTGAAAAGGATTTTCTGCCTGCCTTTTCTTCTTTAGATAGTACACAGTGTGTTGCCTACAACAGTGAGTTACAACTTTGTGTTCTCTCCTGAGTGTGTTACCTGGGGTTGGATGACACAAGGTGAATGTTGGTTGGTGTTCATTAGCATTGCTCCATCTGCTTAAACAAAGGCAGGTCAATATGGCCAATATGTGTGAGCCCTACCAGTGTAACGGGCAGGTTTGTTTCAGACTGACTTGGACTGTTTCGGTGAGTCAGGGGTTGGTTGCACATACTACACCCCTACAGACCTCTGCAGCACGCCAGCTAGCTGTGCACAGTGAGGAGGAGCTGGTGGTATGTATATGTGCTGAAAGCACTCAGCAGTCTCCATTTTAGATTACAGAAAGTTTTGTTGTGTATTTCCCAGATCTAGTCAGTTCATTGTTGAGGATCAGCTAGGCAGCTGCCTTGTAAGAGCAGAGTTTCGGGGAAAATTTTCCATCTAAACACAAATTTTTGGATTGATTCACAATAAGGTTTAAGCTAGGTAATCATAGGCATAGAAGAGTCTTCTGCTCACATAAAACAGTCAAGTATATTTGTTTTTCCAGGATAAAAAGTAATCAAGAAACCTTTTTCTTGCATCTCTGATTCCTTTGTGAGAAGGTAATAGGGCTGCTCTGAAGCCTGGGGTTCAGGGAGCAGCAGGAGGTGAGCTGGCAGCAGGGGTTCACCCTCAGGCAGGCAGGGATGTGTGCGCACGGGCTGGAGTGCAGCTGGCCGGCATGGCGGGCAGGGCAGGAGCAGGGATGGTACCCAGCCTCAGCCAAGCACCCAGCTGCCACGTGAGCCCGCAGTGAGTGGCATGTCCAAGGTCAGGTCAGGAGGTCAGTGGGGCAGGGAGATAGGAGACCAGGGACATGGCTACCCTCAACACAGCTTGGGCAAGGACCAAGGCCGAGTGTCTCAGCTTCAGGGGCAGGCCCCAGTTTCCCAGTCTGAACACAGATTACAGCTGAGCACCATCATCCCAGACCTGGAGTACAGGCAGCTAAACCCTGGGGCAGGGGAGGTGCAGGCAGGGCCCTGGCGGGTAGAATTTGCACAGTCCCGTGTTGCACTGGCATCTGGGACTGGGTGGTGAAGGTGGCTGGCACAGACTTGTCTCTGTTTGTTCAGACCTGCCTCTAGGTGTTTATGCAAAGAAATCTGAAGTGCCTGTTTATTCATAATGTTCATGTCAGTAAGGCTATGGCTTTGGCTGTAATTTCAGCAAGGTATGTAACTACAAGTGTTTGGATTTTTTTGGTACAACCTATTTGTCAAATTAAAACAGTTCAAAAGGCAGAATCTTTTAAAATGGTGAATGAATGATTTAACCATTCTTGATGTGTGAGAACAGCAATCATATCTACTATAAACATATTATTATTCAGCCAAATTAAAAGGAGAGATAACATTAAATAACATTATTATTTACACAATCCAGAGGAGGAAAACAGGTCTCAGAGAGGTCAAACAAGAGGTGACCCAGCATGTGTGAGGTCAGTCTTCCAAGAATTATATTTGGCACATAAAAGCAGACTGATATTTTTACATTTATTTTTTCTCCAGAGATACTCAACATCCACAGCTTGCCTTGAAATTACTTGGAAAAATCAGTCTGTGTTTGTTACCCATTTATACTTCTAAATAGATATGTAACTTCTGGTTCAGCAGTTTGCACTAAGCAACTTGCATACAGAGAATTCACACCTAACTCTTATGAAGAAATAGCAATTGATATCCATGATTGAAAATCATGTTTACATCCAGTTTTATTGTAAAGCATCTGGTTATCCAGGAGTGACAGAATGAAAGGAGTAGCTTTGCTCCATTGATCTGTTTGAATCTGCCAGTTTCCACAGTTGCCTTGCTGATGTTTTTTTCTGATTTTTGTGCTGGGTTTGCTCACAGCTGCAAAAAAAAAAGCTGGCTGTGGGGTCTGTGAAGTACAGCTTTGCTGAGGCAAAGCTTCCCAACCCACTAACATGTCAGTCTCATTTGGATCATCTCTTGCTAGTGAAAAACACACTCCACATTTGGGGCTGAGACTCTACATAAGCCCCAGGAAGAAGCCTATGCACTTGGATTCCAAGGGACTGGATGAAGCAAATTGCAGCATTTCCCATCACTCAAGAGCACCCAGCTGTAATCAGCACCCCCACTGCACCTCCAACCCACTTCTAGGTGAGTCAAAGTCCCAGAATACCAATTGCCTAGCAGAAGGAAGCAATGAATTTCCTTCATACATCACTAGGTGGGACTGGGATCTAAAACCTTTTGGGAACAGCCTCCGGATGGACATTAGCCTGGAACTGGAGTGTTCCCAAGGATTTGAAGAACCCCCCTAAGCCCTCAACCAAGGTGCATTGCTGATTACCCATTTATAATGCAAGTACTAAGTCACTAATTCTCAAGACAGTTCTCAAGTGGACCAAATAACTTTTGCCAAACATGATGCTCAGTGTTACTCTTACTCACAAGGCATAATGTAGTAGCTGCATAGCTGTGTAACTAGAGCTAGCTGCTTTTACTGTACGTTCTGATAAGAAAGGACATAGACCTCTGTTTATGCAGCTCCACTATAAACAGTTAATCAAGTGCACTTCTTTGGCTGTGTAGGGCATGCCTAATTCCTTTCCTTCCCACTCCCCAGAGTACTGGCAGAATTTTGCTGAAAAACCGGCACGGCACACTGTGGACTAGATCTGCTACAGAACAGAGATTATTAGTGCAGTTCACCCGCCTCTTCCAAATATCACAGTTGTCTTCACATTTTGAAAAGCAATTAAAATCAACAGCACGTAACATATTACAGATGTAGCAAACATTTCCCTTGGCCCTGGCAAGCAGCCCTGGGAACTCTAAACTGCAAACAACAGCCCCTCCTCCTGTTTGCAATGGGGATGCACGATTAGATTCAGCAGCAGAAGCGATTTTCTCCCATTTTTTTGTTTGTCCTTTGTCAGCCACCTAGGGAGCCACAACCTCCAGAGTATGGTGTTTAGAAAAATTAAGTCCCTTGAGCAAACTGGGGCTTATTGTTCTGGAGTTTATGAAAAGCATAAACTCTAGTAGAAACAAGCATTAATCATGGATTATTGAGAGGGATACACACCCTGCATAGTATTCATTTCTCACTGGCTACAGGTTTGTCTGGTTAATCCCACACACTGATATTCACTAGCTAAATGAATACACCCACAGCAAGAACAGAGTGAATTTGTGGGGTTGTTAGTTGGCATAACTTCAGTGACTGTTAACAAGTCTTCATTCTTTATATATCAGTTGTAAGTCATAGTCCAATACGTGACTTATAGGAGAGATAAGTGCTATCATCATCTTGCAAATGAAGAGAGAGAAGCAAGAAGTGTAGGGCTCATCTGAGGCCACTGTGGAACAAGCAACTGAAAATCTGACAGCTTCAGGCCCATATTTACAAATGTAAATTGTCTGATGGCGTGGGTCTTGTCTTACTGGTCCCAACTCTTCCAGGGTACCTTAGTTCACAAACAAATCCTCTATTTGGAAATAACTTTTCAAGAATGATCTCTCACAGCCTGTGTTACGTTTAAATGGGATGTTGCCACAGAAATGTTCCGCGTTTCATGTTGTATTATCTGTTTGCTCTTTGATCAATACCTATTTCATGTTGAGTTTGCAATTAAGTGTCTTTCAGGAGATCCCAGCTTTGAGTGGATGTGTTGATTACTTGCCGGGGTGCTGCAGGAATTGGAGTGCGCAGGGCGGTGATTTGTTGGAGGAAGGCAAGCACCACAACCAGACCGTCCCTCCTACACCTCAGAGCTGTACCAGACCTTATGGCTGGGCAGGGCCCGCGTTATCATCTGCGCCGCGGGCTGTGCTTGGGGCTGTGCTGGGGCAGAGCTTGGGTTTTAGATTTACAGCAGTCCTGAGCTGCTGTTAGGATAGCAGAAAATCCAAACCGACGTAACTTGTGCAGCCTGCTTAAACCCACAGATATCATTTTAAATCTGTCAGTGTAAACGTTTGAACAAGTTTGAACGGGTTCTGCCCTTAAAATTTTTGCGTAAAATTTCATAGACTGATAAAGACACAAAGTACAGCTCAAAAAAGTCTCTGCCCTGTATGATTTTGAACACCCTTACCCATAAAAATAACTCCGTTTGTGGCTTTGGCCACACTTCAGCAGCAGGCGGAAAGCAGTCTGCCAGCGCCGGCAGGTGCCAGCCCGCCGAGCCCAGGGGCCCGGCGGCGCTGCGGGGCTTCGGGGCCT
>NW_020799105.1:3251914-3266105 GCF_003259725.1 Athene cunicularia
CCAGTAAGGTTATTCTGATGAGAGCAGTTAAATGAGGGCATCAAAGAAACATTTTAAAATCAATGGGAGTTTGATGTCTAGAGCCACTGGAGAGGTGGAGGTTAGCTGTGAGCTGAACTGCTGCTTGTGTGACAGCAAAGCCCCATCCCACGTGAAGAGAATAGAGTATTTCAGTTGGAAGGGACCTACAATGGTCATCCAAGTCCAACTGCCTGACCAAGTTAAAACATGGTATAAGGGCACTGTCCAAATGCCTCTTGAGCATTGACAGGCTTGGGGCATCGACCACCTCTCTAGGAAGCCTGTTCCAGTGTTTGACCACCCTCTTGGTAAAGAAATGCTTCCTAATGCCTAGCCTGAACCTCCCCAGGTGCAGCTTTGAACCATTCCCATGTGTCCTGTCACAGGATCCCAGGGAGAAGAGCTCAGCACCTCCCTCTCCACATCCCTTCTCAGAAAAGCTGTAGAGAGCAATGAGGTTGCCCGCCAGCCTCCTTTTCACTAAATTAGACAAGCCTAAAGTCCTCAGCTGCTCCTCACAGGACATGCCTACAGACACTTCACAGCTCTGTTGCCTTCCTCTGGATGCATTCAAGGACCTCACATCCTTCTTAAATCATGGAGCCCAGCACTGCGGCTGTGAAAGCACACGGCCTGTTTAGAGCAAAGCCTCCCGTGGGATCAGGATTTAGCATTTTGAGCCGGTTAGGAAATGGCAAGGGGAATTGCATTACTGCAGATGTGTGTGTGTTCTGCAGAGGGGAAGGTTGGAAAAGGCTTTAAAGCTCCCCCCCAGGCTTCAGAGGAAAAGGATGTATCAATAAATATAAACCAAGTGAGAAAATCGTGCAAAAAATTACTCTGAAGGTGGCAGGCACTTTGATATCTTAGGATGGGTTCCCTCAGTTCTCTCAGGGGCTGCATTACCTCTGCTGAGTGTTGTGATCGGTTTGTGCAGGCCTAGGTGGCAACCCGAGGGAGCATTCGGAGCCCTGCTCGGGATTCTGAGATCCTATCCCAACTCCTCCAGGAAGCACCGGCCCAGCCTCTGCTGCCCTTCTCCCCCAGGGCTCAGGCTCAGGGGTGGGAATGGCAGTGAGTGCTGCTTATGAGTTGGTAGAGGGCAGGGTGGACTGCTTGGGAGGAGCATGTTTCTGTAGGTAAGACTGGTCCCGATCTATTCTTGGGAAGCCCAGGGCGGCAGCAGGGATGTGAGGAACTCTGAAGGACCACGTCACCCTGTTCTTCTAAGACCTGCTAGCCTGATACTCATACTCACCTAGCAAGTCTGAAGTTACCTGGCTTGGTGAATTCCAGGGGAAAATACCAGGACTAGCTTCCTAATGGAAAGTATATGTTTATGGCATTTATCACAGTTGCTTTCTCTTCTTTCTTCCTCTGAACTCCCTTGTTATTTTATATGCAAGTTCCACATTGCTTTCATTTGTTTCCTTTGGAAGATGTTTACTTAATCTCTGTGTTCCATATATTTGGCTGTCCTTGTTGCCCTTCTTACTTGTGAATGGTAATGACCAGCTAAGTCTCTGTCACTTCATACACGAGGCTGGGATATTTTTTCCACTGGCACAATTGACATGCATCTGCAAGAAATGTTAGTGCAGCCAAATGAGAAGGAGCAGAAAAAAGCAACAAGAGTGGAAAAGTGTGGGATGCTGCCTTCTGGGGGCAGTGTGCGCTTGTGTAATTATAGTAACCATGATCAACTTTATTTCTCAAGTGCAAACTGTGTGCTTGTTGTTTCAAGAATTCCTCTTTTGCTGGAACTACCACCCCATCAGATCTAGTATGGCTCTTTACGCCTCCTGTGCTCATTAACAGTGGGGTCATTACTTGAGAAATTAAGTAAATACTTCCCTTACCACCACCTCCAGTTCCCAGAGTTTTGTCTCTTTTTACTTTAGGTATCTTTGGAGTATTTTTTTCTTTGTTTCTCAATACGTAAGTGTGTTGATCTTTCCCTTATTACCCTCCTAGATGCTATCTGGAGGGACCCTATAGAGATACCCTTTGTGAAGGCTGAGCTTTCAGTAAAGGTTATCTAGGCAAACTGCTAAAACCAGCAGTTAGAGGTTCTCCTGCCTATAGTGTGACACATGACAGAAGAAAGTGGCACCTTCAGCCTCAAAAACCTTCATTCACAGCAGACCTCTCCTGGGTGCTGAAAGATATGCTTTGGAGTCTTTGATTTCTCTTCTGTTACAGTGTATATACTAAAACAGTATAGCATAATTATTTTCTGAAAAACACAAGAAATTAATAATTAAGATAGATTGGTTTGTTTGTTGTAGTACATCCTCATGCTTATAAATCTTTTGCATTAGAAGCTTTCTGAGATGGACACAAAAAGAATGAGTACCTCATAGCGAGCCCAGCCTGATGTTAAATCTGCAGTAATTTTCAGGAAAAATTACTTAAGTTAATTATGGTGGGATAATGGGGTATGCATCACATTTTGCCTTGTGCTTTTCCCCCTCCTTTTTATACGTAATATTAAAAGACTGTTTTAAATAGATTCTTAGAAATTTAATTTTAAAATATATACTTGGCTATCTTGTATAAATCAGGTCTTTTCCTCAACTATGTTAATGGATTTCTGTCAATTCTCCTTTAAATAGCTAAAAAATACAGAGTGATAGAGATAATTTTGTAAGTGCCAAAAATCTCTTTAAACCTAGTAAACTGAATCTAAATTATGGTTTCTGATTTCTCCATTGAGGTAAAGAATACAGAAAATGAAAAGATAAATATCTTCTGAGCCCTTTCTCTAAATAGTTTTATGCCAGGATTAGGAGGTCTGCCTATGTAATGATGTCCAGGCATGGACAATGTCCAGGCATTATTGCAACTCTCTTATTATCTCATTCTACTGTACATCACTGTGTAAATACTTGCTGACCTGTGCAAGTAAGTAGCCCATCTCCAAAGAGTTCTGTTTACCTCCAAGAAGGCACAATAACCATTCAGTAGAGGAGATGATTTATGATGAAAAGGCAGGGTCACCTGCTTCAAGATCCTATTGTAAGGTTAGACTTAAACAAGGGAACTCTGGTAAATGAGCACAAAGAGGGTTTTATGGGCTCAGAACACAAAAAAAGAAGAAGGTGTAATGTCAAGAGCAGGACACACAGACCCACAGATGAAGCTGATTGAAAGGAATAGAGTTTTGCAATATGGGTAGTTCATAACCCTTAAACTGGAAGTGTTTTCTTAGATAATTAAACCACAGGATTAAATAGTCTAAAATGACTGTCGTGGATGTGGTTTTAATTCTCAGACAGTCTAGAGATCTTGGCAAGTGGAGTCTTTACACCTGGGAGGGATTTATGTGTCCAGTTATGCAGCCTTAGCCAGGGTTGCAGGTAAGTGACCTTTGCAGTGAGCATGCACCGCACCTTCGCAGCCTGACCCGGCAGCAGCGCCACAGGGCCAGGCCGGCTGCAGACCCCAGGTGTCTCTGGGCAACGTTTTCTTGAGGACACCTGAGCATCTCATATATGTGACTGGTGATCAAAACTCTTCCAGTGCAGCACGAAGCTCAGCTGAGGCTCTCCTACCTTCCTTTCTACTAAGATTTTTTGACTGTTAAGGAAGAAATCTGAAGCCATTTGGTTTGGACTGTCTTTCATGGGTTTATGTACTGTGATCTCCTGATGACATTTCCTTTTCACTGCTGTCTGTAGGACTTGAGATCTTGCCATACTGATGCTTGTTTTATAAATGCTAAATTGCATTGACAATATATTGCTATTTCTCCCACAGTGGCCTTTCTTTTTTTTTGAGTCAGTAGTAGCAGGACTGTTCAAGTATTTGCTAAAACTTTTTCACTTTCCTTGCCTTCCTCTCAGATGTTCCACATCTGTTTCAACTGTATGTAGCTTGCATATTTTTCCTTGCTGCTTCTTAAATCTTTACTATGTCCCATATACATTACTGGCTGGCCTTCACAGACTAAGTACTCAGCACTGTGTCTCTTCCCTTTCAGATGGGTGGACTCACATGGGGATAGGTTCCCACAAGCATCATTCTCAAAGGGCACGTGTGCTTCTAAGATGGTCCTGAAAGCAGCAGGCAAGTCCTGCATGTCGCTTGTCTTCTGCTCCTGTTCCTAAAACAGTTCCAGAAGCAAAAACAATTCCAGAAACAACTTACATAGACAGGGTTCCACACAATGCCAGCACACGCAGGACGTTGTTGACCGCCAGCCTGTTCTAGCATTTGAAGTTATGCTGGAAACTTGTATTCTGAATGTCATCGTTGCTGGGTCTTGTTGCAATAGCCTAAGACTAGAGGAACCATGTGTTGTGTGTTTGAATAAAACATTTTACTGAAATGGTGGAATGGCAGACTTGGGACAACCAGAAACCATTGATATTATGTATCCTTTTCACTTAATACAATGCTTTCTATTGTACTGGCTATACACTTTGTAACTAACAAAGTTTTAGCTCCAGAAAGGCGTTACATACTCTTGTCTCTGGCAATCAGATAAATTTCTGTGAGGTTTGGTCTGTTAGCAGGTGGACAAATAAGTACATATAAATTTAATGCACAAAGGGTGTATGGTGAGTCTAAAGCAGCCACATATCTAAATCAGCTGAGCAGCAAGCATAGCTCAAAACTGTGTCCATCACAATGTTTCATATACAGAAAGGAACAAACATTACTCATGGTAAAGCAGGTCTGTTAGTGGTATTGGACAGTCACATGTGCCCCAAAAACTGGTGATCTAGGCAGCTACCTTTATGATATCAGTGTTGGTAAACAGACTTTAGAAAATGCTGAAGAAACAGTTTCAGTTACCAGAAGTGCACACTAACCCAAGGGAACAAGAGGATTATAACCTCTAGACAGAAGGATGAAGACATAGATTGAAATAAATAGGCAATATTTATGTTTAGAGAGCGTCTAAGTTGTTGATAAAAAAATATGGGCACAATATGAAGCTATCCTCAAAGAAAGAGAAATGGAATCATATGGGAGCTCTGAAAGTTGTGTGTGTGCCTGTTAAAATTTTGTTTCACTCTGTAATGGTATTTCTAGTGACATACAAGTAGGTTTTTAGCTCCTCTGTTCCCCCTTGCTGCAGGGAAGTGCAAACTGGGAATAGGATTTTCAAGTCCTCAACTGGCATCATTCATCAAATGAATTACACTGGTTCCTGGGCCAACACCATCCCAGCCCCCAGCTTGGGGGCTGTCCAGTAAAGTCAGACCAGACTGTGCTTTCACCTGCCACCATGCTTGCCTAGGAGCAGAGACAGATGCCAAAGCTGAGACAGATGTTATTTCTATGGATTTTCTTTACTGCCAGCAGGTGTGATTTCCGTAGGGAGCTTGCTCTTCCCTTGAGAATGACAGTCCAGTGCTACAGCCATGTGGGATCACAGAGTGCACATTCTCTTCCAAACTCACTCAGAGCCAAAAGCTAAATGAAGATTGCCCCATAATTGTATCATCAGCATTTAATTTCTCATGTAAACATAAAATGTTTGGTCACTTTCTCTGACACCCACTAGCCTATCCTTCTTTGCTGTAGGGAGCTCACTTTAAGTCAGTTCCTCCCTGTTGTCTCTGGATCCTTGACCTTTACAGATTCTGACTTTTTCGTGTGTGTGTGTCTTGAAATACATATATATAAACATCTTTAATCTTTCCTTGCACAGTTTATGGTATGTCTCTGATTTTGTTCCCATTTATGGGACTGCAGTACATACATACACATAGGCTATGCACCATCCAGTTGCATGTACACATGCACACCTCATGCAGCATGAGTCACCTTATTCACATCTTTGTGACCAGAAACACAGTTCTGCTTCATGCATTCGCACACACTTCTGTGATTTGCAGGTACTGAAGAAACAAACAGCTGTAAGCTAGCATCTTACTCAGCTGTGGTGATGTATTTTTCGCTAGTGCTTTTCAAATGTAACATAAGGTCATTAAACATGGAAATAATATCCTCCTCTGCAGTACAGAAATTCCTTTAGATACTTTGAGGGCTTCTGAATGTGCAAATATTTGTGTTTCCACGGTCAGGTGTATTTGCCTCCTGCCCTTCAAAGGCAGGAAGTCTGTGTCACTGCAGGACACCCAGTGGTGGATTTTAATGGGGATCCCAACCCAAAATGACAGATCTTGGGTGGAATTTTTTTAGCCTGTCAAGAACCATCTTTTTTTCTTTTGCATTTTAGTTTTATTAACAAGATACAAGGAACACAGTACACTCAGAAGGAGGCATAGGAAACAGTAACATTCACAGCCACTTCACAGGAAAGTGTTGGAGGAGAACAACAAAGTTTTAGTGAGTTTTTAATTGTGAATGGTATGCTGTGCTGAAGACACAGTTCTGAGGAGAAATCTGGTGAGAACTGCATGTGTAATTCTGAGTGGCACCACTGCATTACCTTCATCCAAAATCAAGATCAATAGGAAAGTGTCTGCAGCTGTTCATGTTGGAGGAACAATCTGAATTCTGCCTTTCTGTGGTGGCTGCATTCCCATGAGGTCATGAGAGAGTCACTGTCCCACTCTCTGCCTCATTTCTCTCATTGTAAAACATGATTTACTTTACTTACTCCCACAGGTTTTGTGACTGTTAATGGGGAGTATAAATCACTGTTTTAGTATTGCTCTGGCAGGGTAATCAGGCCCATCTTTCTCACTGCGTGTCCTCTGTTCATCACATGCAGGCAGAACTGAACCCTGGAGAAATTGGAGAGTTCAGCTACTGGTTGGAGGCCTTGCTGTGGTTCCCAAATACCCTCTTGCTACACTTGTTGGCTCAGGCTATGTTTGTAAACACCCACAGGCCCTCTCCTTTGGATTGTTCCTTGGAGCCAGATTTTCTTTTGATGTTAAACAGGATGTGTGTGTTAATTAATTTATTTTACTCAGGATAGGAAATCGCTGCCAATGTTCTTTGAAGAGTCCTGTGAGCCATCTCTCCCCTCACCTAAACATTCAGCCAATGTTGGTTAAAGTGTTTATTTTTTTTAACTATGCATAAATGTTAATCTGGCTGTTTTACAGCAGAGAGGTTTTACAGGCTCCTTTAAAATGTCAAGGTCATGTTTAAACAGTTACTATTTAAACTGAGGACATGAAGCACTGGACCAAGAGGATTCAGACATGAAAAAATGAAAACCAGTATTTTCCGCTAACAGGTGTTATTTGAGAGTTTAGTGCTGGTGAAAGTGATGGCGAAATACTTTGGAGACTGATTGTTTCTGCGTCTAATTCTTTGTACTTGTATCGTGGACACTTGGTGAAAATACACCCTTCCTGCATTAGTCCTAAATTGAAAGGGCTTCTGCCTGGTGATGACAGGAAAGCACGGCTCTATAAACGTTGACTTCCTGAGACTTCCAGGAGGCGCCAGTTCATGCCAATTACAGCAGGGACTTCTGTGATGTGGAAGTACTCTACTTCATGGTTTAGAATGGTCTAGGAGGCTGTGATTATTAAATGTTGCTTGTGAGGTCTCCCAGATTCAGGGTAATCTTTCAGGAGAAAAGGACTGAGAATCCTAGTGCTAGATTATTATGTCATTTTGCATATTATAATGCTGCACTCCCACTTGGCTAAGGAGCACAGGGCGCTTCTTTTCAAAACCCTAAACTTTCAAACTGCAAGTTTGACAAAAATAATCAAGATTTATGGAATGCTATTAAGTTATATTTAAGATGGAAGAAAGCAAACTCCTGTATTTTTAAAAATTACCTTATCCTTTTTTTTGATAACATTAAATAACTCTCGTCTGGGTTTGATGTTGAATTGGTAGGGTGTTATGATTTGAGACCTGATGCAGTTCAAACTGATCAGCCTATCACATGTTATCAGACATGTACAGTGTTTTAACAAACAAGACCAGACAGATGCCTTGTTCTGAAGAGACTGCAGTCTGAGACTGATCTTTCAAGACACTGTATGATGGAAATGATTTGGTCTCTTTGTAATCTCAGGTGTCTGCATACATGTCAGTGCAGGTCTGGCGTCTAGCACTGTAATCTAGGACAATAATCCACAGCCATTTAAATCAAGAACTAACAGAGAACTTAATGGAAAAAGTTTAGTATCTCCCCAAGGACTGTGCCATAAATTCAACTGAGATGACAGGAAGGAATTGCAAGATGCATAGTGTGAGATACATTAAGTTTATCTTTAAGTTGAATTCAAACAGAGTTAGTAATGGCCAAATGTTATGATGACTTTGGTGGTTTTCCCAGTGATCTGTGCTCCATTTTAAAAAGCAAAGAAACAAAATTTCTTGTGGCTGGCACTACATAGAAGTCTTTTTTTTAGCAGTAGCAATAGATGGCAATGACTGATCCACAGAAACCAAACGGCTCATTTCTCATTCCTTTTGGTTATGGGTGACCCACAGCAATGAGGGACTTGCTTGTTCATATTCTTCTCAACACTGACAGACAGCATTCAGCTCATGAGAACTGTCCATCCATCATCTTTCTTGCAGTATTAGTCTTCCCCTTGACAGAGACCTTATTTCAAAAAAGAGGGAGACCCCACTCCATGATGTGGCATTAGTTTTCAGTGATCAATACCATTAGGTATGGTTTATGTATAATGCCATACAATAAGTTGGTGGAGATATCTGGGATATAGGGAGAAATCCATGTTCATCCTTTATGTAACAGTCATTGAGTCACACAATCTTGTTTAAACAAACAGTGTGAATCTTAAAATAGCCTCTGGACATTCCACTGTGATGGCCATATTCAAATGAATGTTCAAGATGTTTCCCCACTATCGTATACCCACACAGTAACCCTTCAGTGGCAGCAGAGCCATCTAGAGACAGTATTAAGCTACACTTGGCACTGAGCACACAGATCTGTTCATTTGCTCTGGTGAAGCAGGCAAATCTGCTTGTCTATTGTACCTCCACCAAGGGAGGCAATAGACATGAAACATTCTGAGGTTAAGCTCATCTGAGGGTGATTTTAACATACCAGTTATTGTTACTGGCTAATTATTAGAGGAATTAATGGAACACGACCTTGTTGCCATATAAATGGTGGGAAACCCTGCTCTTCAACTGATTAACAATTGACATTGGCCAGTTTCAAGAAGATAGGAATGAAAACTCAGAATTCTTTGAATGCAGTATTATTAATATCGCTATAGATACAGAACTAGAGGAAATTGTTCTTACTGCTCAGAACATTTGTCTGATTTCTGTAACCCTTGCTGGTGTTTCCTATAGTGTCTTACTGATACATTTCAAAGGATAGTTTAGATATGGTGAAAGCATAAATATTTTGTGGAACTGATCAGTTAAGAGAGCAGCCAGTAGACATTGGAGCTGAGCACTCAGAAATTGTTTAGTGGTGTCTCTCTAGTAAAGAAAGCTTCAAAGAGGAGGCTGGAAAGGCTACTCTTCTGGAGCTCACTCAGTTTCTAACCTAGAGCTCAAGCTAGTATTGCAGGGACTTGGATTTTCACATAAATTCAGGCTGCTGCAGCCCATACTTGTATGGGTCTGCAGGTGAAGTACTCAGCTCTTCAAGACTGTTGATGTGTTACCTTCCACCAGGCTTTGACTATATCATGTGTACTTGTACAGGAATCCAAAACAGGCTGTGAAATCAGTTAATAAAACTGGTATTAATCCCTCAGTAAAGGTAGAATAAGGCTCCAGAGAAAAGACTGTGTGGCGTGAGCTTATGGCAGCTAAATAAGCTGAATGTGTACTGAATGCTTCCCTTTCCTAGTTGGGGACCTAACTTGTACTTCTGAAATCCAAACTTGCAAGCACTTCAAGCTGAGAGGCGAATACCTCATGTCTAGGTGGCTTGCAAAACTCCCAATGAAAGGCATGTGTCCCCATGAGTCACTGGGGGAGTGGGGGAACCAGTCAGTCTATCAGCAGGCACACAGGGCCTGCCCAGGGGCACCCAGGCACTGAGATCCTGCCGGATCATAGCTACCCCCTCCTTTGTCTTGAACTCCCTTGGGGGCAGTGACCCGCAGCATTGAAGAGCAGATGTATAGAACAGGGATGGCCATGTGAACATACCCACTGACCCTATGTCATAACAGGAGAGAGCATTCAGTGACATTAAAATAGAACAAATTTGCAGTGATATCAGGTTATATGTTTTATGAGCCATATAATTAACATGCAACACTCAGTGCCATGGGATATTATTGACTTAAATAGCTTAGTAAGTATCAAAAAGGATTAGGCATTGACATGAAACAGAATAGCATTTGCACCGAGACAAGCTAGGATCAAAATTACAAGGGCTACCAATCCTTGTGCTTCAGGGCATATTTTGATCATCAGCTTGGGGTCAGGAGGAACGCCACTCTCTAATCCAGTAGTGTGCAGTATGCACGTGGGTTATAGTTATACAGATGTCTTTATTGGCCTGTTTTTATTCCTTTCCTTTCTCCTTCTCTGTCTTACTTTCATCCCCTCCTGTTCTCCCTCCCTCACATTTATTATCTGGAATAGGTCACTACTGAAGACAAGACACTAAACTAGATGGATGGCTGAATAGTCTGTACTAATAGGGTAATTTAGTGTTTGCTTCTCTCTAGAACTGTAACATTTATTTCAAATATAAATTTTATATTCACTCACTAAAAGTTCCTCTCTTTCCAACCTTCCTTCTATGCACGCTACTTTTTATTTTTGTCAGCTAAAGCTAAAAATCCACTTAGGCTCATTTGAATCATGATTTTTCAGAGGTAACAAATGAACCTCAATTTGTGAGAAGAAAGAGAACAACCAGGCATAATAAAGGAACCTGATTTTTCTCGTAGATACTTAACAATTGCTTAAGTAAAAAAAAAAAAAAAAAAAGAGAGATCTTGTATTGTAGAGCCAACGTAAATAATCACCTATGAAAATAAGGGGTTTTCTTCTGTGTACATGACAGTGACTCTGTGGACAGCCACGACAAAATGATGCTTGATTTGGGTAACACTTTGCATTTTCCTCTGTAGAGACTTAAGCAAAATAATTACTAAGAATTTTAACACTTTTTCTCACTTTCACCTGCCAAAAAATTCCACATTTTAAGATGATACAAAATTTCACACAGCTCTAGAGGTTTGGGTGTTTTGTTTTGTATTTTCGTTTGTTACTATAGTGAAGTAGTGCCAGGAAGTCCCATGTAAGAGCAGGGCAGGTTGAATTTTATATTCTGTAAGTTCCTTGCCTCTAAATAGACAGACTGGACAGCAGTGGCACAGTGAAGAAAATTACTTGACTCTTTGTGGGACCCCAAGTTAACAGCATAAAACCAGACACCTTCTATTTAAAAAATATGCCTACTCATTTTATTTGTTGCTTATTTCTTTTTTTCTTCTTGTCTTCACCCTCCCAGACTTAATTTCTAACTTCACCCATTCTTACCCCTCCCTGGTCCTTTATTTTTGCTATTAACCTCAGCCAGTGCTGCTCCAATCAGCACACTGATATTGCTGCCCTCTGGCTTATTCAACCTTGCTGGAAAGATGCTATTGTGCAGCTTCTCCAGCATCCTTCCCATTTTCCACAGTGGTCAAATTTCAGTTAGTCTCTGCAAACTCATTTTGTAGTCCTTTACTCTGCTTCCCTAAAGACCAATGCTTTTTTGTTATTGCCTTCCCACAGATATTCTTCAACATGCCAAAGCTGACCTTAGGCTCCATGGACAGATAGGGCCTGATCCAAAGTCCATTAACATCAGAGGAAATGTCCATTTACACCCAAGTCCTTTGTATTTTATTTCTTTAGTGTCTCTTACTCAGCTCCAGTTATTAAAATCAGATTAACCCCTTACAGTTTAGCGTACTGTATAAGCCAAACTGTGCTACCAAAAGACAGGGGCTCTGCTAATGTGAAATCTGCAGCTGGCTAATACTAAAAGCAAGGTATCTCTTCCAGATTTCAATCCTGCATAACTGAGGTCAGAATCTCCTTTACTGTTCATTAGCTGAATCTCCCATTACTAGCACACAGGCTTGCTCAAAACCATGTTTACTGTTCAGATATTTCCTAGTCCCTACAACATTATTCTGACCAGACACCATTCAAAATTCACCTCTGTTTGTGGTTTTACTCTCAGTACAAGTAGGCTGCTATGTCAGCCAGAACATCAATATTTCTTTCTGTTGACACAATACTCTCTTATCCATATTGCCACCCCTCCTCCTGCTTCATTTTGTCTACATTCCTTTTGAAAACTCTACTCCCATAATTTAGTCTCCCACTCAGTACTTGGTTTAATCAAGTCTGTCACTCAATTTATATCCCACTTCTCACTTAACACAAGCTTCTCAGTTAGCAATCTGTTTCTGTAGCACTTGCTGTGCATAACACATGGTTAGCTTTTCTTTCCACACTTGGTCCTCTGTTCGCTTTCTGATTTCCAGACCTCACTTTTCCTTGTAACACTTGAAGATGAGAAACTTCCTCTTCTGTCTCCCTCTTTTTATGTTTCTCATGTATTTTTATGAGACCACTGCAATCAGGGCTTCTTAAATATCATGGGGTGCTTTGTGTAGGGCACAGAACAGCCTTTGAGTCCAGTTAAAAGTTTTCAACTGCAGAATCTCACTATGTTTAACACATAGCTTTAGGTAAACCTCTCTTGTTGCTGTATTTCTTTCTCATGGCTTGTACCCCTTTCCATCTTCATCATCTTTCCTTGGTTTGTAGGAACACAGGACAAACACACAAAAGCTCAGATTCTCTCCCTCTGGCTGCTCATTCAGCACAGCGTGCTAAAAGCTTATCTTAAACATCCATCCTCAGTTTTTGTGTGGAGGAACAAAGAATGGAACAGAGTCCTTTTTCCAGTTGTTCCGTACATTTTAACACAGAGGACCAGGTTGCATATATCTTGACTACATTGCCTAGTGCAACCACAACACAAACTTAACAGTTCACCTTTCCTTCACAAAGAACATCTAATGTCATTCTGGATGGTGGAAGTGTGCTGCGGGTTGTATATCAGCAACATTGCCCACCACTGCATCTAGGCTCCCATTCGAGTTTCATGTTATCAGTCAATTTCCCTGGTAAGGACCGTGGGTTGTCAGACTGTTTTTCCCCTCTTCTGCAACTCTTCTAACTGTTAGAGAAACTGGTGGACCACTGATTAAGGCTGTTGGAGCAGTTCTAGCTCGGCAGGAGGCAGATTCACTGATTGGCACCTGTTGGATAGATCATTTGTTAGTTCTCTCGATTATTCTGCTGGATCAGCAGGTTTCCAGGTTTAAATGCTGGCATGGTGCAAGATGCAGAATGCTGTTGTTTCATAATCACCTTCTAGAAGTATTTCTTTGTTGTAATAGTACTGTTATGTTGTCCTACTTTTGCTATCTACTTTCTGCATAGGCTGGGTGAATTTTTGCCCACTGCATCACTTAAGTGTAAGACTTTGCAGCACTGGGCTGGCTGCATTTAACGTGGAGACAGGGAGTGGGGGGGAATATGCTGGCGGCTGCTGTCAGTGCTTTTTGTGTGATTGAGTAACACGACAATTTTGTAGTCCAGTCACAGAGCAGTAATGCATGGTACTTGTACAGTACTCTTCATTTTCAGATCAGTTAAATACTGTTCCTGGCTTACAGTATCTCACCCGTCTCTCTGTATGTTGTTAACATAGCTTGCGCTCCTGGTCGCACAGGAGAGGCCAGAGCAGTCCTTCCCTCTCTGGCTGGATCAGTGACTGCTCTATATAAATCTGCATATTAAGCATATTTGGTAATTGTTCAGACAGACTCACTTAAGTAAGAGGTGAAAATAAACTTGCTTATAAAGGCACCGCAGACAGCACTCTCGGCTGGTGTGCTACTAGACTCAGAACAGAGGCTGGTTTGTTTTCTTTTGCAGTTAGAGACTGACGATTTTTGTTCACCTTCTGCATCCGAGTCCCATCACCATAAACCATACGTGTGTGCGAATGCCGGACTCGCTCTGTGGCAGTTTCCATCCATCTCGCGCGTTACCGCTCTACCTCTGCGCCATATGGTTCATTTCCTCGGGGACTCCCCCGCGCACCCCCAAGGTCGAGCAGCCCGACAGCCGGGCAGCGGCCTGGGCCCAACTCTGCGGTGGCTTGGCAGGACTTGGGGCTCCGCTTGTCCCGCTCGCGGGGGACAACGCAGCGCGGCGGCTCCCCCGCGCTGGGCGGTGCCCTCAGACTGCGGCC
>NW_020799105.1:3266155-3272632 GCF_003259725.1 Athene cunicularia
GTGTATAAGAGACAGCTGCTGCACCGCGCTTCTCCCGCCCCGTCTCCGCGCTTGTCTCTGCATTGGCAGACCTGCTGCTGCAGCCTAGGACAGGGCTTTGCGGGTGGACCCTGGCGGGCAGGAAAGCGGTGGCGCAACGGCCGGAGTAGGATTGTGGGGACAGTGCGTTCCTGGGTGCTGGTGCTCCCCCCCTCCCTCCCTTCCTGCACCAGCTGCCGGGCTCTGCTGCATCTCTTCTCACCAGCCCGGTGTCCCCGTCCCTGCCCGCACTGCTGCAGCCGTGTGTCACTGAGCCCGGGCCCCGGTGCTGGTGCTCACCTTGCTGCTTATTGATTTGTATGTAGAGACTGAGGAAGGGGAGGAAAAGGCAGGACTCTGCAGTGTCGGGAGGATTCAAGCTATTTTAGGCTCTCTGTAGGGCTACCTGTCTTCTGGAGCCCTTGTGCAGCTTCTTTTCCCCTTTCTTTAAATATGTATGTTTGTCCATAGACGCAGGTTTGTGTTCTTGGTCTGAAGGACTTGGAATTTTCTGCTAGTTTTCTCTTACTTGTCTTTTTCCCTATTTTGGATCTTTCCCATAAAGCCAGTTGTTACTCTTTTCCCACCCTGTTTTACTGTTTTTTTTTAAAAGAGACTGCTTTCAAGCTCTCGTCTGTGTATTCCTGTAGATTTTGAGTCCCTATCTTTTCACCTTGTTCTCTGTTGTATTATTTCTTTTTGTCCGCACAGAAATCCTTCTTCCCTCTCAGACCTCTTCTCCAAGTGGCTTTTTGGAATAGTTGTAATAATATCAATAGTTCCACCTTGAGAAAATGTACAAAGCCTTGTAGCTTCATACTCACTTCATTAATAGGTACATGCTTATCCTCATTTTGCAGGTGGGTAGAGAGATGTAAGAGAACTAGTAACTTCTGCAAAGCGTTGTAGCGATTTCGTGGCACTTGAACATGGGAGAAAAAAAGTCCTGGTTGTCTGATGTAACTGCTGGGGATACTGTCTTTGGGAGATGGACTTACGGGCTAGTGCTTGCAGCGTCGTTCTGAGCTGCTTGTCTCCTATTCATCAATCCCTTCATGTCCTGTTTCTGTGCCCGTATGGTCTCTCTCTTCCCTGCACAGTGTGCTGTTCTTACAGCACTGTCTGTGAGGGGACTTGAGGGGTCTTCAGGAAGCTTGAGTACCATGTAGACTAGGTTTTATTTGCTGATCAGTCAGCATGCACCGTTCATCAGTGTCATGTGTTGTTTCCCTCCTCTGTATGTCTTCTGGCCTGTCCTTAATCTGCTCTGGGGATAGAAATTGCTGCTATTGTATTCTTATTTTCAGTTTCATAGCTCCTACCCTCTTTATTTTTCTTTTAGGGGAGCCTTCTCTGTGGTCCGCAGATGTGTAAAGAAAAGTTCATCACAGGAATATGCTGCAAAAATCATCAACACAAAAAAACTGTCAGCCAGAGGTTAGTGTCTTCATCTACCCTTCTTCCTTTTATTGATAGAAAACACTTCACTGGAGTCGAAGCTGTAATAAGTTTAAGGGATCTGTAGTTGCTTGTCTCGGTCATTATTTCAGCATTACAAAATAATTGAGTTGTGTGGTAAAGAGGAGATTGAAAGGAGGCAGCGTGGGACAGTAGGAAAAAATTTCTGTACCTGGAAATGGGTACTCTGTGAAGTGATGTTGTGGTTTTTTTCTTTTTGAGATTTTTCTTCTGCAAGTTGAGCTAGAGGTATGTTTATAGAAGATTTATGTACGTTTGTGTGTACCGATCGCTCGTAATAAAGAGAAGTGCTGGGGACTGATTTTGCTGAATGCCTTTTCTATCTAGGAGATGTGTCTTACCAGAACAGATGTGATTATTTTTTTGGAAGGATAGATGCTATATGCCTTGCTCCTTTCATGCTGTAGTTAAACAAGGTGTGTTTGGAAACTAACAAGGTTGCCTTCAAAGACAGAAGTAGGCTGGATGGAGCAGTCTTGTGAATTTGACTTTCAACAAATTAGAACAAGTATTTTCTGTTGTTGTTAGTCCTGGAGCCTTCCAAAACCTGAGACCAGACTATAGTCTTATGAAAAGAGAAAAAAATCTTAACTCTTCTCCCAAGCTGTTGGTCTTCTGTTTTCCAGGGACATATGTATGCACAAAGGGTACCTTGTGTATCTTCTAGTGTGTAGGGAACCCTTACAGGGATTAAAGTTGCTTTGTGGGTGGGCTGGATGAGGGGAAGAATGAGAGAAACTGAACTGCAGTAAAAGGTGCTGAAAGCAGAGTGCGACAAGTTGAGATGCTAGAGGTGACTTCTTTCTAGAAGAGGTGAATAAGATGGGATCTAAGTCTATAGAGGCCTTTCAGATTTAACAAAACGAATGTCTTAAGGCCCTTGACTGTCTTGCTAGTTGAGTAGATGGCTTAATAGGGGGGTTGACTGAGAAATGAAAAAAGAGCAGGAGGAGGCGGCAAATGATCTTGATAAATCGAGAAGTGAAGAATGTTTTGCCTAATCCCTATAAAAGAGAAAAATAGAATATTTATTCTTTCTTTTGCTGGAATGTGAAATGTGATGATAATAGCAGAAGACAGCTTGAAGAATGGTGAAAAATTTCTATTTGCTGTAGTTTGCATGGAGAAGTAGTGTCAGAAGTCCAGTGTGCTGTGCCATGAAGGTTGATTTTTTTTTTTTTTTACTTAAGGAAGTAAGCATATGTGATAATGTGGTGTTTTGGTATCTAGCTTGAGTGGGGTCATGTTGAGGACCAACCAGCAGAGCCCTAGGTTGTTTAGGAGATGGCTGCAGATCTCATGAGAATTGATGTCCCCTCCATGGTCAGGTGACAGTGCCCACTGATGTAGATGGGATATCCTATCTCCTGAGTTCAAAATTAGTTCAACTTAATAAGGGAGAGGTTTAAAGGATGGCTTTGCTCTGCTGACAGCCATTAATGATAGGTTCGCTCCATAGAGTTCCCTGTGCATCCTGTAGTGAGGACTAAAGCTCAGGAGAGCCATCTTCTCAGATGCTAGTGGACACAATCCTACTCAGAGGAGGGAGAGGTAGCTTGATAAACTGATTGCAAATGAGAAACTGTTTTCTTACAAAAGAGGTGGTATTGAAGTTAACTCTGGAGATAAGAAAAATTGGGAAAACAGCAGGATGAATATAGTCAAAACAAAATTCAGAAACATAATAGCATAATTCCAAAAGTAACAGAACAACCGGTTGAGTCAATTTTTACGTGTTTGGACACCTAATGAGTTACAGAGGGAGCAATATATGGATTCTAATTGTTCTTCATATTAAGGTGATGGTGGTTTTATGACTGAGCAAGTAGGAAGACTTGAAGTATGGGTGCATGTAGCCCATGTTTTGATCTACTACTTACTTTCTAGATCTCATACCTTCCTATATATAAAATACATTAAGGATACCGTCCTGGTCCTCAGCTATATAACTCGGGGCAGCTGGCAATGATTTACTTAAAAAGGTATTGGTTAGGTAGAGGGTAAGTGTGGGGAGATCCAAGAAAGCAAATAGACATTTCTGCTAGTACAGAAGAATGTCACAAACAGGGACTGATCAGGTTTCATTGCAGTCTTATCTGAGGACTAAAGAATCTGTATTTACAGTGAAGAGTGGTTGGTGACTTCAGCTGATTATATAGGTTCCTCAGTTATTCCAGCTGTGTTTGCTGATAGCTCAAGTGGTTAGTACAAAAAGGGACCGAATATTTTGATAGGAACTTACTGAATTCACCTTGGAATAGGCCTTCAAAGCACTGAAGGGAAAATGCATGCTATTTAGACATTGCAGCTGTAAATCAGTGATTAGCGAGATTTGATTCAGCAACCTGAAAATGAAAGTTTCAGGGAAAGACATTTTAGAAAGCTCCCACGGGAGAACTACAGTGTTAATTCTGCAGTATCCTGGATATATGTTGGCTGATGCTTCCTTTCCCCAAGCTGGCACTTCTCCCTTGGGAGGCCATGTCTCTGCCCAGCACTACTTACGCGTGGGGCTTTCAGGTGCACCCAGTGCATGCCCGTCTGTTGCACAGGTTAACCAACCCACCCTCCTGACCTGCCTCCTGCGCTGTTAGTTTTCTTCTAGGCTTGGTCACAACACCAGAACATTCCCTCAGGTAGGAACAACCTGCCCCTCTCCAACTTAAGCATAGCTATATTTAACGTTTTGTACCTTCTCTAGCAGAATTACCTGTTTGTAATAACTGCTACTTCAGGAGTCCATGTCTTGCTGCTGCTGAGAAGTATGTCTAGCCCGTTGCTGCTTCACAGAAGTTTTGCCTGCTGTAGTGCTTCCATTGATTACATCCAGGGAAATAGTAGCAAAGCCTTGCTCTCCTTCTGTGTTACTTACTGTTACCTTTATTTTTCAAGGCTCTTGAAGAAATGCTAGGTAGTTGACTGGGAAGTGCTGAATAGCTTGTACAAAGCTGAAAAGGAGGGAGACGAACACTTCAGGGTGATTTGTATGCGTTTAAAGCGTTCTGTATTACTTGACATGTTTATCAAACTGTTTTCTTAAAGCAGTAAAGAGTTGAAGTGGCATGGTGCTGTTACAGGGCTTTTCTGTAAAAACAAAGGATGAATGTGGTGCTGGTCTTTGTGAAGGGCGGTCCTAACAACTTCAGTCTAGTAAGCTTCACCCTTTGTAAAATACAAAGTCAGATGTTGAGAGGAGAGTCTGTTTCTCTATTGTCTATGATTTTTGGATTCCTGTTCTCATTCTTTTTTAATAAATCATGTAAGAGCTGGTCTAGATTAAAATTCATATTTCTGCTTTAATGAAGTATTTGATATTTTTCATATTGTGTTGATGCTTAAGACTGCCTGGTGAAGAGTATGCCAAGAACTTTAATGTTAAATAGGGGCCAAATGCTTGTGGAAAGGGAGGGGAAACAGACATCACCTCAGTCAGTGCTCAGCTGACATATAAGAGAAGTGGTTATTACACATGGGGGAAATACAGTGCTTCAGTCATCTGAAGTCCCTATGGGATTGAACACACAGGCTTTTACCAGAGCTACAGGTAGAGGGAAGTAATAACTGCAGTTTTTTGGAAGTTGTTTTGTGGGTCACCAGAATGCTTTTTGAAGATGAAAATTAATAGGAAATAGTGCTTCAGTTCCTGGACAGCAGTGAAGTTCAAAAAAAATAAAATTGCTTGCAGTGATCAAAAGGATCAAGAGAGAGCAGTTGCTTTAGTAGCAGTAGGGAAATATTCGGGATTTAACTCTCCAGTATGTAGTTTAAGCGATAGTCCTGCGTTGGAAGGAGGTAGGCAGAGCTCTATTGTGGTAATTTTTAGGATGTTGTTTATACCAAATAGTATACAGTGATACTACCACCATGTGTGGGAATTTTGGCTCTTGTTTGTTTGGGGTTTTTTTGGGAGAGGGGAATCTCTGTGCATTATTACATCTATTGTAAATTTCATTTGCTGCTGAAAATCTGTATCTTTCAACTCTTGCAAGTGACCTCTTGATGGAAAAGTGAAAAGCAGCTGTCTTGGAAGTTAGACTGCTTCACTGCTGCTTCTTGTTGTGACTTTGCTCTTGCCTGTGGAATAAAGAGGTGGATTCTCTCCCTTGCTCTCCATATTTCCAAATTTGTAAACCAGATTAAAATTCGCAGTCTACCCAGTTATTTTGTTGCTCCTGTAGGAGATTATGTGGATTGTGGGAGGAGCAGGGAATTACCTCTGTGTCAAACCCTGACAGGAAAAAAGCGCTCTCTACGCTTCCAGCTCAGCTCTTTTTCATACCCCTCTCTTCGCCTGGCTTTCAGTTCCGTAGTGGTTGCTGATTTGGGCTTTACAGTACGTTTTGTTGGAGGTTATCAGTAGTAGCTTTCCTGGACACTGAAATGTGGATCTGGAATGCTGCAGAGGAAGTTTAGCAGCCCCAGTCCCTACCCTCTACCTTGCTCTGCTCAGTAAATAAATGTTCTTATAATAGCAGGTGTTTGCCTTCGGATTCTCTGGGAATGCTCCTGTGGCTGCCGGGTTCGCAGCGCCGGGGGTGCCGCACAGCCAGCTGCGTTAGGTGGGCGCAGCGGTGGTGCAGTGCAGCCCGGCACCTCGGCTCCGGGGGAGAGCGGGGGGAGCCCGCCGCGCCGCTCCCGGGGGGCTGCAGCTCGAAGTCGAACTCGTGTAGAAATGTGGAATGCGGTAGGTGTCCTCTGCGTGCCCGGGCTCCTGGGCTGGGGACAAATGTCCCCTTCCGCGCAGAGGACGGCAGGGCAAACCGCGTCTGCTCGGCTGGAGTTGCGGAGCAGCCCAATAGGGTCTGGTCCCTTGGGGGGGGGGCTGCCCTTCCCGCAGGGTGGGCCTTGGGCTGGGTTTGGAGAGCTCCCCTCGCCCCAGCTCCTCCTCCTCCTCCCGCCGCCGCCCGCGGGGAGCCTGGGCGATGCTGCGCTGAGGGGGCGCACGGCGGAGGAGATGGGCCTCAGGGAGGGACTTGTTTG
>NW_020799105.1:3272682-3289369 GCF_003259725.1 Athene cunicularia
GGGGGGGGGGGGGCACACAGATTGGGCAGAAGCTCCTACTGCCTCCACATCAAGTGGCAGAAAGGTGCTTGGCAAGAGAGTTTGGTTTCTTGTTTTCCCAGTATAAACTGGATTTGTGTACAGCAGAGATGTGATTAGATGTAACTCCTGCACATGTCCCAAAGCCCTTGGCTCTAGAACATTTGCTATGATCAGTGAGCCACGACTGAAATATTTCCAGATGTCTCTCCAGTGAAGAGTAGGATGTTGGGCACACTAAATATTTGGGGCAGTGTGAGCTACTTGAATTTCTTGTAAGAAGGATTGGGTGCAAAAGCTATGGATTTTTTTGTTGTTGTTGGTTTTGGGGCACAGAGTGGAAATTTCACTGCCTCCAAATTTAATCCTTCTTTAGACAGTACCAAACCATCACTGCCAGAGGAGGACTCATCCATAGATCATAAGGAAATTTCTGAAGAGTGCTTCATCCCCCAAACAGTGCATCAGCACCACAGTTTAGGAGAGGACTATGAAAATCTTGTTCCCTTCCACACCCTGAAAGTATTATAGTTTTTCTGGCCCTGCAGATTGGATGAAGACAATTTTTAAAAGGGAAGCATGCTAGTATAAAAATCTCTTTCCACTCTGTCATCATGAGCACCATCTGTCTGCTTCACGACCCTGACAACCAGGGCATCACTCCCTTTTTACTAATTCTGGCCTGTCACCTGTTTTGGTGTTTCAGGTGTTTCTTTTTATTTTCTCTGATCTTGAAATATCTTGATTTTCACCAAGATAACAGACTTTACAAAATTCTTAATTTGCCAGTGTTTGACTATGGAATGAGATATTGTGTTGGCTGGGACAGGGGAAGAGGGCACTATCACCTGTCACCAGGATCACCAATGCAGGAAAGAAGCCTTGAATGTTGTAAAAGAAAATGTGAGGTGAGACTTGTGTGTTTGCCTGCAACAAGAATGATGTCAGTGCTCAAAGTAGTCATCCTGGGGAAAGCAGAGAGGCATTGGTTTCTGATGGGCAAATGCGTACTTAAGATTTTGAAGTGCTTGCTAGATTATTTTTTTTTTTTATTGTATGGGGAAAATGTCAAGCTGTAACTTAAACAACTGTAGTTCCTGTTGGCTCTTATGACAGTAAGCTTAATGCTTCAAAATGTGGGGTCCTATGAGTTATGTGGACCTCCGGTTCCTTTTTGTACATTCTTAAATTTACTGTCTATTTAAATATCACTGTATACTTCTGTTACAGCTCCCCGGGCATTGTGGTATTGCTGCCTACATGATTTTTGGAGAACAGTACCAGAATACTTCTGAAGAGATGGGCTGACAGTATCTTTAGAAATCAGCTTTTTGAACACTGAGGGTAGCCAAAGATCAGTGGGGTGTGGATTTATCTTTCTGGGGAAACTGAGTCTATAGTTGTTAGATTTTGATTCCTCATAACTTTTTCCACCAGTTTTTCTCTGGCTCCCTTTCTTTCTGTTTTAATTTTGAATTTGTCTTAAATGTTCATTTGTCTCTTGTGGATTGGTTATTTTAACCAGTAATTGTATTAATCCATAATGCTTTGATTGAAAATATCTCTTTAGTGGTGCTGCTTTACCCTTTGCTTCCTCCCAGAGAATATTGCGGGATTCCCATTGCTCCCACCTGTTAGATGAGCAGAGTGGCGAAGATGGTGGCTGGTGCAAGTGGCTAATTACTGATGACTCTGAGAATAATTCAGAGATGTAAGGAGAGCTGGTTAATGTTGTATCTTGCCTTTTTGTGATGGGGGTCGGAAAAGGAGGAAATAACTGGGGCTTTACTCCTGGTGTTGGGATCCATCTTGCTCTGCTTCTGGCAGAGTCAGAAGAATTCCCTGTCTGAGATGTGAGTAAATATGATGACCTTTCAGAGAATGTGTGTGCATATAGATGTGGTACTGTACTCTCAGCACTTTTACATTATGTTCCTGAGAGCATGCGTTACATATCTCTCCAAAGCGGTGACCTGGTGTCTTGCTGCTTTAATCCAAAGTTCCCATCTTGAGTTAGCATTCTTCCAAGCATCCTCAGCCCTGGGCTTTCATGTGGCTGGAGTCTGCTTAGCAGTGACACTGGGACAAGTCCAGTTAGTGTCCCCTTTCTGAGAAATCTTTTCTTGTTGCTAGAAGGCACAGGTGATTTGACTATTAAACACAAGACCCTTTTTCTGTGGGGCAGCAAAGGTAGCATGTGTCTTTGAAATGCTGTTGTTAGTGTGATTCTGTCAGAGTCCCAAAAATTGATCTGAGATCCATCTCGGAGAAAAGAGTAGGCATTGTGGGAATGAAGATACAGTTAATTTAAAAGGAAAACAAAACCTATGCAAACATATTTCTAGGGAAGGAAGGTGGCTGTGAAGGTGAGCCTGGGAGTGGGCATAGGTCTTTGCAGTCCTACCGAGCCAAAGGCTAAATGTCAGAAAAGGCAGGGAGTGGCAGCCTGCCTGCTGTGCCAGAGCTGCTGGGTTATCTCTGGGGGGCTGTTGCCCCAGTGGCAAACAGGGACTGAAAAATTTACCAGATGCACGTGAGCCAAAGGATTAAACTTTCTCATAGGAGGAAAGGGAGGGGGGGAGGAGGGTGGGTGATGATGTATTATGGAAGGACAGCATCCTCGTGAGAAATACCAGGCTCACTCTTCTATAGCCACTGGGATGGTGGTGGGGAATGTGGCCTGGCATTCCTCCTCTAGTCTAAACTCTGGGCAGTACTGCTCTGACAGATCTGCTCTTTGAAGAGGAGGTGAATGCACCCTGCTTTCACTGGGTAAATCGGCAGGATTTGCATTGTTTGGGCAAGTGAAATGTAAGAAGTGGGAAAAGATGGTGTCTGTTCTTTCTGTCTTTTTTGCTATTCCCTATACCCACAAATAACTCTAGTTCTTTACCTTGTGCTTAGAGCTTTTCTGCATCAGAGTCGGTGCAAATAATCGTCTCAGTGTTGCCTGCAGGTTTCAGACAATCGAACATGAAGCTAATCAGCCTGCACTGGTGTTATTGATAATGCAAGGCTGTTGTCATTGAAAATGTCTGATGCAAAACTGTGTCAACACTATGAGGGCTAGTACTGGTCTTGACCCTGCATACTGCTGTTGTCCCTGCTGGCTTCCCTTCCCAGAGCTGGAGTAGTGTCCCTGCGTATTAGAGCTGATAGCATGGGGAGGAAGGCCTGGATGGTGGGCAGGTAGTGTGTGAGAGAGGCCAGGCTTGAGCAGTTTTCCCACTACTGGAGTCTAAGGGAAGTCCTAACACTACCCTGTGCTGCAGCCTCCTTTGTGGAGGTTGATCATTATAAGGACTGGTCCTAGAAGAATTAGTCATTTGACTGGGGAACGAGGAGCTGGTGATGGGGTCTCTGCCCTCAGTGACCCATAGCTTGAAATGCAGTACCAGTTGGTTGTTTGCAGTACTGCCCATTATCATGGTAGCTTTTTGCAGGCTGCTTCAGGAAAGATGTGTGTCATCATGCCTGGCAAATGCCTGTGCAGCAACACACATACTAGCATACAATGTTTGTCTGCAGACTTAGTAAGATAGAATTACGGTAATTAAAACTAGTGTGGTTTGGTTTGTTTTTCTAGAAGGGCTTCTTCAACTTAAAACTTTTATTTATGAAAGGAGGCATTAGTATCTGTGGAAATTAGTGATATAGGTCTTTCCTGCTAGCTCAAATCCCAGTGGGCTTTTTAAGCCCCTGTGAATACAGACCATGAGTGAGAACAGAGATGTTAAGGCTCCAAAGCCAGTTCCTGAAAGCTTGTGGAAAGAATTCTTTCCTTTCCCTTCCCTCACTTCCACTCCTCTTCTAGGCAACTGAGTTATCTGGTGTAGGCTGCAGCTTGTCTAGTGGAGTAACTCGGTATTTGGATGTGCTTTATCTTCTGCTTTTACTGTGTCATCTCTGATAAGTCAGTTGGTGTAGACTGTGGTAAGTGATAACCGTGAAGAGAGAGATGTCATTTTTTGATGTTGAAGACAACTCTCCTTTGAAGGAGGAGGAGGTTTTCTCAATCCCAGGGGAGCATTGAGAAAAAGAGGCCTGACACAGCCTGAAGTCTGAAGTGAAAAGAGGAGGGAGAATAGCTTTAAATACATCTTTAAACTTAAGTGCAAAGTATTTTTTTCTTTCCTCTGAGCCCTCTTTTACAGGTGGAACAGATTGTAAGATAGCTCAAGAAGCTGAGTTTTACCCTGACTTCTCTCTTGAAGGACATTATTTCTTGAACCTGTTGCTTTGTTCCAAATCTGCCATACATTCCAGAGGGGTCTGCAGTTGGTGGTCTTGCTTCTGAGTGAGGGATCTCCTTGCCTGTGCAGCAGAATGTAGTCAGTCTGCAAAGTTCCCTGCAGCTCTGGAGATGTGAGAGATATGTGTGTTGACCCTCCTGCTGTGCTTGCTGCTAGAGACATGATATCATACACCTGACTTGAAATGTGACTTCAGAGGGGATAGTCCAGTGCTTTCTTAGGGACGCACTTACTAGATGCACATTTCAAATAGCGTGGGTGCCCTGGAAGCTTTTACAGGGAAAACAGCTTGTTAAAGCTCTTGTATTGGTCTCCTGTGCCTGCCAAATATACTTAGCATTTCTACTGTAGTGGAGCAGCTGTCATTCTGAAAATGTCCTTGTGTATCTTGGGGTTTTTTTTCCTTTTTTTTTTTTTTCTTCCTACACCCTTGTGTAAAAGCATGTAACTTTTTGTGGGTGATGGGCCAAGAAATCACCCAGGGTGGCTGGAGGAAAAGATAGATATGGAATAAGCAAGTTGTCTTTAGTGTCCACTGTAACCCACAGGGACTTGCTGTAAGGTTTTTCTTGGAGGCTTGTAGAGAGGCCTGGTGAGGCCAAGCAGGAGTTCTTTCTGTTGTTTGCCTCAAGAGTTATTGTGCTGTTAAGTTTAATTTTGCCTGCCTTGGGGCCTCTCCATCTAAGCTTTGGGTATCAAATGTCCTCTGTTGAGATTGTGTTGGAGAGATTAGAAGACTTGAAGTTGTGCAGCTTTATTCTATAACTTATGCCAGTGCAGAGACAAAGCTCAATCGTGATGGATGTGCTTCTTCAGTGCAAGTTAAAGTAGTGATTCATAGCTCTTGTGTTACTTTAAATATTCCTGATTTTTAGACTGCGGGATTGAAAAGTGACTTCTAGCTCTGCCCATTTTTGTTTGACTAGTATGTCATCTGGCCTAGAATCTGCCAGCTCTGCAGATGAGGATATTGTGTTGTGTTTACTGCTTGTTATGAAGTTGCCCAGGTAAAAAATTTCAGTTGTTAGCCTGATCAGTGCAGAGCAATGATCCACAGCCTTCTCTGTCTGAATTGCTCCTGCACTTAATAAGGATGATGTAGAGGAGCAGACTGTTGGTCAGCTCGTCTTTTCTGTGGAAGCACTTCTGTAGCAGCAGACTGGGAGTCAAGCTTTCATAACGTGCTTGTTTTCTCCAGACAGCCAAGTTCAGCATCAGAGATATGAAAAAAGAGGAACAAGGTAGTTTGCTTTTTTGATAACCATTATCAAATACTGCTGACAAGTCCAGGGGACTCTCCCTGCTGCTAGCAGTTTTATGTTGCTGCAGAGCTGGTTACCCAGCTTTAAAGAAGCACATTATGCCTCGTTAACTCTTTGTGGCTGGGTACACTTAGTTTCTTCAGTAGTCCCAAAGATGAATTTAAAAAGTTTTCCCACCCACCGCCTCACAAATGGTCAATAAGTTTCTTGTCTTTACTAGGTTTTTCAGCCTGCTTATCTCCCTGATGAAATAAGAAATGTTAACTGCTGCCATTTTTTTCTTGTTTGAAAAACAAGCTAAAACTCCTTCCCCATTCTGGAAACAAAACTCGGGTCTCACCAATGAAGTTAGCTTATCTGAGGAGATGGGGGGGCTGGCTTGGGAATGAGGAAACATGCAGCTCGACTGAACCAGAGGAATTTATATTCTTCCTTCTGCATCTCTGAAATCCTGGATCCTGCATTGCAGTGACTTGGCACTGTTGAGACCTGCTTCCCTGCCGCCACACTGTTAACCTTGTCTGCTAACCAGCTGTAGTCTGATACTTACTTAGCCAGTTCATCCAAATCCACTGGCACCTGATGTGATCTGCTGATGGGGAGAAGAAAGGAGCTCACTTGGCGGGATTTCTCTTTAAGCTGTACACTTCAGGACCCTCTGTGCATACTGGGATTGAGACAGAGTCACTGGAGTTCTTGCATAGGTCGCAGTGGCTGTGCATGCAGTGGAGAGGTTGCTGGTATGGCTGTGTCGCCTTCGGAGCAGCTCCATGCCCTAGTCTCACTTACTACATGTCCAGTTTAAGAGGGTTCATCTGCAATGCAGCTGTTAGCAGGGAAGTTCTGTAAATCAAGAGGGAGCAAGCACAAGCAAGCCCAGGGTCTGCAGTTGTGGCTGGGCTCTCCCCACAGCACAGGGAAACTTGTTTAGAAAGACCTTTTGCAGGAGGAGGAGGAGGAAGGGAGAGCCCCTCCTTTCTGTGCCTATGTCTTCACCAGCTACTCAAGAGCTGGAAAATGTGTGAAAAAGCACACTGGGTTAGCAGCCCTGGAACTGGAAAATCCTGTCATGCTTTTTCTTCCCCTTCTCACACTGCCACAGAATCTAACCAGGTGTTTGCTTAGGACGGGTCCTGTCAGGATGTCTTTATTGCACACTTCTTTCTCAAACAGGATGTCCTGTTACAATTCGGAGCTTGTGAGCTTCTGCACGTGACTCAGAAGCTCACAGAGGCCTCGTGAGTCCCAAGTTTATTACTCTTCCCTCCTCCATTGCATGGGTTGTCAGAGCGACCACTTGCTGGTGCAAAGGAGTGATGCTGGTGACTTGTGGGGATACGGTGGTGCCAGGGAGGAAGCCCACAGATGGAGTCAGCTGGAGTGCCAAGGCTATGCAGGTGTTGTACCTGACTGGGGACAGCTGTTGAGTGACGTCGTACAAGGAGGAGGAGAGGGGCTACATGCTGTGGTAGAGCTGCTGCAAGTGGGGCAGATACACTGTCTGAGGGGAAGCTCAGCAAGGGTTGCAGCATCAAAGTGCCTGTCAGAGAAGCTGGCTGGAGAGTATGTCTTTGAGCACATGGCTGAGGAGTAGATAGTTTACTGTTCTGCTCTTTCCCTGCCCCTCTGCTTCTCCAGTGTGTAGAAGCCCTTGGAAAGACTGTCTGGGTATCAGCTATGCCTGGGAGTACTTGTAGGATTGTTTGCTGGTTCCCTAACAACAAGTTTCTGAGGATATTCTGGAGAAGAAGGTCCTCCGTGTTTTCTACAGTTAAGTAGCTGGGAAACATGATGCCTTCCCACAGAGATCCACAGAGGTATCTGGAGCTCCCTGGGCTAGAGCTGGAGAGGGCCCCACAGGACCGACCTTAAAGGTGGCTGCAGGTGGGGAGGATGCTTGCTCTTTTTCACTCTGGTGCTCTGCAAGCAAGGCTCCCTCCTTCACTGCATTTAAAAGTATTCTGGGTTTCCATTTCTTTATTCTGCTTTGGAAAGCATCTCCTATTGACAGTTATTGGTGATGTAGTTGAAATTGGTGTATGATTCACCACCTGCTTTTTCTCCTCTGTTTCCTCTCTGCCTCTCTTGTTTGTCTGGGCTTTTGTTGTCCCTCTTGTAATAACCGAATTGTGCTAACCATGTATAAGCAATGTTCCCTCCCCTTGCTGGGGGACTGGCTGACTTGTTGTAAGAAGTTATTTTTAGGGTTTGCTTCCTGGGATATTCTACCCGTGGCCAGTTATGGTGATGAAAATATCACTGAGATGCAGAAAGGACTCACAACTCATTGCTAGCATGCTGATCTTTCTGTTGTAAGGGTGTTCGTGGGGGACATGAGTCCCTTACCACTACATCACCTGTGATTAGGGAGATAGCCACAATGACTGTGCAGCATGACTCCCTGCGAAAAGCAGACTGAGCTTCCAGGGGATAGGTTATGTTGCAACTGAATTAGCCCAGGGGAAAAGAAAAAGGAAAGAAAAAAAAAAAGCACATTTCTTTGCTTGCACTAGAGTTTGTTTCTGCCCTTTTTCTTTTTTGTACATAGGGATGTCAGTGCTGCAGAGCTCTGTGTTGGTGGACAGGGCTGTTCCTAACAGGCAATTTGCTCCTTGTACTGGATGTATTAGGTTGCACTGGGTTGCTGCCAAATGCCTGGTCTAGACTAGAGGAGAAGGTGTGTGCTTGTTCTTTCTAAACTCTTCTCCCACCCCAGATCTGCCACTTGTAACACCTGAAAAAGTTGATCTTTATGGCAGCTATAGCTAACAAAGCATGAATGTAGTACAAACAAATTACAGAGCCCAGCTGAATGAGGACACAGGTTGACAGTGTGAAGTCTCTGGTGACAGTGTTGATTTAAGGAGCACCTGCCTCTTTTTCTGGAGATGTCTGTTCATTTCTCGGTATCACAGCAAGCCTCTTTCCTCTTTCTTTTGTATTAGGAAACCAAGATCAGAAGAACCCTTCAGTAAGGAATTATTGTAGTGGTGAGGATGGGAAGGCATTTGGTTTCCAGATAGGTTTTTCAAAGCAGCCACAGAAGTGGTTGCTTGGGTGTAGCTCTGGGAACCAGGATCTCCTGCAGTTGTGCATGTGGAGTGGTGCGTTAGTGCACCAGACCGCACACCAGCTGGTGGTGTGGAGACAGCTCTTGTGTGCCTGTACTGTACTCCTGGAAGAGATTGAGACCCCTGAGTGGCTTTGGATCGAGGTAACAGGGAATATTAATGTGGTTTTCAGGCCTGATGCCATTGGGACTGTGAAACTGGATGGCTGTGGTGCAGGGGTGGTGGCAGCAGTCTTGAGGGGGTGAGTGCTGTGCCTGTGCAATGTGCAGCCTTGCCAGCTGCCCAGAGGGGATCCTGGTTACAGAAAGACTTGGGAGACACTCCTTCCTGACTAGTTAGGATCTTCAAAGTTATCAGTGCTTAGAAACTGTTTTGTGTATGTTTTGAAGTAATCCTTACACTTAAAGTTGCTTTAGTGTATGGTAACTTTTCCGCTTAAAATGTTGTCTTGCTGTCTCACTTCTATACAGTATCTAGAAGTACCTTTGCACTTGGCATCTACAGGATTGAATTTCTGGACTCTTCAGGAGCTGGAGGCAGCAATGCTGTCTGTTTCCTCCCCTGCCCCCTAACTGCTGTGGGGACTTACTGATACATGGTGCATTTTGCCCTTTTGTATAGAAGTGTTTTGGTGGCTCTGCTATAGGTGATATCTGGTGTGGCACATATGTGTGTTTTAAGTATTCTCTCACTGAAATTTCTTGGTAGCCTGTTCTGTATTTACAGTTTTCTTTGCTTAATTTAAAGTTATCCTAGTATTGCTAGAGGAACTTAGTCTTAAAATAGATGGTTCGGCCTTTTTTTTTTAAAATTATTTTAATCTTCTGAGACTTGATGTTTCTTCTTGTCAGAAGAGCGTATTTTGACAGAGGTATTATCTCTTTTTGGAGAGAAGTCATTCGGCACTTGGATGCGGAACCATTCATCTGTGCCCTCAAGAAGATTTTTTTTAATTTAGTTTGCTCCTCTCATTTGTGTCCCTCAGATACCAAATCAAGGCAACATTTTCATCAGACTTCCCTCTCAACTGGTTGGAACATCTGAAAAATAAGCAATAAATGTAGGCTTGCTGTTGTATAGACACAGGCCCCCCAACATGTCTCATGCAGTGTAGAATGGCATTCTGCTGAATACCAGTATTAGAAGCATGCAGAAATTCTGTGTTTGTGTTTCTCTCCTGAGCTTTCATCATTTGGGTTCAAATATAGATTTTCTTGGTTCATTCAAAAGAAATCCAACTGTTTGATGACCAGTGACTGCATTATCGTATAGCATTTTATTCAACGGCCACATCATACAGATACGTTGTTGGAAAACTGGGGGCTGGATGTAGTCAGTCTTCAGTCTTGGACAGCCCTAATGGTGGTGGCTGAATTGAAGTCTGTTAGGGTTGTATGAGAAGGAGCCTGCATAGCCCTCCTGCACAGGACAGCCTTATGGTTTCTGTTCATATGTTGGCAGAAGTGAAGTCAATGACAGGAACTTCCTCTTCCAAGTAGTGTTTTTCCCACAGTGTTTTTAGGGCTTTTCCTCTGTATGGAAGGGGATGGGTGTTTAGTCTTGTTTTCCAGGAGTTTAATTCTGCCCACCCCTTGTCCTTCCACTGCACTGTGCTCCTCTGCACCACCACAAAAATGTTCCTGCAGCTTTATTTAGCTATGTACCCTTAGTCTTGCTTTGTTGTTTCCCCCATCAACTATGTAATGCATCAGTAGCTTTCATTAAGCATTCTTTTATACTTCCAGTACCACTACTGGGCAGGGAAGTGTTAGCCCTGTTTTACACTTGGAAATACTGAAAGAGATGAAAATTTTCAAGTGCTTTCCAGAACACATGGCAATTAGCCATAACAAGTTAGGAAAAGAGTCCAAGTCATATTCTTTGCTATAAGAATGGTAAGAATAGTGTAGGTAGAAAAAAGACTGCATTTGTCAGGAAACTAGCATGGGCTAAAGCATGTAGTATTAAGAGGAGTTGTAGTGTAGTTTGGTTGCAGGAGTAGGACTGTGATGTGTTCCTTGTACTACTTTTTCCCTGATTTACCTATTGTTTATGGAATACAGCTCTGAAATATGCTATTGGGGATGCCTTTGGATTCTCTGTCTTTCTATTATTTCTCTGGGTGATAAGAGACTGTTTGAAAACTAGTGGTAATTGCTGGTAGTAGAGAAGGCTCTTACACAGATGGCAGTGAACAGCACATGATTTTTTTTTTTGGTGTGTGTTTGTGAAGACTGATCAGAAAAAGTAAAGGACATGACTTTGATACAAGGAAACAATTTTATATCTATCATAACTGCAGGAATGGGGACACCTGCAATAGGTTGCTTTCTGAAGCAGGTTAGAGTAAGGTGACAAAAGTGAAAACTTAGCTCTCTAGGATCAGCAACTGTACCTAAGAGTGGAAATAAGAGCAATCTGATGACAAGAATTTAGATAAATTCTAAAACTGGCTGCATTTCAGGATCCAAGTAATTTCAGTTGTGAAAATTTAGATTAAGGGATGCTGTCAGAAAACCGTTCCCATTCCCCACTCACTGTGTCTCTTTGACTAACTAATCAGTCTGTTTGTGCAAAGGTTTCCTACCGCCCAGAGAATTTGTAAACATTCACGTTAATGGTTAAGGCATTTGAAGTCTTTCCAAAGAAAACAGCTGTAGATTCACAAGGTATACTGCTGTAAGCCCTCTTGATCACACGATAATGTCAAACTAATATGAAGTCTACAAGAGTAGAACATCCTTTGCCACCCAGGGAGAAGTAAAATCTTGGATGCGTTTAAGAAGATTACTGTTAGCTCCTCAGAAGGAATAATGAGAAGTTATGGGACAGAACTGAAGACCTATCATTAACTGAAAGCTGGTTCAGGGGAGGGAATAAAAAATGGGAGGGAATAAAAAATGGGAGGGAATGACCAGAAAGCTATTCTACACTTAATAGTGTGTGTGCTGGGCATACTGCTCTCATTTCAAAGAGTGTGATTCAGGTTTTGTTTAGAAGGCAGTTAGAAACCATGCTGTGGAGGTGTTGGAAGGAGTATCCGGGGGGGGGGAGGGAGTGGAGTGGAGGGAAAAGGAAAATACTAGGGAGAGGTAGAATGTGATCAAGGTTAATTTAAGTGTGCTGTGAAAACTAGTTAGAGGTTCTTGTGTGCTCTTTTTGTTATAAGAGACAAACGTGATTATGCAATGAATTGAAAAATTATCTTTTCAATAATTAATTTCAAACTTTCTGCCTTGAGAAAAATATCATAGGTTGGGAAAAAAGCATGAGAAACTTGTGTGTAATTAAAGTCAGCATATTTGGAGAGGAATTATTTTTAAAAACTAAAAGACTTAGACTTAATTCTTCAGGTTATTTGTATTTGGCACTGGGAAATTAATCTCTTCTCCCCTTTGTACAGGATGACTGGGACAGTCCTGAAACATATATCCGTGTGTCTCTGTTTTTTTTTGTTTTTGTTTTTTGTTTTTTTTTTTAAATTTTTATTGATGGTTGTTTTCTTCATAACTTCAGAGAATACAGGCTTCTCTTTGGAGATGCACCCTTTCCTAGCACCACAGCAGGAGAGTGGAAGGTGGGGGAAGGGGTGGAGGTTTAGCACTCAGAGTGATCCATCCTATTGCTTGATTTTTAAAAACAAAAAAAACAATAAAGGACATCCAGCCACTATCCTTTTTCAGTCTGTCTTTTCTGCCATCCGGCTGTCCTAATGTTCCAGCACATTGTAAGTTGAACTGTCGCTGTTCTACCTGAATTAGCAGGTTTTAGCCACCATTGGTTAAGGAATGCGAGACAAAATGAATTAGTGGTCTGGCAATGAGTGTATATTAAATTTAGGAGCTGACAGTACTGCCCATTGTGGCTTGACTTTCTCCACTTTTGGAAATTGCATTTGTCTTTGTTTGCACTTCAACTTTGTTTTCTTCATCTCCAGCATGTTAGACCGTGTAATGCTTCTGAGGACTAATGCTGGTGCATGGACCTTTGCTAGCACTATTGCATGTAACTTTTTGGTCTCCAGGTGGCAAAGAATTTTACTTAGTTTGTTAGGGTGTTTTTTTGGTGGAAGGTGGGGGAGAGGATAGCAAGGGAAAGCCTCAAGAACCAGTAATGTAGCATCCCATGATGCTGGTTTTGTGTGGTGCAGGTCTACATGAAAGACACTTAGGAAGCATTTTTTTCCCCTAGCTTTTTATTTGCTATGAAAAGGAATGTTAATACTGTGAAGAAGGATGTGAAGCACAGTCCTCCCAGGCTCAGTCCTGTTAACTGCCTGGATGTGGCACATGGTTGGAAATAACTCTTTACACTGAAGATATAAACATTGTTCTGCTTCTGTCTGGGGATGGTATGCTGGTCACATCCAGATAAACAGGGTGTTGGTTCATGACTAGAAATTCAGGTTGATTTTTAGCAGTATTTGAGTTAAAAGCATGAAGAGTATGATGTCAAGCCTTCTCAGTGGAAAATTATAAGTTATTAGCTGATTCAATGCACAAGTTGTAGGGGTATCAGCTGTATTACTAACTGAAGGCCCTGGTCATTTTGAAGGTTTTCTGGAGCACTGAAACACTACAACAAATTGGATAGGTACTTCTCTCACTCTTGAGTGGGGTTTTTAACTATTGCCTGGGCTGACTCTTCTAAAAAGAAGCCTGCCAGCTTCCTCTGTGCTTAGTGGCTCTGTAGCTTCTTAGAAATGAGATTTTTGTACAGCCTTCTCTTTTAGGCTTCCAAGAACACAAGTCGTTTCAGACTTTGAGCTGAAGTGAGAGTTCACTATCCAGAGGCTCTTTCGGGGGGGAGAAAAAAAATAATTGTTCTTTTAAGTTGCTTATGTACCTGAAATATAAGGATGCCGTCACATATCTTTATAAATCCATGATGTGATCACTAACACCAAAAAGCTCTGAAAATTTTTCCTAAGTGAAAAAGAGGTGTTTTTTGTTTTGTTTTCCAATTGCTGTAGTTTAAAATTAAATTAATTTTTAAGTCATGAGGTATATGCTAATTGCAAACTGGAGATCTTTGCAGCCATCCTTCTCTTAACTGTCAATTCATTTGGAATAACTGAACCCAGATGATGGGCAAATAGTACTTAGTTTTGAATTATCTGTGTTTATGGAATGGCAAACTGTTTCCTTCCCTCCTGCCCTTGCCACAATAAAGGCATTGCTTTTGTGCAGTGTAAACTGCATTTACTAATGGTCTTGCGCTTAAGAGTTTCTAGTTAATGAGACCTATTAACAATAATGAAAAATGGCATCCTTAAAGTGCAGACCTAGTCAGAAAAATGATTCTTCAAGAATGACTGGATGTCTGTGTACTCTTTCTTGGCTTATTTAATTTAGGGAATGGGGGAGGAGCACAGTCTTGGCTCTGAAACTAATTATTCTCCTACAAATGTGCCCATGATCAGCAGTTCCCACTGGGGATTTTCAGGGTTGGGGCTTCTAGTACTAAAGAAAGAGCTTCCCAGGCTGAGCCTAGCTGAGACTGGAGTGGACTTGACTTTGCTTTCCCAAGCCTCAGTGGGAGTAGCAGAAGTAGAACCAGCTTTTTGTCTGCTGGAATGAGCACATCTGAATCGGCAACATAGCACTGCATGGAGTAGGAAAGTGATGGTTTTACATAATTATTTATCTGGCTGTGTTTGTGTTTTAGTGTGTTGCCACCTCTGTTTCATGTTCTGTTTTAGTTGGAAAGGGTATGCATTGCTATTCAATACGTGAATAATTCTGCTTAAGGAAAGGGGAGGATTGGCAACAATCTACTGGATGTGAAATACAAAAGAGCCCCACATTCCTGCTTAGGATCTGACATGAGAAGACTGCATGGATGTCTGCTCATATAGTAAGGAATTACAGGGGAAGTCTAGAGAAGTGGAAGCTCCCTTTATCTGTGTCTTAGTGTCCTCCCACTCAGTACTGTACCCACATGTCCATACTAATAATTTCCTTTTGAGATAGGACAGCCTGTCATGTTACTCTGAAAGCTTGGAATAGCTTCCCCTAATATGGGACCAGCTTGTCCATCCTCATTGAAAAGGATTTATCTGGTTGTTCTTTTACTCCTTTGTGCTAATTAGTTCTTAAGAATTACGACTTTATGTGGTTATGAGTGTTCTGTATATTGGGAGAACTTCCCAATATACAGTGGGACAGAGTGGGCACATTTTAGGACAGAGGGAAGATTTTCACATAAAGGAGATGTTTCTTCTCCTTTTTTGGGAGTAGCATTGATTGCTGAAGACAGACTTGATTTCTTGATTCTGTAACCTGGCTGCCAACTTGAGCTAATATTATCAGACCCTTTAGGGTTTTCAGTGGATTTCATCTTAAAATAAGGCATTCTCCTATTAACTGCTATTTTTGGCAGGATCATGTACCTGAAGCTCAGTGGTCCTAGATGGATAGTCAGCTGCTAGCTTAGTGGCGATTCCTCTGTCTCTTCTTCTGGTGCTAAGCAGAAGGGTGTCAGTGTCTGCTCTCAAAGGAGCCATTTCTCTGCTATAATGAAAGCAATTAAAACCAACTTGCCCTTGCCTCTAGCAATTGCATCTTCCATGTGGAGGCAGAGGGGTTTTGGGGAGTTCATGTAATTTATCAGGATGTGATATGTACTCACAAACCTGCCCTTCGTGGAAGAGGGGGATTGGACTGTTTGCCACCGAGCACTCAAAACCCACTGTAGGGACTATTGAGCCATCTGTGGGAGAGATTCAACTGCTTGAAAAGAAAACAGACTTCTGAAGCTGTTCATGTGCGGGAATCAGAAACTGGTGGATGCCTGGGGTGTGCAAGAGCATTGGCTAGCAGCTTTAGTTAAAATGGAGCTGAGAAAGATGGTGCATGGTGAGCTGCTGCATCCCCGGTCGAGCTGTGAGCCTGTTGAACAAGGAAGCAGGCCAGTGCATGGAGAAGAAAGTGGCTGGCAGCCTGACGGGGAGCAGACCACTAGTGCTGCTGTCCAGAGCGCTGCTGTGTAGGAGAGAGGAGAAATTAGCTCTTGGTGCAAAATGTTTTGTGGCCTCGTGGCCAAAAACACTCAATAGTGCCAGGCTTGCATGCATGCAGTTTGGCTAGATTTTCTTTTCCAGGTCTTGCTCTTCTGCTGTGTATTGCCATGAGGCCAAGATTTGTGAATTTAACTCAGAATTGCAAGAATATGTCAATGCTGTTTTCTTAGGCTGTTGTGATGGAGCTTAGGCTGTAGAGATGGAAGCACTGAGCACCCATGCTTCTGCTGGGCATAGTTTATCTTGACATACCCAGCATTGCTGAAAATCAAATTTTTGGGTATTCCTTGGAATTGGACATTTAATCATGTGTTCTGTAATCACATCTTTGATGTGTCATCACTGTATATTTGCATAGACAATATTAATTCTGCCATTTTCTAAACTTTAAGGTATTTTGTAAAACATTTTTTTTGGAACAGAACTTAAGTATTACTTTTTTTTTTTTTTAAATGTGATATGCCTACAGGGTCAAGGTAAGTGCTTTTCCTCTATCTTTTCATTGGCTTGGTCAGTGTTGCAGCCCAGGGTTTTGTTACTCATGCTACTGGGTTAACTGTTGGCTGGTAGTGAAGGAAAGCTTTTACATCTTTGAATGCTTCACTAAGAGACCATGCCTTTGCAGTAGCTGCCACTTAATCTCCTACTCTTCCTATGACTTCTGAAAAGTGTGCAGAAAATCATGGGGAAGACAAGGCACAGTTTGTCCTAATTTACCATCTCTTTCAAGATGTCTGGAATGTCTTTTGACTGCAGTGGGTCAGTATAAATGACTGGGTGCCACTTGAAGATGCATTTCAAGTTTGGATATCAGAGCTTAGTCTGTAAGTAGCTGGTGTTGGAGGTGCCCTTTATTAGTGTCTACAGAAAATGGGTATCTAAGGCAATATTGCCCTTTTCCTTAAAAAGAGGGTAAAAGATGGTGGGCTATCTGTTGTCTGATCTTGCCTTACTCACAGCTTGTGTGATAAGCAAGTTACCTGGTGTTCAGGTGTTTATTCAGTTTTGTATAAAACTCAGTCAGAAAACCCAAAAGCACCCCCCCCCACCCCCCCCCCCCCC
>NW_020799105.1:3289419-3325171 GCF_003259725.1 Athene cunicularia
CCCCCCACCGCCCCCATGCCTCCATTTGTCTGTTTCCATTCTTCTGAGAAGTAGCTGAAGTCTAATCAAAGCAAATCTGATTGGGCAGACAGTGTCTATGGTAAAGCAGAGAGTCATATTGGGCCTCAACCTTTTAAAATTTAGACTATTTTGAGTCTTGGATTGTGCTTCTGCAAAATGGTGTATTCTCCTTTTGCTGCTAAATTAGACTAAATTAATTGCTGTTTAAAGCATCTGAAAATCCAATGCCATAAGGTGTTGTAGGAAATGCTGGGTGTTCTTTTTGCAGCCAGTATGAACAATCTGGATCTGTATTTTATTTGAAGGGCATTTCAAATTGTTTATCTGGATTCTTAGTCATGACCTGTCTATATTATAACGTGTATTTTCCACGTGATAGAGACTTTAGCAATTTATCTGCTGAGAGGATGATCTTTCCTATAAATGTACATGTGAAATACTTGCTAAGAAGATGTCATGTTTTGGGTCACTCCAGTCTCTACTGAGGTAGGCGATTAGAGATGGTGTTGTGGTTTAACCCCAGCTGGCAACTAAGCACCACCTAGCTGCTTGCTCACTCCCCCCTGGTGGGATGAGGGAGAGAATTGGAAGAGTGAAAGTGAGAAAACTCCTGGGTTGAGATAAAAGCAGTTTAATAAGTAAAGCAAAAGCAGTGTATGCAAGCAAGGCAAAACAAGGCATTAATTCATCACTTCCCATGAGCAGGCAGGTGTTCAGCCATCTCCAGGAAAGCAGGGCTCCATCATGCGTAATGGTAATTGAGAAGACAAATGCCATAACTCTGAACATCCCCTCCTTTGCCTTTCTTTCCCCAGCTTTATCTGCTGAGCATGATGTTATGGAATATCCCTGGGGTCAGCTGTCTCAGTTGTCCCCTTCAAAATTCTTGTGCACCCCCAACCTATGCATTGGCAGGGTGGTATGAGGAGCCAAAAGGGCCCTGACTCTCTGTAAGCTCTCCTCAACAATAACTAAAACATCCCTGAATTACCAATGCTGTTTTCAGCACAAATCTAAAACATAGCCCCATACTAGCTACTAGGAAGAAAATTAACTCTACGCCAGCTAAAACCAGCACAGATGGTCTAATGATGCCCTCTGAGCTTTACTAAGCATAATCTTATGAACTAAACTAGGAGAAAATATTTTATATTTGTAATAATATTTCATATGCTGAAGGATCTTAAAGTACTTCCCAAGCTGGCTGTGCTAACAGGACAACTGAATTGCAGTCATGGGCTGGGGAATCGCTGAACAAGGCTATATCTCAAATTGGAGCTGAACCCAAATGATACTGTCGAGTAGCTCAGACATGATGAAGACAGTTAATGTGTTGTGAGTATGATGCTTCAGCATAAAATCAGAAGAAATAATAAAGCTGTCTTTTTTTGGGGGCGTGTATGTGTTTATTGCTTTTTCAAAAGTGTGAGGAACAAAGGCAAGCAGACAGGTTTAACTTGTCCTGATGAACACAGGAAGATGCAAAATATCTGTGGTCTATACTGTATTTCTGCCCAAATATGACTCATTGTTTCTCTTGTCCAAATTATATTCCTGAGACCATCTGATCAGCACAGAACTACAGGCTGATTTTGCATAGTGGTTAAGACTCAAGGGTGCATCTTGATATCATGAAGGCAACCAGAAGTCCCTAAGGACATCCTCTTGTTAGAATAGCTGCCTCGGACAGGGCAAAATGTGTTTAAACTCATCAGGAGGCAGAGAAGACTGGAAAAAACCTTAGAGCTGCAGATGTTTGGTTTTCTGAGATACACTGCCCTCTTCCTCCTCTGACTTCTGAGAATGAGCTGTCCCAGGTCCTCCTACGTGGGGAATCTGCTTGTTTGATAAATAGAAACTCCTCAAAATCCCCTTTTCCTGGTAGTCTGGGTGTTACCCCTCCCTGGCCTGAATGCTTATCTTGTGTTCCCTGTGCTGCTGATCAGAGAGGCCAAGATGGGTTTATCTTAGCCCACAGCAGTGCAGGCTGCCATCAGCGTGAGGCTAGTGAAGCGCTCCCTGCCAGCCCTGGCTCCTAGTGGTGTCACCTGTCTCTTCCTTCTGAAACTCCTTTCTTCAGTACCTGCAATAGCAATTTGATAACTGCTTTCCCAGACCCATCTTAACTTTCTTTGTTCCTCTGGTGCCATCTTTGTGATTTTTCTCTTAGGGTGCAGTTATGCATAGGCTTTAATAAAGAAAAGTTTCTCCATAAGCAATCAGTGATGTGCTTTTATAGATACATTACTCTAAGTTATTTTCCCCTTAAAGCTTCCATTTCTTTTAGTCACCAAGTGAAGTGTCCTATCATTCTAATACTTGAATAATTCTTGATGTGTGATCTCCATTCTGTCCATGTAGGGCAAACTGGGAGCTTTAACAGTCTCAGGTCATCTGAAGCTTTAACTTCAGATCATGTAAATTCTTCGGTCCTCTGGCCTGCCAGTTTCCTGACCAGCTAGAGAGATAATGGCTCTGTATGCTTGTAGATACAGGAGGAGATGCTGCTTGTTGCAAGTTCTCCATTATATTGAATGGATGGGAGCTACATGTAGAGTTGGGTGTCAGTACATTCTGATTTTGGCTGTCCCTGTTAAAGAGCAGTAGACAACCTGACGGATATCAGACACTGTCTGTTCTTCTCATTGGCAAGGTCCTTGGTTTTGACTGTAAGCAGCCAACTGCATAATTGCTTCTTGGGAAATCAGTGTGTTTCACTAGCTGCTGACAGCCTGCCTTTAAAGCAGTGCTGTCTCAATAGCAATGTCATATTTGCCTTGCTATAATCCAGATCACATGCGATATCCTGGTATTACATGACTGGAGGTTTTCTTCTTTCTCTTCGGTGCATGATCTGGGACTCTGCAAGTCCTGGCTGTACTGCTGAGTGCATGTGATTTTTTCAAATAAATCACTTTATTCTCACTCTGCTTTTTTTTAATATGTGAAACAATATTTTTCTTCAATATGTGATGAGGGGGTGGTAAAGGTTGATCTGCATTTTGTACTTACAAAAATGTTGACCTCTTACATGAGTGCTGGGAGTTATAAAGGGAGAATGTTGGGGGACTTCTGATGAACAGTTGTCTCTCATGATGGATTGGAAATTAGGGGTAGACTAATTCAGTCAAAGACTAGAACATCACAGAGTCTGATGTAAACCACTTGTGGGCACTAATTCTTGGAGTATCATGGCAAAGGATAGTGGAATTGTACCCCGTAGCTTCATAAGCAGTTGCGGCCGGTGCAAGCTGTGTGCTGCTGCTGAAAGAGGGAGCCTTTCTCCTGACTGTTCCCTCCTTGCACCAGCACAAATTCTTTATATAGTTACATGGTGAACCAGGTTAATGATGGATCAGTTCAGCTATTCAGTTCAGTGCGCTGCTGCACAAATGCTTGCGCCAGCATCAGAAGCAAAGAGGATACAGGGCCATTAGGAAACATGCAGGGGAAGGATGGGACTGCGGTGACTCCCAGTGTTACAAGAAAGGGGTCTCTTCTGCACCTGCTGCTGGACAAATCTGCACCATAGGCAGTGCCAGGAGAGTGACCAGCTTCTTAGAGATAGTGCAAAAAATCTGGCTGTATCTTACCTGTGGACTTTTGGGGAAGAAGGTGAGGGGAATCAGTGCTGTGGTGGGACCTTTAGCTCACACAGATGTACTACTGGAATCCTCAATTCCAGTAGCTTAAAGGAATCAGAGCTGCCACTGCATCTCTATACAGCTGAATTACTAAAATACAAGCTGAAGGCTAGATGTGCTTTTTGGAGGGAGCAGGAGGTTCTTCAGCCTAAACAGTGTCTTGCTTGATGCTAGCTTTGCTGGTGTGTGCTTTTCCTTGCTGTAGGAACTCTTCTAATGCAACATGCAGGAATTGCTCTGCTCATAAAGTATGTTTACTGGTAGACATGATCCAGATAGAAATGAAGACCAGCGGTGGCTAGCATTGCCTCTAGCAGAGAATTTTAATGTTCTGAAAGCATGGGCTTGATTTGATGGTGTTGTTTGCCCCCTCTCATGCATGCCTCAATTTCACTCTCTGAGGTGCAGGTATTGAACCCAAAATTTGGGTCTGACATTGCTCTGATTATCTGATTGAAGAGAATGTCACACAGTCTTAAGTTTGCTTGAATGAAGAGATCTCCATGTACTGTGTCTCTCATCTCTTTGGGAAGTCATTTCCTACGATTAGAGAGCTAGGTTCCTGAATTGGGAGCAGGTTTCTCTGTGATCCCTCACAGTGTCATTGCCTACATGGTGAGTCACTGGTAATGCCTGAGGTCTTATTTTTAGTTCTGTTGCTGCCATTGGCCTGAAACCATTGGCTGGTAAGAGACTTAAGCGAGGAGATAAACACATTAATCTCCCTAGGCCTTCCCTCTCAGCTGCTGCCTCTGTGCCTTTGCGCATCTCAAGATGTAGCTTTTCCTGGACCATCAGGCAGAATGATGTCCCATCTGTACCCTGGTGGGATGTCATTCAAGTGTTTTCACTGTTAAGCTCTGGAGCTGGGAGGAATGCCCTCCGTACACGTGGGTTTGCATGTGCAGGCAGGGCAGCGTGCTTTTTCAGCAATGAAGGCAAGCTGGGTGGGCTGTTACTTTCTACCCTGCCACCTTTGCCATCAGGGTTTTTCAGCAAACATCCGTTCTTTTCTTGCCTCCTATCACCACGCTGCCTTTCCCTCTGTTCCCTCAGGAAGAGTCCTGAAACAAACTTAACAGGATTATTTTGTAATAAGCTTTCTATAGCAATTGAGAAAGTCTGTCCCTTTTGGTGAGCCTTTAAAGTGTCCTATTGGATTCTTGGGGGGACTCACTGGACTCAGTTATGTTGTAGGACTCTAATAACAGTTTGTGCATTCCTTCTTAGTCTTCCTTTTTCACTTGCTTTCCTGACATGGCAAGGTAGTGAATATGGGAGTATTGGTGAGTTCTTTGTTGCCCAGTAGTGGACTGGTGGTGGTGCAGGCTAAATAGGGGGTTTTCTTCTGCCCCTTCTTTCTCATGCTCTTTCTTAGATACCTCTGATCCTGCTAAACGAACTAGTCTGCAGATCCCAGGGTTCGAGCTCTTTTGTTTTCTGTGCTTTTTCTGTTAGCATATGCATCTTCAACTTCAGGGAGTCCTTTGCACAGATTTATACCATATGAATTTTAAGGGAAGAAAGGAGTGTGTTCAGCTGTTCTTTACTTTTGTTAACAGGGTAGATTATTTTTTTAAATTATGTATTTTGAACGTTTTGCTTGTAGAAGAGAAATGAAGGAAAGATAATCAGCTGTCAGGGACTTGCTCTTCTTCCAGCAACAGTACACCTGAGCCCTTGTGGACTTCGTTGTTCTAGAAGTCCCAAAACACACATCCAGAGCTGGTAGCACTGTGTGATTGTGGCTGATCTGCTTCTCAGTTTCTTTGGCTCAGTGGCCTCAGGTAGCCAGCCATAGCTCGTAATTTGAGTAAGGCTCAAACTCCCGAGCTCCTGGCAGTGTGCTGATGATACAACAAGCACATGCTTAACTCGGATGGAGTTCAGTCCTGTTGATTATGACTCAGTGTCATTCTTCTGACCTTCCTGTTCCAAAGCCCTTTTCAGTTCTGTGCCCTCATTTTGTTCCCACACATGTCTTTGAGAGTGGCCCAATCTTTACAAAATTCAGAAACAGATTTTTGAAAACCTCTCTTCTTTCTGGTACCTGCCATCTGGAGAGGAAGGGATGAAGTTCTGGGTGTTTGAGGCCTCCTGTTTTTCTTGGCAATCTCTTCTCTGGTACAATTTGAAAGCACTTCTAACTGTCAGATCAGGAGAACATTAACTCAACCTAGGGATAACATGCTGAAGTGTGGAGTTGAGGCATAAGTTGAACAAAGTAACTACCAGTATTTTCCCATCTGCTGATTGGTGTAAAAGGCAGCTGAAGGAGGTGACCACAGTTTTGAATATGGAGGAGTGCTGTCAGCATGCTGAGGTGGGGGACCAGCCATGTGGAAACAAGTTAGTCCTGTGTGTGATTGAACTTACCTGGATCTTCTCTGGAGGCTCTAAAACTTATGAAAAGCTTACTCTGGTTTGTTTCCTCTCCTGTAGTGCTAGTTTTGAGAGCTAGTGTGTGGGAGCAGGGTACCTGTGGATTCTGGTATCTTGTGCTCAGAGACCACTGTAATGGGAACTACTGTGTGTGTATTTGTAAATCTCTGCACTCACTGAGCTGGAGATTGATGTTGCTTACTCACTGCACTGAAAATGGAATTAGCTGTGGGCAGTGGAGTTGTGAGAAAGGAAGTGTAATCCCTTCACCCACATGTGCTATGAGTTCCTGGAGCTGCTCTTCATGTGTCTCTCCCTTTGGATATGTCTTTCTATTATTATTATTATTAATTATTATTATTAATATTATTATTATTATTATTATTATTATTATTATTATTATTATTGTAGAACTTGTCTCTAGATGTATTCAGTGTTTGACTGGGAAAATGTGCATGACTAGATAAACAAAGCGTAATTAGCAATCTCTCACCATGTGTCTGTATTTTTTCCCCTCTTTCTCTCCATTCCTCTTATCCTGCTCTAGTCTGTATATACAGTACTGAATATCTGATACTAATGAAGAGAGAGTTTGTTGTCTCTGCCAGCGGTGTAGCAGAAGGTGTGATTGCAGCATGAAGGACATACTTCACTGACTTTATTCTCAGTAGTGTAGAGATAATAGCATTGAAGTCACATTGATGTGGATTTCAGTGTGGGCTAGCAGCTAAGGCACATATGTAGGTACCCAGCAGGCCTGTACAATTTGCGTTAAAGTCCGTGAATCCCACTATTACTACTTCTGCTAGTGAGTATAGTGCTAACATGGATACGTCTATTCGTGCTGCATTTAAACCTTTGATTGCAGATAGATATTTCCATAAAGCTTTGAGGCTCTTTTGCAAGGACAGAAGGTGCCCAGCAGGAACAGTATCAGAAGCTGGGTGTCTGTCTCCTGCCTGTGAGTGCCAGCTCCAGAGGAAATTGTTACGCAGTTTGCTTACCACTTCAGTTTTACTCCAGCTCTCACTCTGCTGCTGCACTTTTAAAGTGAAGGTCTTGGCTTCCCAGAGAACAGCTGCTTATGGTATCCCCTTGCACAGGGTCTTGTTTGCTAAAGCCCAGCCTCCTGCAACTTTTCCAGCCTGTAACCCTATAGAGAAAAACCTGTGTGACCACTTGAGTCCTTATAGACAACAGCTTCTCTGCAGTGCTGGATATGTCGTCATCAGATCCTACAGAAGGGTGATTTCTGTCCTTTCTCTTAGTTGGGGTGAGAAGGCAGGTGGATGGAAGATGCTAGCAAGAGCCACCCATCTGTCCGATAAGGGCAGAACAGCAGAGAGGACAGTGGAAACCCTGGGGTTTTGATAGCCTACATCTGTGCTAGTGTGGTGTGTTAGGGATGCTGGTGTTTTTAATGTCCAAGGTTGAGAAAGTTAGTACTGTGGATGTGGTGTGCATGGGTAATTACCATGACTTTCATGGCTTCTGAAATGTGAAAAAGGGATCTGAAAACTAGGAAAGTGACCAAAAAGCCCAGTGATTTGTGTGTGCTGCAGCATGCTTTGCTTTGCTCCTCCATGCACCTTTCCTGCCAAAGGGAGACAAACTGTGGTGACAGCAGGGCTGAGCCTAAGACCACCTTTTGTCTGATTCTTGGAATCAAAATAACAGATACCTGCTGCTTCCCTGTGTGTTTTGGGTGATAGTGAACAGGTGTTGACAGCTGTATTTTGCTGGTACCTAAGTCTTGACACAAGGTTCACCAATGATGATCGTTGCAGCAATGGCCATACGGAAGTTATCCTCTTGTCCCTTCCAGAGACCTTCCCTTGCTACCTGGTTCTGTGTCTGCTGTGTGCTTCCTCCAGTTTGCTGAGTGAGTTTAAGAGTCTTTCCTCCTGTTCACCTGGAACCTCACCAGCTGTTGTTCTGAATCATAAGGGTGTTTGTTCTTTCACTCTAGACACCACCATGGTTTTGTTCTAGATTGCCCTTAGCATTTCTTCTCAGGCTCTCTGAAGCTGGGTGTTAGATGGTGAAGGTAGTCTGTCCTTGCTGGATGGGTTGCAACTTTCCTGTGTCCATAATGTGGTCAAGTGATGACTGTGAAAATCCTTGTTAGCCTGTTCTGCTGGACTTGTGTAGCTTTTATTTCTGGATTAGACAAAGACTTTTACCCAGGAGAAGGAAACAGTTTATATGCAAACCGATGGCCCAGCCACCTTCTGTGGTTCCTTTGCAATAGTCTCAGCTCCATTTGAGCTGCTGTTTCTGCTGGATGCTAGAGTGAAAACGTGTCCCTCATGGTGCAGTTCCCTCTTCCCCAGACACATGTCCCAAATGCTCTACACTGTCCTCGCTGTGGATCTCTTCTCTGACCATTCAGTTTTCCAGTGTTCCTGCTGCTCCTCAGTCAGATACCGCTCTGGATATGCTTCCTGTGTTGTCCTTCTGCTTTTTAGTTGTGGTTTATGACAACTGTGTTGTGCTCTGTACCTTGCTTCCTACTCATGCAGGGAGGATGGTAGTTCCGGTCTCTGCTTCCATGAAGCTGTGTAGGAGATGAGAATTACCACTCAGCTTTTGAATGAGGCTGCAGCCAAAAGGGAGTTAGCCTCTGACGTATGGATGATGGGATGGTGAATGCACAACATCACTGATGGCACGTGGGCATAGGTTAAGAAGGTCAGGATAGCAAAGCAACATCTGCATAATCCCTTTGCTGTTTTGTGTGAAGATGAATGAGTGGCTGGGAGGGGGGAGGGGGCAGCAAAATCACTGTTAGTGGGGCAGCTGTGAGTGTGGTTACAGGCTTGATTTTATTTTTTAAATAGGAATTAATAGATTTGTGGGACAGTAGCAGTAAAACATGCACTAAGCTGACAGCCCTCAGGGGTTTGAGAACTTCCCGGAGTTTCTCAGATGAACTGGAAGCAGATTCCCCACAGCTTGGAAGCTCTCAAAGAGTTGATAACAGCTCAGTGTTTGAAGGGACAGCATATTCCGTGACAAGTCTTGCATTCCCCAGCACGTGAACCTCTCTGCAGGTGCCCGCAAGAAACACAGCCACTGCATTTCCTTGGCACTCCCTCCATACCGAGGGGCAGGTCCTGCTAGCTGCAGCCTTTCCCAATGGCCATAGCCAGCACGGGGAGGAGGCGTGCGGGAAGAGACAATTCCTGTTTGATTGCTGGGGATGAGGTATGCTCAGAGAGCTGGGGGATGCACAGAAGCTCTGCAGAAGTATGTTTTAGTCCAGACACTTCAAATTGCCCTGAGTAGGGTAGGGTCTCTGTATTTTAGGCTTTCTGCAGCATGCTGTGACTTAAGGGAGGAAAAGAGGAGCGACTGCCTTTGCAATACCTCTGATTTGCTTGCTTTGCACTCTGTCTTCCTTTGTGGATGAGCTCTCATGTGAGCAGTGACAGCTACTAGAGAAGCTGCAGTCTCAGTATTTTTCTGCATCTTCCACCAGAGCTGGTGGTGCTGTTTTGATGTGTGTTTAATAGACCAAAGCCTGAGAGGCAGTGTAGGCCAATACTAATGGGAAGAATGTTTTCCACCTGTGTCTTCCTAGTTGGTGTCTGTCAGAGAGCAGAAGGCAGCACCTGGGTGGAGGGATGCAGGGACTTCATGCCATTGTGAGTGCATTCTGGAATTGTGTGCAGTAGCTGTGCTTTCAGGCATGGAGGCTTTGTTGCACATGGAAGCTGGGAAGACAGAGCCCTCCTCTGCTCCCTCTGGAACAAAACCAGTGGATGACTAATGCAGTCTTTGTAAATACAACTTATCCTATCAGTGACTAATGAATTTTTTTTTTTCCTTCCCCTCCTGTCTCACTAAAAGAAAAGCAGTTGCTCAGAGCAAGGTTGCTGATGGGATCTCTTTCCTCTTGTTTTATTTCACTCTCATCAGTGGTGTAGTAGAGTGTGGAGGTCATTTACAAAAGGCAGCTTATTGCCCCTTTTCCTCATGTGAAACTTAATTCCATATGGTAATTTGTGTATTCATTTTTGTTAGAGTCACAGCATGCTCCTAAAGCAATCTTCTGTTCCATATGCTGATCTTCGCTTCTCATACTGGAACCTGTATCGTGTCCACAATGCAGGAGAGTCAAACCTTGCTTTAACTTTTTTGATAAAATCTTTGACAGCGTGCCGTTAGTCACGTACATTTGGACCATGCTCAGATGCTCATTCCTGATTGTGTGCCTGGTCCTTGCAAAGGGTCATGCCATTTTTCTCTTGGCACTCTACCAACAGAGAGGTTCCCACTTGCAGGTTAGGAAGTTTGTGGGCTTGCTAAAAGCTCTTGGATAAAGCTTATTGTTCTAGTGCCATGCTGTCTGGCCCTTGCAGATACACACAGTATCTTAACAAGCTACCCAAAAGAACTAGAAACAATGTTCACCAAGATGTTCATGGAGATACTACTCGTGTTTGGTGTCTTGTTAAAAAGTAGGACTTGTAATTCAATAAAAGGCTTCCTTTTAGATTGAAAGTGTATATCAGATAGAAAAATTATAACATGGAAGTTCTCTGAACTCTGCTCTGTGACTTGCTTCCATGGTCCCAAAGGCATTCATCATGGGAGATGGATCCGTAAGGGACTTGAACAAGAATGCTTGAGTGCTGTCTTGGATTTGACAAGCAGATTCCTGTCTGGTCTTGGCACAATTACCTTTTCTGAAAAGAAATCTAGAAAATTGCTTGTAAGTTTGGTCAGTTTGTTTTGCACCTCAACTATTTTCAAGGCAGCAAGGATGGGAAAGGGTATCTTACTGCCATCAAATGCTGTCCTTGCAGCACTGCCTTGTGAACCTCCTGGGGGAGCAAAGGAGAGCAGTACTTGGCGAGACCACGTGTCCTTTTTGGAGGATGTCATCAAGTGCATTTTCCTCCTTTCTTCTCTGTGCAAACCAGACTCTGTTGCATTCATCTGGCATTTCTGTGGCTGCTAGAGCAGTGGTTTACATGTCACTGCAATATTACAAAAGAGAATTTCCAAGAAATTGACTTTTTACTTTTTAAAATTTTTTTTCTGTCCTTTGTCTGGCAGGAGGGTGCCTTCTTTTCTCTCTCTTGCTCTGCAGCTCCCATCCTGCCCTTCCCCCAGCCAGATCATGACCTCCCTCTTCTGTTGCTCTCCCTTCCTGTCCTGGTATGGCACTAGGTCTTCTCTGCAGCCTTTCCCCACCCCCTCTTTATATCCAGCTTTAGTTGCCACTCCTGTGGCAGGGTGGCTGCTTCCTTTTGCCTACGCTTGCACTTGCAGGTCTCCTGGGTGCTTGCAGAAGTGGAGATAGCCAAGTGCCATGTGTGCTGACTTCCACAGGTCATCAACAGTGACCCTCAGCTGTCTTTCAGGTACCTTCTGAATTAAGATTTATATGAAGCTACTTGCTGACTTTATAGTAAAGAGCCAAAGCATGCATTTTCTTTTATAGTCTTTTTCAGTTTGTTGTTCACGTTTCAAACTGAAAAATTGATTAATTTAAAAGCACAAATCTATTAGTTAACATGTGAAGTAAGGAAGAAGTCCATAAGTATTGTGAGATCAGAGGAGTGCAAGAGGGAAACTTGGATTCCAGAAGCAAGAAATCTGTGCTGGACTTGGACATTAAATCAAACTCTGGTCACTAAAACATATTTGCTGTTTAAAACCTAGTATAATTGCTGGTAGCAGAACAGCATCAAGCTGTTCCTTTTAAAACTGTTTCTTTCTCTGAAGAATATAGACACCTGCTCTGTTCCACACAGGCTCAACAATCCTAGTGACTTCCTCCTCCCAGAGACCTTTTTATCTCTGAGTTCTTGGGCTCCCTGACAGCTTGGTGAGGAATCTATTGCCCCAGGTCCCAGAGTTTGGCTAAAGAAATGCCACTTTCAGATATGACAAAGGGTGTTTGATCGCACAAGCAGGACCTGAGCCAGTTGATATAAATGTGCCTCTAGCACAGATGTATAAACACTGAGGCACGTGACATATGTTCTGTGCTCAAGACCAGATGCTCAGGGAAGTTAAGCAGAGATTACACTGGAGTGGTATTGGATGGACCAAGACAACCAATAGAAGTAAATAAAGAAGTTTTCCCAGGTCTCCAAGTCCACTGCTTGGTTTGTCCATTGCTGTGTTTCTGTGTGATATTTTGGACACAGTAGAATGGGAAGCTGCTCTCCTCTGGCTCTCCATAGTTTGTTTAGCCCCTGGACCACTTTCTTGTACAGCAGGGATTTGCTGTGTTTTAACTTTGCCAGAGCTGGGTGGGAGACAGGCCTTTTTAAGGCAGGACATCTTTGCATTTTCAGGCAACTTTAGAGGCCTCATGAATACATCATGTCTTGGGCTGGCCTGGTTTTTGGCACATGGGCATTGCTAACCAGACGATTGCTTGGAAAGGGTAGCAGCATCAAATGTTCAGGAGAATCAGTGGGCTGGAGTACCCAGCTGGAGACTGGACACTCTCGTAACTACTGTAGTCAATTTGCTTAGCCTGTCTTAGCATATGGTATGCAGTACTTCATGTCTTGGCTGCTCTGTTTCATTCATTCTCTTGCTCTGTTTCTCAGTGTGAGCTGTGTTGGTCTGAAGGCTGCAGAAATGATCATTTCTTTCCTCTTCACTGGTTAGTATTGCAGTAAACGTGTTCAGATACGCTTGTTTTGACTGCAGTTTCCTTAGGGAAACCTAGTATCAAAGCATTCAGGCAATTCTGCCTGTCTAGGGGGCTGTAGAAAGACTGCACAAGTAGTTTAAACTCTTGACCTTTCCTTGATACTTAGTTATATCAGTGACCCTTTAATGAAGCTGTTGTATGTACATATACTTGATAGGATTTACTGTTACCATACTCTTGATTGAGACAGGTGTCCTATGGAGCATCTTATTTTCTGCCTGTGCAGCTCTCCTCTGTGCATATTCTTTGCTTTTAACCACGTGTGGCAACACTGTAATCCTTCCATTTTATGTATTAAAAGTTATAGATGAAGAAGTTTTGCAGGTGCACCTTAAATGATGGGGCTTTTGTGTTAGGGAGTGGGAAGACCACGGTAAGATAAATCTTCAGACCAGAGGAATAGACAGGTTAGGCAAAGGAGAAGCTATTCTTTTATTGCTTTGTATTCCATGAACTACTTATAATAACAGTCTGGAGGAGAAGCCAGTACTATCTCAAGCCTGTGAGAATCACCATGTTTTACGCAGGGTCCTCTGTTTTGTCATTTCACAACCAAGAGCCATGGGGAAGTTTTCAGAGTTGTGTGACGTAGAAGATGGAATTTACAAATTGTGAAATTTAACATCATTAGCCTGAAACTTAGAGTTTGTGGCCTGACCCTTCCTTCTTGGTGTGAATATCAGCTAGCCAGCTTCTGTTGCTGAAATCCTCAGCATCCAGTGTGTATGCCAGCACTGCAGATGCAGAAACTGGATACTCTGTTCCTTCAAGGTTCTTTCCTTTTCTCTCCCCATTTCTTCTAGTGTGTCCATACACTTATGAAACTGGGGGAAAGAAATCTGTCACACACTCAATGGGTGAGGATAGTTAAAACTTAAATAGCTCTCCCATAGGGGTTGCATCTAGCACTACAGAACTTACTTAAAACCCTCCATTCGTAAAGCACTGAACAACTTTACTGCAGGATATGCAGCTGTGGTGCCTCAGTAGCAGTTGAGGCTTGCTTTTGTGTGGCAGAGATCTAACTAGCTGGAGTGTCTGTTTTAAACCAGTTCACTGTCCTTGGTGCATCTGTAGGGCAGATGTTACACATGTGATTTTGACTTGATACAATTTGCTCCTAGTTTTGATGTGTTTTGTGCTTTGGGTGGTTAGCAGTAAGCCTGCTGACCTTACTGCTCTTTCTTCCTAAACTTCAGCACTGAGGTGAGGCAGTCCTGATGTGATCCATCAGAACTCATGGCTTGAGTGGTACAAGTGAGCAGCCAGCACTTTAAGCAAACTAATGCTAGTATAGGGACACGGAGCAACTTCTACACAGTGTCTTCATCACTATTTTTCTTTTATTATCTATTTGCTTTCACATTTTTTGCAGTCTTTTCCTTATTTAAAAGGGAGGACTTTATATTGCATCCTCACCTGCCTGAGATCCCAGCCCTTGAGGGAGTGACTTCTGTAAGCAGGAACAAGAACAAGAAGAGACATAGAAGTCTATTGGAGCCATATGGGAACCTTGGAGACCTAATGGCTGTTGAGACTACCTCTCCTGCTTGCGCACTTGCACAGAGGTTGTGTTCAGTGCAGGCTCTATGCCGGCTGGGAGAATAGCAGCAGGGATGCTGTGGGCTTAAGAGTTGGTTTGCGGCACCCATCATCTACTGGCAGCAGCATTTATCTAGGCCAGCAGGGATGCAGGGAGCGAATGACTCACTCAAGGATTCATGAGCGTTTCCCCCCTCTCCCCCCCCTGTTGCAGCTGTGGCTTGGTCATCAGCCATTTGGGAACTAGCTGCTTTATTTGGTTGCTGTTTGCAGTGGGCAGTTTCTGTTAAGGTTGTTAATTTTATCAACTGCCTTGGAAGCTCAACTGACTTTGGATAACAATTAAAATTGCCTTTTCTGCCTTTCCTCCTTCCCTGCTCATAGGGCTGCCACCCAAACAGCTCATCTGGCACTGGACTCTTCTGAGGAGGTGAGAACAAGCAGATGGTCCAGAAGCAGAAACTTCCTAAGCTGATCAGCCAACAGCATGGTCACTGTTTTAGGTGATGGCTGATGTTGTTAGGCAGAATGCCCTCTCTGGGTGCCACCTTGGCTGTGGTGACTGGAGGGTCTGGTGGCATTGCTGCAGCTGAACAGAGAAGCACGTTTCATGGTGTGGTGGAAGAATGAATGTGGGGAGAGTGTGAATTACAGGAAATTCTTTAAATAGTTGTAAAATTAAAAACTGATTACTCTGATCACAACAGTTAGTTAATAAACTCATCAGAGGCTACCAGGTTTAGTTTCTGTTGAACTGTGGGTGACATGGTCAGTAATGCTTCAGACTGTTGCTGAGGGTTATGGCCTGTGAAGGAGATCAGCCTGCCCTGGGCAGCCACCATGCTGTCCTTTGCTCCCTTTTACCAAGGCCAGTGAGTCTCATCTCTGAACTGGGTTTTCTCTTCTCATGTGATCCCTTGCACTGCTTTTTTTTTGTCCTTTCCATGCTCCATACTTTTTCTTGTGGCTTTACTTTCCTCTGGATGCTTTAGTCATCTTTCTCTCCTGTCGGTGTTCCTGGCTACAAGTTCTATTAGTGTTTTTCTTTTAGAAGCACATTTTATGTTTGCATTTACTAGGGTCTGGAGGATGTGCTTTCTGGGTCTCCCTGCCTGATGGCTACTGTCACTTCAGATCCTAGCTGTGTTGTATCCAACAGACTTGGTGTCCCTAAGCCCTAAACAGTGCTGCCTGCCCTGCCACAGCCCCCCCTTTCCTGCTGGGTCATGGAACTTGGGAATCTCTTTTTGCTGCAGAGACCAATCCTACAGCACAGTTTAATTTTTTTTTTTCTTTATTTTTAGGTAGAGGGCTGTACGTCTGTTTTCCCATGTTCCTCAGCTGAGCTGTGTGAGCTGTATATTGCTATCTGGGGCTGCAGCAGTATCTTCACAATATACCATATTCAAGTGTCTGTAGTTGTCCTCTGCTTGCTGTGCTGAAGGACTGCAGTATTTGGGTACACTGTTTGATAGAAGAACTGAAGGAGAGAGGCTGAGGAAGGGGCAGGGATCACTTTTGCTAGCATTCACCTTGAAATGGAGATAGCAGTTTTGGTTCCGAAGTCTCATCTGGCTGGACCAGCTGTCCAGGTAGCGATGGCAAAAAGGGAAGTATAAGGAGACTTTTTTTACCATGCTGTGTGCTGGGAATGGTGACTGTTGGGGAGCCTCTTTTAACAGGGGGTGCTGTAGTCTGTATCCCACCTTTTGTGCTCCACAGAGCTTGAATGGAACTGTGGAGGCTTCTCAGTTGCTGGCCATAGGAGACCATGCTCTGCTGTCTTTTTATTTTTTTTTTTGGTCTGAAATTCAACCTGTGTGGGTCAAAGTAACTTTTGTAGGGTGGAAGTGCTTTTCAGGGACAGAGCTGAGGCTGTCTGGTGGGTAGTGTGGGAGAAGCTTTCTCTTGGCACTATTCTTCATTTGTGTGTTCTGTAGAAAAAGGAGGGTTTAATCTTAAGACATGTTGGCTTGATTTCTTAACCGCCACCCCATTAAAACCCAATCTCAACAAAGAAAGTTGCTTTGTAGATATCAGTGTTAGCGCTTTAATAACTATTTCACTGCATTTTATTTCTCCTGACACACCTCCCTTTCCTCTCATTTTTTGCTTGGAATAGGCAGCAATTTACAGATCTGCATGCTTTGACATGAGAGCTATCGTTTCAACCCCTCATCCTCAGTCTTTGTCGATCAGTATATGGGGTGGACTTAATCAGTGAGGATTGTTGTTTTGAGTATGTCTGTAATTGGTGAATCTTGCCATCTCTTGAGATTCAGTAAGTGTCTGTCATCTTGATACGATATTGTAGAATTCATTGCCAAAATGCACCACATAATTTAGGTCCAAACAATAGCAAAAGACTGGTGGGGGGAAAAAGCTGTAGATGGCCTTAAAATGAGTATTACGGTAATGAAGCAGCATTAAATGCCCCCTGGCAAACAAGATCTAAACTGATCTAGCCAGGAGCATTAAACATTCATCAAAACAAGAAATAACCTTAGCCAGAGAATAAATCAAATCTGTGGCATAACAGCTGCTTTTCTGGAAAAGATGCAAGTCAAGCGCTTCTTTCCCTGGAAATCTGAAAGTAGGGAGGGTGACTACTTTCAAGCTGTTGTGCTCGCCAGACAGGGCAGATCTCTTCAGGTTGTGTTCCTGTCAAGCGCAATGCGGGTTTTGTTGGGTGGCAGTTCCACCCAAACAGGCTAAATGTTGTTTTTTCAATTTTTTTTTTCCTTTTTCATTTCTGAACACCAGACCTTATAATAAAAATCTATTAGGTCCTAGTGTGGCATTGAGGTAGGATTTCATGCTTCCCAGAGTGAGGTATGATGAGGTATTGCAACAATGTTAATGCTGCCTCTATCAGTTTTTGCTTTGAGAGACTACTCAAAATCCATTAATTTGAACTGTATTGGTTCTATCATCATTTCTCTTTCTGCAGAAGGATGAAAAACATGGTAGTGAGAGCCTAAAAATTCAAAGATCTGAGTTTGTTCACACATTTGTCACTGACATGGTCTCTGGTTTCACTACATCTGCTTTTTTCCTCCATCTCTTTAAAGATGGGGAAAAACCCTTGTACTTCAGGGGTTTTCAGACTGCATAGTAAAAGTTTTTTTACACACCTGGAGATTCTCCAACAAAAGATGCTATGGAAGTAGTTGTTTTGGGAGGATTTTTTGTTTTCCAACATATTATTTTTTTTTCCCTCCTTAAATATATGTCATCTAGAAATTTGCCAGAATTTGTTTTCTCAAAGTCTGTGCTTGTGGTCTGCAGGTCTATCTAGGGACAATTAAAGAGAGCTCTGCAAAGGACATCTGAGAAAAACATTATTGCACAGCTCTGTGCAATAGCTCTGTGAGCTAAGAGACATTGCTGTGCATATTGTCCTGTCCATCTCATTGCAGAAAGCGTGTAGAACCCCTCTAAAATGTAGACTGTATGTTTATTTCAAAAATCACTTGTCCCTTCTCAATCTCTGTAAAAGCATGTTGGGATGCTATTTATTTAAACACACATTTTACAGCCAGCCTCTTAGATCTGAAACACTGCCCCATCCCCCCTTCCAAACCTAAAAAATGTAGTTGTGTGTGTAAATTAGCATTGTAACTGCAGCCTCTTGCCAATTAATCCCCTAATCCACAACTTCAACCTTTCTCTGCATGGGAGACCACAGCATGCTGTGCTGCTTCACACCTCATTTTCAGAGATGAGATGGGCTCTTGAGTTGCCGTGTCAGGACATCAGACATCGTTTGCACTGCAGTATTTCTTGGGGGCTCTCATGCTTCTAGTGGGATAGGAGGAACCATCCCAACACCTGTGGAGCAGCAGAGCATGCTTCTCTTCTCTGTCCTACCTTTAATACTGTATTTTTAAATGTTTCCCACCACCTGTTTTCCGTGACCCATTACTGTTTTATAGGAAAGATCAGCTCCTTGTGCGTAAGCCTTCAGATGATCAGCTGGGGTTCGAGGCTGGTGTCTCACTGCTTCTCTGATTTCAAGGCTGACTGCAGTCATGAGATGCCAGGCTCTCTGTTGTGCATTTGCTCTGCATCTCTGTGAGACTGTCTAGGGGAAGGGGTTGATGGTGAAGGAGGGCTGTAGGGGTAGATTTTGCTCTTGGTCTCAGCCGGTAAAATGGTCACATGAAACAAAAAATACATCAGCTCCCCTCCCCCACGCACTGGTTTCTTGGCTCTGCACCCAAACTAGCGGCTGAGCACGTGATTTACTTGTAAAATGCAGTTAAAAAAACCCCAAAAACGACCAAAACGGTGCCCTTGCAGGTGGGACATCAGGCATGGGAGGGCTGGACTGGGGCTGCCCTGCGTGTGGCCGGAAGCTGCTGTGAAGGGAAGGGGTACCTCTCCCTGCGGAGTTGCAGGAAGCTGGCGGCACGCAGTGCGGCCAGCCATGGGCATGGGGGTGTGGTGTGTGCTGCAGGATGTGGGGCCACAGAGGGAAGCGCAAGCTGCAGGAGGCAAAATGGAGGGGAACATGCTGAACCACAGCCCTACTGGGGGAAGGAGGTGGTAGGTGCTGCCTGTGGGGCAGGGGGAAGGAAGGGGAGGGCTCTGGTGCAGGTGGTATGGGGGCCTGTGTTTTGAGAGTTAGGCTAGACAGTTACTCTGAACTGAAGGTCGTCATATGGGATACAAGGTCTGAACTGAGAGCAACAGAGGATTGTACTGATCTTTATTCTGCTTTGGTGCAAGAAAGGGAAGTGGTTTGACCATTTAAAGCTGTGGAGCTCAGCATCTTCTGGTTTGAAAGCTTCATTCCTTTTGCTAGTTGTGTTTGTATCCCACAGTTCTTCCTTTCTCTGGGATGTAGGCTCTCGTAAGCTTCTGAAATCACACTAACCCAGTATGCGCAAGGAGAGCTAAAACATGCCATTATGCTCATCACAAACCAGGTGGGGGCCTTCAAGTGAATGCCCCGCCAGGCTGGACAGCATGGCAGTTGCGCCACTCTTAGGGGGAGTACAATTACACCGCATTGCTTCCTGTGTCAGGCCTGTGGCGGGTGCAGTTAACATCTGGCCACAGCAGATAAAATGAGATAAAATAATTCCTGCTCTTTGCTGTGCTGCCTGTCAGTATTGGTGGTTGGTGATCTCCATTGCTTTAGGTCAGGATGTGAAGGTGGCTGCTTTGTTACTCTCTGTCGACTAGAGGATGTATTGCTTTAGGGGGGAGATACAATGCACTGTGCAGGAGTGATTCCCAGAACCTCCTACTGCAGGGCTGGCTTTCCTTGTGCTTTATCCTGTTCTGAGCCAGGAGGAAGTCTTGTAGAAGCAAGAAATGGCACTCTTTGCAGTAGCCAATGGAGCAGGTGGTGAATCGGTGGGTAGTTCTAATGGTTAATTGGTAGAATTCTTGATTGTTGCAGCAGACTGTAGGTACTTACTCCCGTGGCTGTAGGTGTTAACCTAGCACACAGTTTGGAAAGTAACCTCAGAGGTGAAACATTTCCTTCCCACCTGTTCACCACCAAACCTGGGAGGGATGTTCTCTCTATGACTTGCCTTCATCATGGTGGCATGAAATAAGCTGATGGCTAGAAAGAAAGAAGTCAGGCAATGAAATTCATATCAGGAGTGTCTTGGAAATTCTTCACTGGTTTTTAGTAAGTGAAGTAACTGGTTGATGGAGAAAGCAAACAGAATAAAGCAGAGTTGGCACAGCCCTTGTAATCCCACTGGAAACATGGGGCAATGAAGAGACGTTTCTCTTGTCAGCAAGAGGAACTGGTATGGCCTGAGAGGATATGTGGACCAGAAGCAGGGGTTGTACGTGAGGGATGACATGTGTGTCATGTCAGAGCTTACTGAAGACTTTGACTGGGGCCTGAATGGTGCTTTGGCCCGTGTTTAGTTGCTTTGTAGGCAGATACCCTCCACTCTCCTAATGCAGTCATGGTGCTGGCTCATTTTTCAGTGGCTGCACTGATACTGAGGCTTCAGCCTGAATTCACTGGGCTTGATTTGGCCTATTGCTTTTGGCTGAATAAGACAGGGGACAGCTTTCAAAACAGCCTGGAGAGCAGGGGCTCTGGGGGCCTGTGGCTTGTGGGGAAGGATGGGTCATCTGAGAAGGGGGCAGTAGATGCCGTGGAGGGTTGTCTCATCAAGGGGTTTACAAAATCCTGCTCTGAATGCTGTAGCAAGCTCAGAAGGAGGTCCCTTACCCACATTCTGAGTTGATTTCAAATGTGAAGCCAAGGACTATGCCTCCAGTGAATGGCTGGGGTGCTTGCTCCTTCCCTTTTTGTATACTGGTGCATACGCATACGTTCAGATTTCATGTTGCTTTGCAGTACTGGCATTGGTCAAACCGTGGGATCTGCTGTAGGAAATAACCAAACCGGAATGGTGGGAGTTGTCTTAAAGCCAGATTGGATTTTCTCTCTATCTGTGCCTTTGTAGGCAAGGAATGGCATGTCAGGCTTGAGCATGCTTAACCCCTATGTGTTCACATTGCCAATTGTGACTGAGATGTCTCTCACCTATAGCTGTGAGTCTGTGCTGATTCAGTAATTTGACCTCCTTTGACTTCTGAAGTTCCTGGTGTCTGAGAGCCCAAGCTCCCAGCTTCATCTTAATGTGCATGTCAGATTGCTTTTCTTTTGCCTTATAATGTGTACAGTAGGTAATACTCTGGGTATACATACATTCCTGCTGAAAGCAAGAGGACAGGAATTCTCCTTCCCTTAACCAGGTCCACCTGCTGGATAACTGAAAGAAGAATATTGGACGAGTTGTTTGCTGATAAACTGAAAAATAAGCATTTGAAAAGAAAAGGCAGCTTTGAATGACAGCAGGAATAGAAACTACAATGGCAAGGGTGCACACTATAACTTTTTTAAAAAGATCTATCTCTTTCAGGTATTTTTAATACTTTCTGTTTATATCTGCCTTCAGTTAGATTATCTTTGCAAATTAAGTACAAGGTGATGAAATAGTGAAAAAGAGAATAAATTTCTCTGTTTCACTCCTCAGGGTGCTTGTTGGGGATAGACTTATAATTACTTACACCATCTTGACTTCTACTCTGTTAGTTTACTCTGATAGTCTAATTTCTGCATTACTTGAACAAAACAGTGGAAACTCTCTTCTAAGCTCGTGTAGTTTGTTCCTTTTGTTTTGTTTTTCTAGTACAGTAATACCGAGGGGTTCACAGATAATAGTGTTTGGAAACAGCTTTTTACCAACTGTGTGAGCTTTCTGGCTGTCTTTAAGGTCCATGTGTGTATGTACTTTTAGGGATAGTATTACACTTTTATGCATGGATTTGTTTGTTTCAGAGAGACTGGGAGAGCGTGGGAAAAGGCTGTTACAAGGTAATAATATTAGTGGTTTTGCTAGAGGAAAGGCTTTGTCAGAAAGTATGTCTGCCGGCATTTCTTTAAAGAAGTCTTATATTTGTGTATTGTGTCCTACTGGCACTTGAACCTCCTTGTTTGTCTGTAGCTGAAGTTAAATGATGAGGATTTTACCACCATCTTGTTTCTCTAGCTTTCACTGAGCGAGAAAAGTGGAGTTTTGCTGTTTTATCTTCACTTGCTTGTTCCAGCCATGTCTTCCCCTTAGTGACTTTATGACTCTTGCACAGTTGCTGCAGCAGAATGCTGGTGGTAGTGGTAGGGGACAGCTTCCCCTCTGCCCTTGTGCTTGGGACATTGTGCCACTGGGGTTGTTCTGCGTTGGCAGGCTGTAAGACAGACTTTGGCTTTCAGAAATGTTGCCTGCAATGGGGGTAGTATGCTGTTACAGATTTATTAATTTTGGCTGGTCTTTGAAATGGCAGTGTAGAAACACTGAAATGGAAATGTCAAAGTCCTGAGCTGCAAATAGCTGGAGGGAGGGAGGGAGAGAACGAGCATTTGGGAAGTGTTGTTATGCTTATTTTCTTCATATTTTTCTTTAGGCATCTGCTGCTACCTCTTGTCAGAAAGCATACATGGAATCTATGGGGGCTTCTGGTCATTCTTAAGGCCTAGGATGATTTTTTGTTTCTACTAACTTCTACAGAAGGGGAGATGGTGATCTGAGACTTGCTGGTATTCCTGTTTAAATGAATAACATGGTGGTGTGGCATGGCATACTGTCCTGTGCAACCCAACTGCAAATGCTGAGAGATCTCAGCTGTTCTGTAGCACAGTCTTTTTGGAAAAACTAGAGAGTATGGAGGAAAGTCTGTGGCCTGGAAGTATGGGATGAGGGAGCTAGCTCTCTTCCTGGGAATGTCTCAGAGAGGAAGTTTAAATTTAAACAAGCAGAGAAAAGCATGAAGGAACCTGAAGGCTCAGATTAGTCTCACACTACAAAAAGTATTTGATGCAAATTCGATTTCTGTCTTGAAGCAACTCAAATGATATTTTAGCAGCTGGCACCAATTGACTATCTCCCGGAATTGGCATGATGACAGCAATCAAACTGAATTTATTGCTTTGGGTTTGATTCCTCTTCCGGCCTCTTCCCATTCTCAGAAATGTAATCTAGAATGTATTCCCACAGGAATAATAGCTTCAAGCCTCTAACAGCAAAGATGTGCAGAATGAAGACAGGTGAACTGTAGTATGCTGGATTCTTCATAACAGTTTCTCATCAAACAGATAATTCACAACTAAGCATTAGTTTTGTTGCTGCTTGTTTTTACTACATTTATGAAATAATCTGCCTTCCTGTTGGGGTGACTAAAGTTTTAGGCTGCTAAAAGTTGTGGCCCCCCCCTCTTTTTTTTTTTTTTCTTAAGGCAGGTGTACTAAACAAAGAGTGAGCTTTAGCCACAGGACCTCAGAATAGCTGCAGTTTGGTAAAGTAAGCCAGCAAACGCTGCTGTGGGTGTGCTTCTTTGCATGTGGAAGTGTTTCAAAACAGTGATCTGGAATTCTTGTTGAAGAAAGTATGGTAGAATTAACTTTTTCCACCTCATTTTCTGGTAAGTGTGAAATTAATCACTTTAACTGATAAATCTAGGTTCGATCTATTTCAGTAACTGTTTTGTCCACTCTTTCAGTTAGTTTTTAATGCTGACTTCTGCTTGCTAGGAGAAGGAACTGCCTGAAATAGGTGTGGTTTTGTTGATGTTTGTTCCTAAGGCAATGAATGTCAGTGCTTCCTGGTCAGGTGGAGAGGATGGGGCACAAAGGGCACATCTCTTTCAACCTCCCTGGTCACTAGTCCTTTGAGAAGCTTGTGGCAAGACTCCAGCTGCAGAGCATGTTTGCATGGCAGATGCCTGCAGCTGAAATAAAACCCCTCTCCACATCTCTCAGGAGCACAAGTCAGTCAGGGCATCGTAGCTATGTTCGAAGCTGGGAGGGTTTCATGCTGTGCTGCCTGTGCAGGGTGGCAGTGTCAGCACCTGGCACCTAACCATCTTCTCCTGCTCCCCAGCTCAGGTTCAGCCCTCACTCCCCTTGCTTGGAACTGATCTCCTTTTTGAGTTTGTTGTAGGTGTCTTTCTCCAGACTCTGCCTTTTGTAAGCGTACCTCAGCTCCATGCAGACAGGTCTCTGCTACCCTGTCTGCCCCGTCTCCTCTGCACAGCTTCCTATCAGGCTGATTAGGCACGGTGACCTTTTTCTTAATCTTTTTTTTTTTCTGTTGTTGTTATGTAAATGTTCTCACTTGACAGCTCTAGCTCTAGACTACTGGGATTTATGGATGTCCTGTGCCCTGTCTGTGTGTTTGAAAATGTTCTTCTCCAGGCCTTGGGTACCCTTGGAGGAGAAAGTCCTGGTGAGGAAAAACCTCCTGCGAAGCAGCAGTGCATGTAGTGGCTAGAGTAGGAAACCAGGAACTGATTCCCTGAAGGATGGAGCCCAGAAGTTGGGTCTTGCATTACTCATCCATCTCTGCCACTGCATCTTTGGGGTAACAGACTGAAGTGATTAGACAATGAAAGGATTTTCTTACAAAAGAGTAAGAAATTTGCATCAGTATAAAACTAGCTATATTCCCCACACTGCTGGAGGCTGCCAGGTTTTCATGAAGTAAAGCTGTGTGCATTTTTTATTTCTGTTGGGTATACCTTTCTTTTACATCACATTAACCTGTTTGTCAGCTGAAGTTTGATGCATTTAGGACAAACAGGACAAACTATCGTGGTTTTGTTCTGCTGTCCTCTGTACTTGGGCAGGGTTGGTTTTGCTTTAACTTGCTTGGTTAGAGATTTTTACAGCTGTGATGTTATTAATTCCCAGAGAATGGGCTGCATGTTTGCATAAAATAAAGCAGTTTCGTTTTTGCAGGTCCTTAACTCTCACAAATGATGCTATAATCATTCTTGTTTTCTCTTAAAGTAAATCCCTAGACAAATCAAAACCCAACCCAAAGAAGTACCGGTTGTCTGAACAGTTTCTTCTAGGGTATATTCTGGAGAAACCCAGTATTAATGTTACTGGAGTGACACTTAGCGTGGTACTTGCAGAGCAGTAATGTTAAAGGTACTTGGGTTAAATGTAGCCTCACATGCTGAATAAGATGCAGAAATTGTATCATATAAAGGACTAATAAGATAAATAAATGTTCACACCTTAGTTTGTGTATCAAACATGAGAAATTTTTTTCTGCTGTTTTTAAGCACCATCTTATGTCTACATTTTGAATTTTGCTACAAAAAAACCTACGTAGACTCACTTTTCTGTTTGTGTAGATACTCATTGCTTCAGACTGTAAATAGAAGAATTGTCCAAATAGCAAGATTCTCTTTCTTTTTTTTTTTTTGTCTGGAAAACAGTAAATGAATATTAGATGAGTGTTTGTAATATCCTGTACTTAAGCATCAGCTATTGTTCAGGGCTAGACAGCTCTGTAACATAGCAAGCAAAGAGCTTAATGAAATCCAATATTTGGAAACAGGAGGTAGATGAGTTCAGACTTGGAACAGCAGTGCTAAATTTTAACAGGAAGGGTAACTAACATTTGGAGTATCTTCTGTGGGTGTATGGCTTTATCACTTTAAGTCTTGAATGTGAACCCTTATGTTTTCTGAAGGATATACGGTGTTTTAGGCAAGTTATGGAAATTGCTAGTTGAATTTCATAGATTATGAAAGGTGGGAAATAGGCTTAATGTTGTAGGCCTGGGATCCTGTAAGGTAGGTCAGATGTGTTGCTTTGTTTCTCTTAGCTATGAGGTGTACTTCCACTGTGCATTAAGAATAAACACTTTGCTCCACAAATGGCTTGCAGAAGTAAGTTTGATCTTTTGGGCAGAGGGAGAAGAAATTATTTGCTTTGCAACCTCTTGGTAAGGCAGGGATCTGAACCCATGTCATCCTTTCATTGTTACTCAAATACAATTAAGAATACTTCACATTTTTAAGGTTTGGTGAGACCACATATAAGAGATATGCGAAAGCCCAGCGTTTGGCTGCTCTGCTGGACTCACAGAATTTTGTTTTTTCTGTCTCCTACTGGGAATAACTGTCGTTAAACCAGAGAAAGGTAGAAAAATTGCAGCTCTTTGTTTATTTCTTACACATTTAGGTGTACCGGGTTGTTGCCCACATGTAACAAATCCACTCTGCCGCTGATCCCTGAAACAAGAGTCAAATGCCTACACTGTGCCAAAGGCCACTGGGCGGTTAAAAAGGGGCTTTCTATGGGGGTGGGGTGGGGACTCTTCGAGTCACGGGCTGGGCTGTGTTCTGGTGCCACCTGCAACAGGATGGGTGATCCTGTGGGAATGGGGTCCATGGATCCTCCAGGACCTGCGGCAGGAAACCCGCCCCGCCTGACCTTTCACTGCTCTGGTTGTGGCGGCTGGCTGCTGTGGCTGGTGCTCCTGGGGCTGGAGTGTGCTTTCTCTCTGTGAGTTGTGCTTGAGTTTGCCTATTTTGTTGCCCTAGAGACAGAAGAGTGTGGTATGCTTCCCCCCTGACCAGAAATAGTTTCCTGTACCTTGTGACTGGAGTGCTGTACTCTTCCTCTGGTCTCCAGCCAGGCTGTGTGGTGCTGGAGGGATGGGGTGTGGGGTGATGACCTCTTGTCACAAGTTCTGGTGTGGCTGCCCATGATCACTAGCTGCTCTGCCCGCTCCCCTCCCTCTGCACGATGGTGTAGGATTTCAGGGGAGCAATTGCTCTTGATTTACATCTCCCATGGCATTTTGATGGTTATGTCATTTTGTTTGAGCCTTGCTCCTGTCAGCTGTCTGTCCTGGCTGTCAGGACTTGGTGGCTGAGTAGCACGTGGTGAGAGCTCTTACCTCTCCTTCCCCCTTTGCTCAGCTGTTTTTGCTGTCTGCTTCCCCATGTCCTTGTACTTGGGAACAGATTCTCAGCAAGTGTAACCGCGCACAAGGGCAACGTGATCTGGGTGGATGAAGGATCCCTGTCTGTAGGAGTTCCAAGTAGAGCTGGGAGGGTAAGTGGGGAATTTGCAAGACCCAGGCATGCAATCAAGCTATGGATAGTTTATCTCAAACTGTTGTCCTGCTGTGAGAATCTAGCCTGAGTGCCAAGTATGCAGCACAGTCTGTTACCTTGCAACTGTGTTTTGCAAAACTTCATTGTGAGAGATGCTGCTAAAAGGGAAGCTAAGGCGCCCCCACCCCTCCCCAGCAATGCAGGTGAGAAAGTGCTTGCACTGCACCAAGGCCTCGGGAGCATGGAAGCTCTCCAGGCTTTCTTGCTGCTTGCTACTTTATTGGAAAGTGGTTCTGGCATAGAACTATAAAATACATGCAGCAACAACAATAATTTCCACGATTGAGAAGGAAGGAGAGATGAAAGGAGTAATTTACCTTCCCCCCATCGCTGAACAGTAGCAGATGAGGATGTAAGCACATCTCAGCACTATAAAATATTAATTGGGATATTTTCTACAGTTCAGCATTGGGAAAGAAGACAGAAATCCTGCAGTGCCCTGAGCTGCTGTTCCCAGCCTGGGAAAGAAAAGTGTTCTGAGCTGAGATCTGGCTCAGTCTCTGTTTCTGCTCATGGGGAAGAGAACAGTTGCCCAAAGCCTTCCTTTACAAAGGGAAAGGAAGACTGTGCGGAGACCATGGAGTTGCACAGGCTGTTCTCGGGCAGAGCAGTGCAGTGTGGCTTCGTTGAAATGGGTCACTAGTGGGTTCCCTATAAATTAGAAGATGCTGCATTCCAGTGATCTGCTGAGTAACTCAGCCAGCCAAGGGTCCTGCTTACTCATGCAGAGAGGACTTGTGTGTCACAGGGGATGCAGAAAGCTGTGTTTTCAAGTTTGTGTGCTGAAGATCTGTGACAGAAGAAATGTCAAGAGCAGGCAGGGACTGCTGCTTCCCCTTGCCATGTTCTTTTGATGGCTGGACAGAGGAGGAAGGGCTGTCCTTGCTGCTTGCCTCTTTCTAGGCCTCTGCATCCCTAGAAGTCTAGAATTTAGCAGCTGCCAGGGCTGCCTAAAAGATTTGCATCCATCAGGATCCTTTCAGTGAAACTGTTTGTCCAGAGTGACCATTTCATTTGACAGGGTGGGGGCATTGTTGTGAAAGTTCAGGAGTCAGTCATTGCTGTAGTGAAAAATCTCCGGTCTGAGCCTCAGTGGCTAAAAGGCCCCCTGCTTCTTGGTTGAGATGGACGGAGTTGCTCCCTCTCCTTTCCTTGCACTTATGCACGTTCCATTTCTAGGAAGGAGAAACCATTTTTTGCTCTCTTTGATATTTTTTTCTTTAATCCAGATGATGATTGTGTTCACACTGATGTTGCCTTTGAGCCAGAATAAGCATACTTAGCATTTGGGCAGAACTTCTTGCCTGGAGATCTTGGAGTGCTTGATCAGCATTTCATCAGCAAGTCTGTCCATGGGTACTGAAGTATGGTTACCTTTACAGTTCACTGGACCTGACAGAGTTCCATACTTCCTGCACTAGCAGGAGCTGTGTATTTCTCCCTCCTACTCTCCTCTTCTTCCCCAAAGTTTCTCTGGAGTGGAAGCAGGTCCTATTCCCATTTCATGTGGGCTGTTCCTTCAGCCTTGGACAAGGGGTTAAGTCTTGGAAGGGTTGTCACAGGAAGTGGCTTTGCATATTTGTGAGGCTGATGGAAGAGCGCTGCTACTCACTTTGAATCCAAGAAGGGAATAGCAGTTTAGTGCTAGCTCTGTAGTGGGAGGAGAGGTCCTCCAGCAGCCTCGGCTGCATAGCCCTTGCTTGAAATGGCTGTGAGGTTTTGGGAGACAGTTGTGTGTCAGCAATTCACATTCATTTGGATGTTTGCTCGGTCACTGTGTTCCTTTCTCTGTTGAATACGAACAAGAGCTTAGTTCAGAGTTGTGGTGCTTAATGCCTTGTTTCTTATTCTCTTTCAGATCACCAGAAACTGGAACGTGAAGCTCGAATCTGCCGACTTCTAAAGCATCCAAATATTGGTAAACCTCCTTGGGCTCAATGGGATGAGGGTGAGAGAGGAGCAATGTGTCTCATCTAGCGCACTGTGAGAGAGCAGATGTATTTTGAATGTTCACAACTAGTCAAACTTGCCTGTTGAAATCACCTCAGTTTCTCTCTTTGACGAATTCTGCATATGATCCTGTCCCATTCCTTAGCATCCTGGCCCAGATGATCACTAAAGTATCCCTGCTCCTTGGGTGATGTATGACTCTTGGTTGCTCATCTGACATTCTGTGATGGGAATGAGCTGTGGTGTTTGTTTTCCCCACACTTGTCTAAAGTTAGCACTTTTTGATGTATCCATTTAAATGTTGTGTTCAGTGACATGGCCAAAGTTAAAGGAAGGGAGGCTAATATGTCAGCTCTTGTCATTGCAGTGGCTACTTCCTCTAAAAAAAGAGACCAAAACCTAATTGCTCATTTTGGCAGTGGTAGGGAGAAAAAAAAAAAAAAAAAGTAATGAATTAATGGAATAGTTTTCTATAGGAGTACAGGAAGAGGCAAAATAAGGCACAACTTCAAACCAAAACTGATTTATTTACTGAGCTGTAGAGGGAAGGTACGGATTTTTATCTAGTTTCAAAGTGCCATCAAAGTTTATCCTAAGTTTTCTTTTAGAGAAATTTCACATTGTTGGAAGTTGCTTTGAGCAAAAAAAGTTGGACCATTAATAATCCCCTTTTTAGGATCTTTAAATAAATCCTCTAGGATCCTAGCTAAGGTCTAATTTGAGTTCATTTGTTTAAGAAAACAAGAAGATATACCAAATTGCCACCTTCAACCAATCCACTGTTAAATATCCCTGTTTGGGAAACAATGCATTACATTGTCTTACTTTTGCATAACCCTATCTGTCAGGGTAGATAATGTTTAAAGGGCATCTATCTGGTCTCCTGACTTTCAGCTTCATAATCATTTGCTCCTATCATCTGAAGACCCAAGAGAGGAAAGGTGCCTTACAGCATACCCCATGAACTAGCATCTGTAGCCTGTTCCGTTTGGGATGAAGAAGCCATTTCCACAAACTTGGGACCTCACAAAATGCAAAGCATCTTAGTAGCAGCTTTTCAACAGAAAGAGCTTTGTTGCATCTGCGTGTAGTTGTGGAGGTATCGCATGAGGAGAGGAGCAGTGGCCACCTTCTCCAGTAACTTGCACTGATGAATAAATTCGGTAAATTCATTGCTCATCAATATTTATTGCTGGTAAATTTATTGCTTGGCAAATTCAGAATGACTAAAACTCATTAATTAGTTATTGAGCTTCATTTGCCCCACAAGACTTGTTGCACTTAGTTTAGTAGGTGATACCACTTTTTATTTTGACCTTAACTTCGTTTTCATCATCTCTCTTTTTCTATAATTTCTTGCATCCTTTCTTGCCTGGCCTCTCACAGAGTAAATCTTATACCTAAAACTACTTTTATAAGTAAACTGCACCAAAAGCAGAAACATGTCGCATTCCTGGTTCAATTCTACAGCTTGTTCCTCATCTGTAATGAGTGGCAATGCATGTCTCGTGTTGTGGTTTGGAAAAGACAATATGGGGGAGTGTCAGTGGTTCTTGCATTTTTTACAGAGCATTTCTTCTCTTCCTAGAAAAAAACGTTTTTCTTCTAAGATAAAGAGACTAGTCATTCTAAACTCAATGGGTGGTCACAAATAGCAATAAAGGAATTAATTTTTATGCCTGCAACACAGAATCAAACTGTGTTGAATAAGACATCAGGAAGACATATGGTTCATTCAGCAGTCCTGCAAAAACCTTTTATACCTGACTGGTTCCAGGCATGTTTGTTCTTAAAAACCTTTAATGCTTCCACAGCCCCTAGTGGCAGTCTTTCAAATGTTTAATTTTTCTGTCGGTTAGACATTAGAAAAAAATATTTTGCTGCTATCTTAGCTTACTGTTTCTAGTTCTGTCTGGAGTATATGTGGAAAGTAGTTTTTCTTTCTTGTAACAGTCTTTTACATATTTGAAGACCGTTAATCATGTGTCTTTTTAGTCTTTTTCTTCAGACTAAACAAACCCAGTTCTTTCAATCTTTTCTCATATGTCATGTTTTCTAGACCTCGAGTCTTTTTTTTTTTTTCTTTTTTTTTTTTTTTCTTTCCCCTTCCCTGGACTCTTGCCAGTTGCTTCATCTTTCTAGAAATATGATGCTGAATACTGGACATAAGATGAGAACTAAGGCCATGTCAGTGCTGCCTAGAGGGAGAAGAATTGCTTCACCTATCCTGCCAAAGATACTCTTGTTTTGTACATCAGCCTGTGAAACTTGCCATTTATATTGTTAATGCTTATTTGTTTTCTGACATGTTATTGCTCCATACTACTTTCTTCAGAACTTCTGGCAAGCAAATGATTTTTCCATCTTGCATAGATGAGGATTCCTTTTGAAGTATGCATTACATTTGTCTTTATTAAAACAAATAGGAAGAAATCCACTCTGTGGGTTCCCCCTCCAGGTTGTCAAGACCGTTTTGATTTATCTTCTGATAGTGTAATAGGGTTGCAACTCCTCCCACAGTGACATGATCTTTAATAGCATTGCCATATATTGCATCATGTAGACAATTAATAGCACTGTTGAATACTGTTGGACTCTAGACAAACTCTTGAAGATATCACTTGATACATTGTTCCAGTTTGACAGTTACCAGTTTTGAGTATGTTTTTTCAATGAGTTGTATACACCATTGTAAGCTAGTTATGAACACATATTTTATTCTAAATTGTGTATGCAAATAGCACCTAAGATGCTAAGAAGTCTTGCTGAAGTGCAGATGCTACATGCATTGCTGCTTCCACATTCCTTGGAATTGTTACGTTGTCATAGAAGGGAAACATGTTGTTCTGACATAGCGGTAGGTTTTTTCCTTGAAATTTGTATTAGCAGTTAGTAATCACCTAGTTACTGCTGTTCTGTGTTGTAAACTGTTCTGGATGAATGCTTGATGTGTTGCCTCACAGTGAGCTATGCTAGTAACACTGCATCAATCCTGAAGAATTCTGCAAATTTTGCATTTGCTTTAATTTCCCCATTAAGTTTTGTTGTTACTGTTTTGTTGCAAACTCTGTTGCAGCATGTCCTGCCTCTTCTATAGTGACCTGAGCCTCTAGTGAGTCTGGGGCAGAGGACTGGAAGTTAGGACACTGAGAGGTCAGCTGCTTTTCTCTCCTGTCTGTACACAGTATATAAAACAAACCTATTGTTGTGTTTGTGGTTCTTGTCCATTTGCTGCAAGACAGTTGATTCTCCTATGGAGATTCTGGACTGCAACACACTGACCATAACACTGCTATTCCAATAAAATAAAGGTTATTCCAGGTACAAAGTAATGGTGGTATTTCCATTTATTGTTGCTTTTTGTGAAATGACCACTTCTTGAGTTACCCTAACATGTCTTCATCAAATCTCAGCCCTAACTGTAGGCTATTGCTCTGTAGTTGGGTGTTTTGCTTGTCTTCAGATGCACATTATGGCCAAGACAATCACAGTAGAGTGATCCTTCTAAGAGCTTCGTGCTGCAGTAAGTTTTTTTTGTCTGGACAGAAGAAAGTTGACGAGGCAATTTTCTGATTTCCGACTTGTAGTATGTACCATGTCCTTATTGCAAACCATCCATCTGAATATGCCATTATAGCTAGTCACCTCAGACTTTAGTTCAGTAGAGGAAAAACTTCCTTCCTTAACTTTCAACTTGTTTGTTGGTTTTTTTTTTTTCACTCCTGACAACTTCCTGGAGTATTTTGCATTCAGTTCCAGGGAAGCCATTTGCCAGCCATGCTCGCCAAATACAGCAGAATTGGATGGAGATCAATCAGTGATTTGTTCACCATGTTTTAAAGGCAAAAAAGATGTACCCATTACTGAGGATATGGAAGTGTTAGAGGCAGAATGCAACATCATTAAAAACCCCACTGTCTGTAAGCCGATAAAATGCCTGTTGAAGTTGGCAAGAGTCATGGCTCTGTGGGGAATTCTACTTCTTGAACAACTTACTGTTCTAGTGATTCAGTTATCTATAAATCTTGTGGGCATTTGACATGCATGTATCCAGGAACACGTAGAAGAAAATGATACGGCTCTCTTCTCCCTTAGTCCCTGCTTTGCAGGAAAGAAGCATGTTTCTTTCCTGCACACTCATAGCTCTGATCCTTCATTTGCAGACACTTTCCTGATTGTGCCACTGAAGCTTATGCAATGGTTAAGGTAAAATAAACTTCACTATTGCTTTCTAGTTGTAGAGCTAAACTTACAAAGTATTGAATATCAACTCTTGATTACTGGAACAACTCTTTTGGTCTTCTGTTTAGTTATAAACTTAATTCCAGTCAGTCTGTGTATTTCACTTTTCAGTCCTTTAATTCATTCACTACATAGGGATTCTCTTGGGGAGCATTCAGCTTTTTCCCGTGCTTCCTGCTACCCATCAAATACTAGAGCAGTGACAGAGCTGGGAACCCCAGTTATCTTCCTGTGGACTTGTTCATTGCAGATGTGAAGTTCAGCACAGTGCTGAAAGTGACCTTTCCTGTCCTAGGACTTGCAAAGCAATAATGATGCAAATTTTGATAAAAAACCTCATTCATAATTTGAAAACTCTTCTCTGGTATTCCTGTATTCTCTTACAAGGGTAGGATTGTGTCTTGTTTAGTCACCATGAAGTCTGTTCTGTGCATGCATTTTTTCCACTGTGGTGTTAGGTGTTGTCCTTCTCCTCCTCCTAAATTTTGTTAGGCCAGTCTAAATATGTGCTTCCTCTTTGGATCTGTCATCAGATGATCTGTACTTTTTTTTAGATATTTTTAACCCAACTGTTCAAAGTAGTTTTTTAATATCTTTTGTTTGTTGTTCAAACTGAGCATTTCTGGTCAGTTATTGTGTCCCAACTCGTGGCAGCCTTTGCTGTGAAGAACTGCATGCACTTAGGTCTAGAATAATGAAAATACATATTTTAAGAGAGACTGGTAGTAGCCCAAGAACCAAAGCCAAATTCTGTTTCTGATTTCTGCCTTCATATCCTTTGCTGAACTGCTTCAGAGTTAATTTATTTGAGGGAATTTATAGCAGTAGTGAAATGCTGTCCTCAGCATCTACCAGAGTTATTGCTTTTTCAGGTTTTTTCTACCTCTGACTTTTTCTCCAAACTATACTTTCACCTGAATTCTTTTCATTTTAGCTTCTATCTGTTGTCATCTCTTAGCAAGAACGACAATTTTGGACATGTCCTTATTTAAAATGGGAGAAAATGATATAGAAATCTCCTGTGAATTAGAAGAATTTCTTTTGACCTAGTTCAGTTTTATATTCTTTGACAAGTCGTCTGTCCTCCTAGTACCTTTGTCTTGTGGGAGTGATTTTGATGGATGTGTATAAAAAAAGGTCTCCAGTTTGTGTGCCCTTAAATGCTGGTTATGGTCCATGTGGGAATTGCTGCAAGGACCAAGAAGGATGCTGTGCTTCTCTGTGCAGCCCAGCTGGAGAATCCCACAATGCTCACGACTAACCTGAGTGAGAAATGGGGTGCTTTAATCATGTCTGCAGACCTAATACTGAATTTGGTGTCTTAGTGGTATCAGACATAACTTCAGGTTTGCTCATTTCCTTGTTTTGAGATACTACTCTTGATAAGCAGGCCCTCACTTTTTCCCCCCCTGCTGCCCCGTAGAATGTTTTCCTAACACCTTTTCCCTGACAAGAGACTTGAATTGCTTCCTTAAGAACAACAAGAAAAAATGTGGGCTGTGTTTGGTGTAAACAGCAGATTTTCTTGTTTTCATTTGTCTGTAGACACCCAGACTGCCTTTACAATTGGGATGGAAAGGATGTTATGTGCAAAAAATAGTTAAAGTGCTGGGGATTCTCCAGTGGTTTGGCCATGCTTGCTGCCCTGTGGAAGCTTAGCGGTTTCCAAGTGGGATGCTCCCATGCCTGGCTGGCTGTTTAAAGCTGCTGTCCTCTGGTTTCTATTGCTGGGGGACCACTCCTGTTCTTGGGTGAAACTGATGTGGAGAGGGGATGGTGTGGGGAAGCGGGGGCTGATGGTGGAAGAAGTGAACTTGTAACAGAAGTTATGCTTTACGGCTTTCTCAGTTACTGAGCAGCTTTTCCTTGGAAGTGTCATGGGGCTGTCTGAGAGGGCAGCAAGTTGCTGTGCTTCCTAAGAGGCCAAGCAATGATGTTCTTTGGCCTTATGCCTTTAACTTGCTCTCCTCCTCCTCCACCCCCTCAGAAAAAAAAAAAAAAAAAAAAAAAAAAAAAAAAAAGCTCATGCAATGGCAGGGAGAAATGTAAAGGCTAAAGGCTGCTCTAACCACTAAGTATCAACTTCATCGCCCACCCACCTCCCACACACAACTAGAAATAACTTTAAATAATTTATTTAAGTGTGTCTGTATTGCAGTTACATATTTAATGACTTAAAGGGACAGTGTTTCACTTAGGAATAAATTTGAATTTTCCGTAATTTGAAGGTAAGCGTTACCCCTGCACCCTATTTTCTGAGAATTTCACAATGCTTTACAGCACTCGGTGGATTAAACTCTATGCTGCCATCTCAGGTAGCCATTACCCTTATTAACAGAGAGAAAAACATGGCATGAATAGGTTTAGTAGCTAAACTTAGAACACGGTAATTCAGTGAGAGAACAAGGAACAAGCTAATTCCCGTGTCCCGCTCGCCGAACGTTAGAAGACAAAAAAAAAAATAAAAATCTCTCATCTTTCTTCTGCTCCTATTTGTTGCCTCGATAATTGTCTTTTCATAGATAATAATATATGCAGGGACTTAAGGGCAAAATGTTAAGTAGGAATGTTGGTGGCAGAATGATGGGGACATCATTTATAAAGGAAGGAAAAAAGGAAGCATAGAGAGTAAAATTTCATGTTGGAATTATCGAAGCTCATTAGAGCTGAAAACATCTGACTGAGTCATGTTATGAGTTTTATTACTAATGGTGACTAGTTCTCATCTCTGGAATTGTCTATCCTTTTCAGTAAAGACCATCACCTTGACAATGGTCATGGATTGGTCCAGCTACTTCCAGGAAATTCTGATCTTCATGTGTTGAGCGTATCA
>NW_020799105.1:3325221-3371476 GCF_003259725.1 Athene cunicularia
CCCCCAAAAAAAAAAAAAAAAAAAAAAAAAAAAAAAAAAAAAATCCAGAAACACTCCCCCAACCTCCAAACACTCTAAAAAACCACTAAACATGATATCAGAGTGCAATCCTGCAGGAAAATTTGAGCCTTTGAGCTGCAAGTTATCGTTTATTATTTCCAGTCCCTGTGCTGTTAGGGATTTAGATGAGTGACCATGCAGGTCTAGCTGAGAGGAGGCTCCTGAAAACCCCAGACAGTTCAGCTTTTTATTTCTCATTCTGATTCTCCCAGTTACTTCTTTTACCACCCATTGTTTATTTACTTCTTGTTTTCTCCTTGTTCAGCTTCCTTTTCCTATTGCTTTTTCTGTAGTTGTAAGAAAAACATTTCTTGATACTCCATTCCCAAATTGAGGGGGATTAACAATGGCATTTTCTTCCTTGCCAGGGGATATATTTGTTCTGTATGTCTTTGTGGTCTGTCCTAGAGAGGTATTTTGATTCCATTATTTACCTATTTAGCTGTGAGACTTATCTATATGAAAGCATTCCTTTAAAAAAAAACAAACACAGTGGGATGATGGCCAAACTCAGTCCACTCAAAGGTACTGCAAAAGTCAGAGGAGGAGGATTCCCCTACTTTCTTTTTTTTTTTTCCTTCCATATCTTTTCTAGTTAGAATAGCACTAAGAAAATGGAGGGAGCCTCCTTTGAAGTTCCCCCTGCTGAGCACCAAACAGGACAGAGAGACAGCTGCACATGCAAGCAGCAGCCTGCCTTTTGAACCAGGCAAGTGAGAAAGCCGTTGTGAAAATCAGGTTAATACAGCAAGGTTGAGGGGATGTCAGGTATACCTGTCTGGTTGGGCAGGAGCACTACTTTGCAACACCAAAGCCTAATTTGTCCTTGATGGCAGAAATGTGTGTAACAAAGTTGCAAAGCCTATATGAGACCTGAACTTTGTCACAGCTTCTATCTTTATTAATTTTAGTAAAGTGGGGGTGTTCTCTGTAGAGTTTCTTTGAGATACCAGGAAAGTTGGCTTGTTATTTTTTGGGGGGGGGGGGGGGGGGGGGGTTAGAAGCAGGTCTTCTGTAATACTAGTGGTTAAAGTACTCTGCTTATCTGGTATGTGAATAATCAGAAATTATTAATAACAATTCTGGATGGTTGTGATTGCACTGTTATCAGGAGAGTAGAAAATATTCCTGCTAATGTAGTCTTTTGGCTCATGCAATGTTTAAGTAGGGCACACTAAATGTTATGTATCATGTGCTGAACTTCAGCCTTTCAATACAGACATTACAAAATCAAAGGAAAAATTACATTTAGTTGGCAGTGAAATGTTTTTTTACAAAATACTTTGTGGGTTTCTTACTTTTGCTTTTTACCTCTGCAGAAGGCTAGTTTCGTACCAGGAAAGATACTGTTGTCCCTGTAACTTCTTTCTAGGCTGTGAACTTATGTGCAGAAGGGAATTTCCCCTGACTTGGCACCGTGTATGGCAGAAAGGGCACTACTCTAACTTCTTTTTTTAATGCCAGAGTGTTAAAAAGGTTACAGTGAGAACAATTGTGAGGGGAGAAAAAACCCAACACCTCTATGTGCCTTTCCACACTCCCTTGGGACTGTTCCTTGTCTGTCTTTGCAGAACCTGCAGCATCTTGGTTCTGCCTGAACCAGAGCAGAGTGTTAACAAGTCCTTCTTCTCTTCCATTTTCCAAAGCTTTAAAACTGCAATTGGTGTGAAATGCTGTGGGCTTGGGGAGTTTCAGGAAGCTGGTATATATCCAACATAGTGTAACCTCTCTGTGTCACATTTGGAAGGAGGAGGGGTGAAAGAGTCGACATTCCTAAGGGACTGGTTAACAGCAGCATGCGATATCCTGTTAGCTAACTGTCCTGCTCCTGTTAGTTACTGCTCTAACAAAGCTGGTCATTAGCTGCTGGAACAGATGATTTCCAAAAGATTACTTGCATTACACAATTTAATGCTTTTTAATAGCAAATTTTTAATTAAAAGGAAAGTCCTTTTGGAAGCAGCCTGAGCAGCTGCAGCTGAATTCTGCGTGTTTAATGTAATTAGAGAAACAGCTGGAGTGGGAGCTGAGCACCCAGCTCGTAGGCAGTCTCAGGTTGGTGGTGGCTCCTCGTGGGACAGGCATCCCGAGTGGTGCGAACCGTGCGGGAAGCATCCTGGCACACAGTCAGGCTTGGAGGTGGTGGGACAATTCCCATCTTGGCTGCCCAGGCTGGTGAGCAGCTGGGGAAGCGGAGAGTGGGTGGTAGCCACCTGCGTCAGTTCAGTTGTCACTTGCGATGCCACGGACGATAGTGTTCAGTTTTCAGTCTGTTGTGCTACGTGTATTTGTATCTGTAGTTTCAGCATCTCCTGGCACGTTGGAGAATATATTTGGAAGAGGGCATCAGGCAGGTTTTAGTCTCCAATTTAATTCTGCTGTTTCTGGCATGCACTGTCTCTTGAAATATGCCCCTTGTGGTATCTCTTACCTTCTCCCTTTCTTCATGATGCAGGCAAATGTCTGATGTCTGGTTGGAAACTGCTGAGAAGTGAAGCTGTGGCTTTTTCTAATGAGTGGCTGACCTTTCAGTAGCATTGTTCAGTCCAGAAGATCCCAGAGCACTTTTGAGTTTGCATTACTAAGGCTGTGTGAAAGTTACTGTGGTGTAATTACTGTGACCCAGGAGACAACGAGAAATCTCTGTTGCTTTGTATGGGCTCTGCTGCAGGTACTGCAACACAGGTAACTTGATTTGACAGCCCCAAATATTATATAATCACAGCACATGATGTGTGTTGGTGCAGAGATAGTTGGCTAATGGTGTCCTTTGCATTTCCATAATATCCATTTGCATCACACTTAGGAACACCAGTGAACCTAGATTTGTCAGACAAGATTGCCCTACCCCGTAGTTTGAACACCGTCCCTAAAGACAGGCAAAGACCATTGGTATGTTACAGCAAGCATATTTCAGCCCATGTTACCTTTTCCTAAGCAGAGATGAGCAGTTGCAAAGTGAAGATACTGGGAATTGTTCTGTGAAATTCTTCTGCTTGTGTACTTGCCTTTTGCTGTAAATTCAGTAGCTACTTTGCTTGTAGAGATTTAGTTGCAGCAGGTTGTCAGAAACCACCCTGTGTTACAAGAGCCTGCCTGCCCCAGCCGTCAGCTGAGCCCTTGGGCAGGCTTGCTCCACTGTTTGCTGTAGACATGAGATATATGGGAATGTTCATCCTGGGACTTATATAGCAGGCATACGTGCTTCTGGCCTGTTATGCTTGACATAAGAGTAAAAAAGTAGTACTATTGAGCACACTGTGCAGAATGAAGGGAAGATGTGGGTCAAATCTAGGCTAGGCATAAATCTGTATTTGTGACCCCAGTATCAATTGGCCTTTCATGTGTGACCTTTTAAAAATGAGATGCCTGTTGCATTTCAATATCTTTTTATATTCCTGTAGCTCAGGTGAATATTTACAAAAATTGAAAGCTTTTTTCTGATTTCTTCATGGTTCACTTCAACTTTTGCATTCAGAGTCTTGCTTTGCGTGACTCAGCAGCAATTTGCATTGGTTGTTAGGCTGGTACAATTCTCCTCTTAAATTCAGTTGCTTTATATCATGCTCTGGCATCAGAGAGCTGTGGCTGCCTATACAGGGTCACATTTTTCAGGCAGGGAATGCAAACCACATGGCATGACTGTTACCATATCGGTATTTCTCACTAAAATGCTTCATTTTCTGTAGTTAATATCATAGTTTATTAGTATTATTTCTTTCTAAAATAAAAACTGCGTGTATGAGGATTTTGAAACACTTTGAAGTACCAGCTTGAGGTTTTGTTCTTGAGACAAGATTTCCAGCAAGACTATGAAGGCAGCAGGCAGAGAAAAGTAATACTTGCAGCAGATATTCTTAGAAGGTGTTTGAACTCCTGGTATCCAGCTGTTGTTAGGTTCAGTAGAGACAGCATGTCCCCTTGAGCCACTCACTGTGGTATCACGCTCTTTGCAAATGCTTACACCTGCAAAATACAGAAAATAATTTGTGTAACCTGCATCAGGCAGTGTTGAAGGTCTGAGTTTTTGGGGAAAGGGAATGTTTTGGTCTCACTGTTTTTCGTTGTTAGTTATTTTTCCAAAAGGCTAACTTTGTGGGAGGTGCTTCCTGTACATGTAAGATCAATTTACATAGGATGATGCTGGAGAGGAGACTGGGGGAAGAAGAGGATGCTTAAACCAGTTACCTAGGTTGTGCCTTGTGTGTAGTGATGCCTTGCCGCTCTTTAACCATGCAGAGTTAAAGGTGTGCATTTGAAATTGGAGGGACATTTTTAGGTAGCAGTCTCTCATTACCTTTGGTGGAGTATCACTACAGTACCAGATTCAGGACTGTGTATGAACAAAGTTAGGCTTTTTTTGTGTCTTGCTGAAAACATTGTTTCGTCGAGATGCTGTACTGGAACCACTGCTTATTTCTCCCAGAATATATGTGCTTCTTGGAGGTATCACCCAAGTGGTGATGCACACTTTTCTGCTGACCATCCAGCTGGTAATGTTGCAGAAGATGTTTCTGCCTGACAGTCTGTAATTGATTTTGCTCCTTTGGATAGCATTTGTTTTGGCATTGGTTACTAGTGCTATGGTTTTTTATTTATTATTTCTGAAGTTATCTGTAAGACTTGACAGTCTTACAATATTAGATGTGCTGGTGAACTCTACTCTTTGTGTGGATGGTGCTTTTTTCTGTGCCCTGACTGAAACCTTGGGTACAGTCTTTCGCCATATCCTGTAACTGATTTAGTGCCTCGTTGTCTGACTTGCTTCTGTGTTCTTTCTTACTGCCCTCTCCTTGTCTGTTCTTGCTAACCATTGTAGTAATCACTCTTTCATCCATCAGGGACCTTTGACATGGGAACAGTCATCAGGTGACCCTGGTGCGTGGTATTGACAGGGTCCTACATCTGTAAGAATCTCTGTGTTACATCTTACAGATGTTCCTACATCTGTAAGAATCTCTGTGTTACGTGTGTGTGGCTATGAAGGAAATAGAGTTTAAATCCCTGCTTCTGGGCAACAGAATCAGTTAATAGAAATAATCTACCGCATCTTCTGATAAATAGTGAGATCAGGTGCCTTGGCAACTACTAAACTCTTCTGTAGTTTGTTCATTTGGAAAACCCTGTGTTACTGTTGTGCAACTTGACTGTTGCTGTGACTTGGGACTCTTTTTGTGATGTGTGTATTTGTCTAGCCTGCTACACTAGACATAGACATCACTGCTTCCCTGATGAGAGGAAAAAAAAGTTTTCTGTAATATTTTTGAAGAAAAAGTTAACTGGATGAATACTTTTAATTCTTCATTTTTCTTATGGATAGTCAGTTTTGGGGAATCCTTCACCCTCCAGCATCTACATATGATTATATTTTTCACCCTCTCGTGTCAACAGGTTACACAGGTATGAGCAGCCTATGTAGTCTCTGCTCAACTGCTTGGCTGAAGCTGAACTTGTGGTAGTACTGGAGATGTTAGATGATGTGTCAGGACCAGCATCCTGTGGAACAAAGGGGATCTCCTTTTCATGGCAAAATGTCTGAAACAGAGGACAGCCCACTCTTGGAACTGGCCATTTAGGAACCTGTGTCTTGCCTTCAGGTGGAGAGTACTCGCATAGGACATCTTTAAAGCAAAGAGGGCTCTATACTTTCTGGAAGGTGGAGATACCAGGTGGCTTCTGATGTTTGTGTATCTTTATGGTGAATGTTAAGTCAATGTGGATCATATTTATAAACCAAAGTGGAGACCAAGAAACTTTTAAAATGCTTTTATTCTTGACATGAGCTAAAGGTAGTAGAGTTAATTCTGAGTATGTGCCATTGCATGGGCTGGCTGAACGGTTTTGGAAAAGGCAGATCGTGTTTTTAAGCTGACAGTCCTTGGTAGTTAGCACTATATTAGAAAGGAGAGCATTTTAACTTGTGTGTCAGCAGAGTGAACTATGGCATCAGAGCTGCCAACTGCAGTATCCTTGCTGGTCAGGAAGGCTCTTGTGGCTCTGCAGGAGGGTAGGTAAGCAAAACGTTAGGGTTAAAGGGCACTGCTTTTGTTTCTTCCTGTAAACGCTGATGTGAAGTAGGTGTGGGATGGAATTCCAAGTCACAAGAGTTTTGGTGTATTCAGACTGTTGTTCACCCTTTTGGACTCCCTTCATTGCTGCTGCTCTCCACACTTTAAGCCTAATCTTTTAAGCTGTTCCTGTGTTTGTGTTTCGTGTACAGTCGTTATTCCCATTCAGGGTGGTGGGCCTACTGTCAATCTTTGAGATAGCTTTTTTTGTTTTGCTGTTCTACTGTTACTCCCTGAGCTTTGTTACCTCAACAGATTAAATCCTGGGTAGATTTTATTCCCACATCACTCTGGGCCATGGTGAGGAAGGAGCTCCCTTGTTAAGTTAATGACCTATGTTCTGTCTTCAAGGCCTTCTTTTGCTGTGCAGCCCTAGGGTGATGTCAGTATTTATGAACTGTCTTTGTCCTCCTGCTATGGTTCCTCACCTAAGGATGCAAATAGTGTTTTACTGTCCTTGAAGGCTCTTCCTGATGCCTCTGCCAGTATCTGCCACCTGAATTGCTACTTCCTTCCCTTTTCATAATGTATCTGACAAAATTGCTTTCCTCAGGACAAAGAAATAGCACCAATCAGCTCATTTATGTTTTATTTTCTGATGTAATTTGCTGCCTGCATCTTTGCATCAAAGTTTATCATACACTATTTCTCACTTCTACCTGCAGATGTGTTTGCTGTTCCCTTTTCATGGCCTCTGCTCTCAGCCTGATGTGCTCCATCTCCATCTCTCTGCTTGGTGTTTCGTGCAACACTTCAGTGACATTTCAGGTGCCAGAGGAAGAAGAATGCTTTTTCATGCACACTAAGCGTCACCAGACATGGCTTTATTAGCACATTCAGCTTTCCTTGAAGTTTCTCCATCTTTTCCCTCTTTAATAGGTCTCTTCACAGGTTTTCGCCCATGTCCTGAGCCTCGGCTCTTATTCATGTGCCTGTCTCCTGCATTCACCTCAAATAGTCTTGTGCACTGGAGTGAAAACTGCCCTGCACTTGGAATCCGAGTGTCTGTTTCAGCTACTTCTCATCTTGTTTCTAGACTTCAATGGAAATCTTTCCTTCTAGGAAATACCTTTCTTCTCACTTGTGTTTTTGTAATGCCACCTCTGCTGGTTTCTGTCAAGTGCTCAGGCAGCAAGTGTTCTCATAAACACAAAGTTGTATTGCAATGAAGTTATTACAAACCCAACTAAAACTACTTGTTTGGAAGAAAATGTTTTTGCAGTGAATGATTGGAGGAACATAGTTCTTAAAGGTGATGTGTGTCTGTTTTCATGCTGTTGGAACAGCGTGTTACTTCTGAAACACCTGCTGTGCTAGTACTCTGACTGTACTTGCTTGTTTGCAGCATTATGCTGGGTGGAGTGCTCCTCCCAAACCCCTGTGGTTAGATGCAGTAGAAATGCTAAGGAAAGAGAATTGGTCAAAGGCCCAGCCCAGAGAGCTTGTAAATAATGGCAGCAAAAAGAATAAGGAAAGAATTAAATCCTTTTAGGAAAGGTACTGGCAGTGGTCTCTCCACATCAGTGCCTCTCTCAATTTTGAGTTTGTGTGTGTTTGTGTGCATCTGGAAGGGTGCCTTAACAAAGGAGAGTTGCAAGGAGGATTAGAGGAGAGCACTGAGAACATTTGCAAAAGCTGTTCCATATAAGGTAGGAGCATGTGCCAAGTGCTAGTTTGAAACATGGTGGTGATGGTAGCTGATGTCATGTGCCAATAAGAGGTACAAACTGACCTCGTTACTGGCAGAGAAAATTATGATGTTGGGAAAAGTCAAGAGAGGTCATCTGTATTTTGTATGAAAGGGAATGGAAGACAGGGAAGAGGCAAAGGTACCATTAAAGTAACAGAGCAGGATAATGAGATTTTTCTTGTAAGGATGAGAACAGTAATGTTAGTTTACTCAATTAGAAGGTGTTACAGTGACTGAGACCCAGTCTAGTCTCCGCTAGTTCCTTTAGTTGGGTGAGTCAACAGGGAAAGAGTCAAAAGGTCATGTGAAGAAGAGAACTTGTCCAAGTCAGGGTGTGAAGATTTAGGAATTGAGTCAAATAGGTTTGCAAGCTTGTGACTCTGATTGGTAGGGAAAATAGTGAAGTTTTCTGGCAGGGGAGAAAAGCAAAAAGTAGGGAGTAAGTAGCAATATTGAAATTAAGGGCTTAATTTCTCCTTTTGGGTTAGTGCCTAGGTATCCAAGAAACACCAAAGAAGGTGAGATTGTGATTCAGACAGGAGGAAATGGCACTGTGCTGGCTGCATAAATACAATAGTTATTGTCCATGTGTAACATGGGGAAAGGAAGATAGAGCCCCAGAGACCCCAAAATGCCAGAGGATGGTATCCCATCATGGGGGCAACCCCGTCCTGCGGGTTAAAGAGGACAAGGAAAGGAAAAATTATTTAGGCAATAGAAGCAAAACTAGAGGTGGATAGGTAAAGAAGCTGGAGGGGGATAAAATTTTGAGAAGCAGAATGTGATCAGATACGTCTCTGGTAACAAAGAAGTCAGAAAAAAAGCAAGACAAGAAACTGACTCTGAATTTTGGGTAAGGATTTGGGATGTAAGTCAGAACGAGGTGAGGAAAAGAAAGTAAAAGGAGGGAACTTGATGGAGCTTCACAGATGAAAAGCAGAAAGGAGATCAATGGCACTCACATGTAGGTAGGGTCGGAAGTCAGTTTTTGGAATGGGGGCTTGTTTGTAGATTCTGAAAAGGGTTTGTTCTGGGAAATAATGGCTGGGGAAAGATGGCAAAACGTGAGTAGACAGATGTGAAAGGAGTGTACTGAAGCATTAGAGGAGGAGAACGAACAGGAGGTCAAAGATATTTAGAGTTTGTTTTGACACTGGGGAGGGGTGGGTGTATGTGAAGGACACCCATCTGTTCCTTTGAGATAACGGAAGGAAATAGGTCACTAAGTGAGCACACAAAGCAAAGGGCATGAGGAATTATAAACTGATTGGGTTGAGGGAGAACTTGGCTGTATGCATAGGTTTGATTTGTGAAGTGTCATATTTGCTATGTGCTCTGTAAATCTGCATTTCTTGATTATGTTTTTGCAGTGCGGCTCCATGACAGTATTTCAGAAGAAGGTTTCCATTACCTCGTCTTTGATCTGTAAGTGTCTGGCTTTGTCTTTGATGCTTCACCAGTAATACAGGCACATGGATGGTTGACTAACAGTAGAATAAAAAGCACCTGCATTAATATAATTCTCCCTCTCTCTTTTGAGACCTGTAGATACGTCTGGCCTATTTGACAAAAATCCATTGACTGTGTGGTAGGGGATGGACCAGGAAGGCTCCTGGCAGCAGGTGTAAGCATGGGATGGCAGGATGGCTATCCTGTATAGGGAGGCTGTTCAACTTTTGTCTCTGAGGTAGCCTGGAGGGGGTCAGAGCAGGAGTATTCTGCCCAAGCTTAGCATATACTAAGCTCTGTAGAGGTGCATGGGCAATTCGTGCCCAGTGTGTCAACAGTGTCCTGTAGACTGCTGGTGAAATGGCAGTCTAGGGGGTCACTCACGTGGGTGTACCAGTGCTGGTGCCGTGGTGGTGGAGTTCTGCCCTGGCACTCCTGTGCTGCAGATCCCCACACAGGCTGCGGGAAGGGGCCCAGACAGGTGGCCATGTAAATCCCTTGCGGCATTGAGCTAGAAGTGCGTGGGCTCCATAACCTTCCTTGTTCTCTTGCACTCCAGGGTTACAGGTGGGGAACTCTTTGAGGATATTGTTGCCAGGGAATACTACAGTGAAGCAGATGCCAGGTAAGACTGTTTCCAGACCCTTCTGTGTATGTGCCACGTGTGTTGGCAAGTGGAATGAGTTTCGTGACTGCTGTTCTGTGCATGGCTTTGTTCTGACACTCTTGCTCCCTGTCTGGAAAAAACGATTCCTCTTTCTGCTGTTAGCATAAACTATTGTCACTGGACAGCCTGACTCACTGCAGCTTTAGCCCTTGCTGCTTGCAGACACTGCTGTCTCTGCCACTTGCAGACACTGTGCTCTTTGCTGGGAGACCGGTTACTAGTGGCTTTGTCTGCCTGACCTTTCTGGTGGGTGGTGACAGTGTGTCCTTCGTGAGCAAACGTAGGGGAGAGCTGTCATGTGGCTGTGAGAGTGCTACCTGCTTGGCCTCTGCCCCCTCCTAGTAGGGGTTCCAGTGATGTGCCATTGCTGTTGGGCAGAGACATTCAGTTTGCGTGTGTCTAGGTAATGGTTTGTGGGGCAGGGGGAGAGGGGGCTTTGGAGGCTATGTTTCTATGGAAGCCATCTCTGACTGTGAGCTTGTTGGTGCAGTGAGAAAAGGCACAGTATGAGAGAGCAATCTTTATATTTTAGTATTAAAAAGATTCAGAGTTGTGCTCTTCTTTTTCTGAGCGTGTCCCTTTTCTTCCATGCGTGAGCTTCCTGAAGTGACCTGTGCTTGTCCCTTTGCTGTTTATGCAGGGTTGGGTGTTTTGTGCATCAGTAGCTGAGAGGGTGTTCTCTGACCTGTCTGTCTGCTGGACATGCAACATTTGGAATTGAAACTGGGATTAGGCAGCTCCTGTTTGCTTTAGCAGGGCCTGTGAGTGGCCCAGTGGTGACATTTCACCCCTGCTTACTCTGTACCTGTGTTCTTATCCCATCCTAACCCTTGCTGGAGCAGGATTTAGGGGAGCTGTGAGAGGAGAGGGGTAAGAGAGTCATGTGTGCTGCTGCAGGGTGAGCTTTGTAGGTAGTACTGTGAGAAAGATCATAACAAGTGCAAGAAAGGAAAGAGCATGACCTGGTGTGTTAGTGTAGGTACTGTTGCAGAGTCTGTGGGCGCTTGTTTGCTTTCCCTGTGATATGCTTACAGCCTCTGTCTTCTGGGCGTTGCATGATGCTTTCAAATGCATTGCACTGCACGCTCCACCATGAGCCGTCTGCTGATTGGGAAGGTCAGTGAGCTCATCTCTGACAGAGCTCCTGGCAATAAGTCTGAGAACCCTGTAGATGTTTTCAGTGGGTTGTACAGATGTTATAGGCACAGCCTCTTGGCCAGATATTCAGTCATTCAAGGTGTTGTGCCTTGAAGTTGGGGAGTATTGAAGTTAGCAATCATCATCTTTCCCTCTGTCCCTCTTGACAGGGCCTATTCCCTGAAATGGTTAAGAGCCGGCAGTGACCAGCAGTGCTCAGGAAAATTATGGCAGGGTTAGTAGAAATGGAGGACTGTCTTTTGCTCTGTGAGCCTTCCTCAGGGTGCTCAGCACTGACTGTCAGTTGGCCAGGTCTCACAGTGCCCACAAGATGACAGAGTGAAACTCCTCCCTTTCTCTCCCCATGCAGAGCAGAATTCCAGAGCAGGCTGGGAGAGCGAGGGAGTGAGGTCTGTGCCAATCTGCCGCACTTGGCTTGCCTGGGACACCTCACACTTTTGCCATTTTTGGCCAGAAAATCTCTCTCGCTCAGACTCAGCTCTGTTCTAATTATACATTTTTGTTTTGGAGCGGGAAGATATTCATGGACTCCGACCCTGAGGATTGTACTGCCAGCTCTGGAGGGGTGGGGGTAGCAAATACACAGTGCTGTACCTCCTCTCCTCTTTCTTCCCTCATCCTCTTTCCATATTTTCCAGTAGCCAATGTCTGTTCCCTCAAATATTTAACTCATTTCAAATTTGTTCCCCATAGATTTGTAGAATTTGGTGAGGGGGCTGACCAACCCTGCAGTGAGGACACAGACCCATCTGAGTTGCCTACATCTGGGTGCTTACTGCCCAGCCATAGCTGTCAAAATACCTGCTCCATTCCACATTCACCCTTGGGAGCTGAGTAAATGTTTAGCAACAGAGATGTTTTCAACCAGAAATGTCATCCATGAGTGTGTTGCACTGTCCTTATGCAACAGGTGTAAATAACATCTTGCTTTTGCCCCTGTGGTTACAGCAGTGGGAGCGGCAGAGACATGGTTTTCTGTGGATTGGGGGAGTGCAGCACACTGCACTTAACAGGGAATGAGTCTGCTTTTCAGATCACTAACCCCTTAAGTGGGATCTGTACTTAAAAGGCACCCAGCAAGCGGGTGTGTGCACATTGTGTATGTAAAGTGCTCGAGATGCTTCTCTGAAAGCTTTGCAAACTGGCAGGCGCCCAGCAGTCATCATCCTGAATTTGCCAGGGGTGGCTGCTGCTCTCTAAAAGTTTATTCTTTGCTTGGGACTAGCCCAGCTGAATGTTTCCCGGAGCAGTTGGGTCTGTCTTGCTGTTTGCAGATACTGCTGTTTGCAGATCTCAGCTGCTGTTTGCAGATACTCGATTGCCTCGGTTCTCCTGTGTGTGGTGGACACTGTTGGCTGAAGGAACAAGGAGATGCTTAGTGTGATGTGGAGGAAAGGAAGGACATGATGGGAGGTAGGAGAGAGGCTTTGTGGTCCTGCTATAGATAAGTTGTTTAGCATCCTGTTGCTGAGGGAGCTGAGCATGTCCAGCTGTGACAGCACTGAGCTGTGGCATCCAGTGAGCATGATAAAGGGATTCAGCTTGGGGTCTTGAACTCTCCTGGTACAAATATACAAGTTAGGGAAATAGTTCTGGGATGAGATGAGATGCCAAGTGTATGTATGTGTGTGCGTAACTCTGTGTCTCTCCCTTTATCTTACAGCCACTGTATTCATCAGATACTGGAGAGTGTGAATCACATTCACCAGCATGATATCGTGCACAGGGACTTGAAGGTAATATTTCCTCCGTGCCACAGAGGCTGAGGAGAGCAGCCAGGGGATCATTGGAAGAGGCAAGACAGGAATGCTGTGTTGCCAGATGCAGGGTTTTTTTTTTTACTTGAACTAGGCTCAGGGGTTCCTGAAGCACGAATTCACTCCTTCAAAGTTTTCTAGAGCGTGTGCTGAACTCCTGAGGAAGTTTTCAGTCTTCATGAACGTTGCTAGCTCTCAGCCTCTCTGAGGCAGCTCCAGGATGGAGTAATGAACCTTGGAGTGGAATAGGCTTTCAGAGAAACTTGGGTAGGATTAATTATAATGAAGGACACTTTCTACTTTGCCATTGAAGAGATCTCTAGAGACCTGGGGCAATCTCTGTTCATTCTGCCAGGATGAGTTTATCTGCACAGAGAATGTATATTTTTATTCTCCAGTGTTTCCAAACACATGCCATTGGGCTAGGGCAGAGATGCACAACAAGAATTTTTCATGTCACTTCTTTCTTCTCTCATCAGTAGAAGCGCTTTTTATCTAAAACCAAAACCACTGGCCAGTTAAACACTGGGTGAATCAACCATTTTCCACATTATAACACATTTATAGACCCAGAGCCCCCACAGTGTAGTTACTTAAACTCCCTTCCCACACAGTGCCAGCTGTATTGGGATCTGGGCAGGCTCCAGAATGAAGAGGTTTGTGCAGAAAGGTCTGCCTGCCCTGCAGCCCTCTCTGTCTAAAGTGGGAATGGTGATGGCCACCATTGGTCCAGTTAACTTAATGCAGGATGACACCTGCTACTACTGTTGGTTTTGGCTTATTAAACAATAAGGGGAAGAGTAGAAGAATATTTTGCAGAGAGCAATGTAAAAGCATGTTGCAGGCTCAGTGGCAGTGTTTTCCCCAGTGTTTTGATCTGGTGGACAGCTGTTAACCCTTAGTGTTTCTGGCAGACTCCCATGCAACACTTTTGGCCTTCTAATTTATAGCACTGAAAAGATGCAAGTGATCTACTGTGGAAAGGCTGCTCTGGATTAAAGCTGACATGCTCTTGAGAAAACAGCCTCCAGGAGGCACTACTGTCCAAAATAAAGGCCTCTATGAAAATCGGTAGTGTTTTCCAGTACAGGATGGTTTAAGCTTTCCTGTGCATCCTGTGTGCAGGTGTAATCTGTTTCGCTTCCCAAGCTTGCTTTGTGTGAAAGTTGTGAACTTGTTTAGAACTTGTCAGCTGTTAGACACTCCCCACTAGTAGTTAATGTGTTTCTCCTGTTCCTTGCTCTGATTCACTGAAACCATCCAGGACTGAGGAGTATCCATTCCTTTTAGCAGTAAAAGATCCTGTGCCCTTTATTTAATATTTAGCTCCTTGCCAAAAGCTTGTCTTTCTGAATCAGTGTGTAATAACTGCAGAGCTTGCCTCAAGGGAAGTTTTGTCTTTTGCACTTCCCTCTCACAAGCCTGTCTTTTGGCTGGCATGCTTTTACAGAACTCTAAATGTTGAGCTGCCCATAGGAACTGTAAGAAATTAGGAAATATGTTCACATCCTTACCGAAAAGTATGTGAGACCTGAGCCAACCCATATGTTGACAAACATGCACATGGGTAAGCACCATTAGTCTTAAGGTGTTTGTAGCTGTATTTTAGAAGCAAATAGTGCTTAGCTAGCACAAGTCTGGCCTAAATTTCACTGTTACTTAGTCAAGACAAGCCCAGGTGTGATCTGAAGTCGAGAGGGATTTTCAGAAGACTTCACTGGTCTTCTGCTTTAGGGACTTGTTAATGCTGGTGAATTTTCCTCAGCATAGGTTGACTAAACACAATCTTTTCCACTTCCTATATAGTGAAAAGCCATTGGCATCCAAATGTATTGAGACCCAGTTCCCCTTCCTTCCATGCTGCTTATGGCAAGAACTGTGATGGGCAAGGCTGTTTTCCCTTTGTTCAAAGCAGATTTAAGGCACATGCCCAGTACTTTAAGGCAGGTGAATGAACATCTTGTTCCTGTTAGGCAGAACAGGGATAGATACTGTGTGATGAAACTGGTGGGCAGGCTGCAATAAAAGACCTTCATCAGATTTATGAAACTGAGACAAGCTCTTGTTTCTGGATTTCCAGGCTTCCACCTTACTTGGTTAAAATAGTTGATAGGAATTGCACAAATGATCAGAAGGGGACAGGATGGGAAATCACTTTTATCCTGCCTGTCTACAAGTTGAGTTTCCTGCAGGCTGTAATAGGCACCACCTTTAAAGGCTTTGGGGTTTTAAAGAGTCCCATGTAACTAGTTGCTCTGGTGCTTCAGAGGAAGCTGCTGATTCTCAGTACAGTTTGTGGAGTTGTGTTAAGCCTTCTGCTGGAGTCATCTGCTGGAACACAGCAGAATTATGATTCAAGTAAGATTCATGTGAGGGGCAAAAGTCTGTCTCTCTTTCCTGGCAAATAGGGGAAGTGACATGGCTGCTTGTCGTATAGGTGGTGGTGGTGGCAGTAGCAAGACAGAATATTTTACCCTGCTGTAAATGTGTAGCATGAAAAAACAGCTTACAAGAATACTCACTGCTGAACTGATTATACCAATTTGAGGCTGAGGTTTTTTCTGTTAAGGGATGAAAGCTACTGCCTATCCAGATGATACCTTCCAACATTATGGTGCTGTATTTGGCAGCCCTTATTAACATCATATTTATTTTTCCAGTGCCTTGGGGACTGTGGGATGTTCGTGGGGAGAAACATCACTGCAGAATTTATCTACTGCATCTCCTGCCCCTTCCCTCCCTCCCACCCCAATTACTCTCTGTGGGGATGATAGAAACAAGTTTTGGGTTCTGTGCTGCAGGAACTGTACTGCCAGTGCCCTCTGGTGTCAGCATGTAATGTATGGGCTGGGTTGGGAGGGGCTATGGCTCCCATAGAGTGTGTTAGACAAGGATTTTCTGCCACTCTAGGACAGGGCCATTTGTTGCTGTTGCTCTACCTTCACCTGAACAGTTTTAGTACATACCTGCTAAATTCAGCCAGCAGATTGAATTTAATGATGTGAATACTGAGGTAGGAAGCTTTAACAAGGATGTCAGTCTTTCATTCTTATGCCTTTTTCTTTCTTCTCCCCAGCCTGAGAATTTACTACTGGCAAGTAAATGTAAGGGTGCTGCTGTCAAACTGGCTGACTTCGGACTGGCTATAGAAGTTCAGGGAGAGCAGCAGGCCTGGTTTGGTAAGAATATTTGAGTTGTCTCACTTTTGCTCCCCCTTTTCCTAGTGGCTGGTTGAGTTGTACCCTCCCTGAGTACTTTGTCAGCTTTTCCAGCACCCTTGTGTGTATTTGGCATTGCTGCTTCCTTTCCAAGCATCTCAGCCTATGGGTCCTTGGGTGGAAGCCTAGGTACAATAGAGGAAAGTATTTGATAAAGAAAGACAGAAAAAATGGCTATGTATTTCTCTGTTTTTCTTCTCGGTTTACCGTAGATGCTAGTGTCAGAGATGAATGGAGCTGCTAAGTTTAGACCCTGATCTGAACTTCCCTATTGCTCAGGAGTGTAGACATCTGGAATTCTGTTTGGTCATTTTACAGAAATGCATTTAACCTGGCCTTCCTCAGGCACATTTGGATCTGGCCTTATTGTTCAGCTAAAACATAATTAGCAATGAGACCTTTTCAAGCTAAACATCAACTGAGACCCTGCAGTGCTGTGGAGATTCTGGAGGAAAGGCTGCTTCTCCTGGTCTGCCCATAACATCTTAACAATCAGATGTGTCCCATCCATCTCTTGTGTTTTCAAACTCCAAGCCATTATATGTAACAGTGATATAAGGCCTAGCATACGAGCCTGTGCCCAGCTGGTTGACACGGTCCCTTATTCTTTTCCTTTTTTTCTGCAATACATAGATACTTGATCCCATCTGATTTTCTTTTTTTTTTTTTTTTTTTCCCCCCCCTCTTGGTTTACCAAGGGGTAGCTCTAATAAATCTGAGATGAAGGGTGGGAAATGGGTTTTGAAATTTGTTGGTTACCGCTAGTGGATTTTGTGATACGGCAAGATCCCTTCTGCTTGAGTACTGTTAAGTACTTCGTGTCATCCATTTCCTGGCAGGGTTTGCTGGCACTCCAGGCTACCTCTCCCCCGAAGTCTTAAGAAAAGATCCTTATGGAAAACCAGTGGATATATGGGCATGTGGTAAGATTCTGTCAAAATATTTTACACTTAAACAACATTGTTTCATGTAGAAGAACAATTCCTTATAACCTATTGCTGGGAGGGTGTGCAGTGCTCCTTCTTATTGGGTGGAGAGATGAAGGCAACTTGATGATAAGCACCTTGTGTAGACGGAGTTAATATTGGAGCCTGAACTCATTTGACTCGAGATAGGACCTGTCTGTGCTTTGCAGAGTCAGTTGTTTAGATAACTGTAGGAATTTCCTATTACATTAACTGTAGAAGATGAAATACTGAAGAGAGCCAATCTTTTAAAAGGAAAAAATGAAATGTATCTGGGACTGATAACTTTAAAGATATGCGATATCAGTGTTGCCTGACATGGACTAAATGGTTCTCTGCAGGCCAGGAGTATTAGCTTTGTCAGTGTCATTTTTGTCCCAAGACCATGCTCAGTAAGTTATCTGAAAACTTTGTCATTCCTAGAAGTCCCTTGCTGCCCAGCAGCCCCAGGGTATGTAGCTTCATTTTATTCTGAGAGCAACTGGGAGTTGTGGCTCACCAGTCATGATAGCCAGAGGAGGGTAGAAAGACATCATGCACCTTGTTCTAGCTCCTGGCAGCTGTCATTAAGCACTGAACATGAAGTGCCGTGGTGAGGTTTAGCAGAGGAGAGCTTTGTACTGTCTTTTTTCTACCTTGGAGGGCTAAATGTGATGGCAAATGAAGATATAGAGCAATCATTACCTTGGGGACTGTCATTGCCTTGGGGAAGGAAGAGGGCTGAAGGAATAATTGGCATATTAGCCTAACCATAGTGTGTCTGTGTCTCTCCCTCCCAGGAGTGATTCTGTACATATTACTAGTGGGGTACCCTCCCTTTTGGGATGAAGATCAGCACAAACTCTATCAGCAGATCAAAGCCGGAGCCTATGACGTAAGGGCACTTTCTTGCTGAGTACCTGCATGGGTGTAGAAGCCATCCAAAACATGGCACTATCTAACTTGGTGTCCAGCAGCAGGCCCCAAGCTACTGTGCAAAATGATGTTTGGCATGTTCATACATCTCGTTGTCTTCACTGCCCAGGATACAGTCCTGTTTGGGGCTACTGAAAGGATGTGTGGAAAGCATTGCAGTGGGCACCAGGGCGTTGCTGGTCATTAGGGAAATGCAGAGTTGGTAATGCAGATGGTGGGAAACGATGTCTTCTAGTGCAATTACCAAAATGTGCTGCAGATATAGCCAATGCTAACTCTTTCAGGGGAGCAGAGGGAAGGGAGAATGATGGACCCTATCTTTATCAAGGCCTAATTAAAAGCACAGGGAAGTGTTCTGTAGAATAATATCTTAAATTATGGCCTCTGGTCTCCTCAGTGCCATAGTGGAATTTCTTCCAGCTCTGGAAAGCATGGAGCCCAGCATGGACTGAATGGCAGGGGTCTTTGGAGGGGTCGCTCTGTGGTGGGGATCAGCGTGGTGGTTTGGAGTCTCTGGTAAAAAGCCAAGCAGTTCATGGAATAGTTCTCAGAGCATGGCAAAACTGAGGTGTAAAAGGTGCCTGAAGGAGAAGAATAGCAAGGAGCTTAGTAATGGGGAGTAAAGGTGGTGTAAAATGTGGTTTGGGTACCACAGCTTGAATGTTTGACGTAAGTTCTTCCACATAAGGAGTATCAGGAGGGAAGAAGGAATTCCTGATAATCCTAGCTTAAATCCTGTGGGCATGAATATCAAGACGAAGTTGGGGAATTCATTTTGTAGATTGTTCTGTGGTTTGTATTTAAAAAAAAAAAAAAAAGAAAAGGGTTCTGATGGTGGACCCCAGTTACCTCCCAGCTTCTGTGCCTGTGACCTTGAGAGCAGCTGTACTGGTGAGAACTAAGGTCTACCTAACCCCTTGTCCTGGCTCAATGGCTTCCTGAGTGAACGTAAAGTGATGTCTTTGTACTTGATAACCTTAAATGGACTTGTGTTCTTCTCTTGCCTTCCTGCCCTTCTTGTTTCTGTGTTGCTTGCTCTTATTTGAAGTGGTTTTGCACTAGTTATATCAATGGGGATTTTCAAAGTACTTGGGGGTTTAATGTCTAAATCTTTCTGTAAGTCATGAGGAATGAAGTGCCTGATGCCTCCTATCTACCTGTTGGTTTTGAATTCTTACCTATAATGAGCAAGTATCAGTAGATTCCTCCCCTGTTTTATGTGGTAGAAAACAACTCAAGTTTTATTGGCATACCTGGCCCTGGTGTCCCTACTCCAGTACCGAGGGGCCTGTATGCACTGAGGTGGTCTATTCTCTTTTGGCCATAGACGAAGTGGCAACTGTGAATTGGACTTTCTGCTGTTGGGTGGGGGTTTGCAAGGCATTACCATAAGTACCTCAGAGTTCGGGTAGGGGAGAAAGTGTCCTAGCTTGAAAGCTCAGTGTCATAATTTTTGAGTAGACTCTTGTAACATTTGCAGAACAAATTGTATAATGTCTTGCTGATGTCTGAGAATGCACAAATAAGATTATATGCAAATCAAATATGCTGGGTGTAATTTTTATGACCCAACTGAGCAAAGCGCAAAATTCAGAAGAAGAGATGGAAATGTTCTCAGAATCGATCAGTCTCTGCCCTCCCCCCCCAATAAAGACAGGGAACTTTATCCCAACAGTACATTTATCTTTGTGTTCTCAAGTTCACCTGTATTTGTACAGTAGATTCATCGGAGTGAGATGTACTGCATTTAATTTCAGCATGCTGTCATCTATAACATACTGAAAACATCTGGAGAATGGTGTAAATATCTTGTCTTTATCATTATTGGAATTATAAGAGAAAGCAGTTACCCCTCATGGATGATCAGCAGCTGAAATACTTGAGAATCTGTTCTCTGATCCATGCTTCTGTGTTCTCATCCACTATTACATCTCTCTTGCTTCCCAAGTAATGATTTCTGATACAGTAGATGCTTGCTAACAACATGCTGGTGGGTCACTACACCTAAGTGACTGGTATTGTTCTAGGATATTGTGCTTTATGATGAGGAAAGTATACCTGATGGGATGTTCTCTGTTAGTAATTTTTGCTTTCATGAGGTTTTGCTGTAGTTAAGTGTGATTTTGCATATGCTGTTATAGCTTTTTAGCATGCTAGAGAAAGAGCAAGGTGGGGTAAAAAAGATAGTGCTTGTCTTTTTCATGTCAGAACTCAGTTAAAAAGATCTGTGAATTTAAGTTTTTGACTGTTGAGTGTGAAAGAAATTCAAAGCTCTGAGTGATTCCTAAAAGGCTTTTAAACTGTTAATCTCCCTGCCTGTGTCTGGTGAATGGTACAGGTGTGTCCTGCTGTCTGGTACTATTCATTTTCTGGATTCTGTACAATTTTTGTTCAGCGTGGGTTTTCACAAAAATTGATGTTTTTTGCAAGCATGTTAGCCCTGGTATCAAAAGGCCAAAAACTGGAATTCAGCTGTATAGGAGGGAGAAACTCTTCTGCTAGTATATTTGCAGTTCATCATCTGTTCCTTCTTCCTCTTTCAGTTCCCATCACCTGAGTGGGACACTGTGACTCCCGAAGCAAAGAATTTGATCAACCAGATGCTGACGATAAACCCAGCAAAGCGTATCACAGCTGACCAGGCTCTCAAACATCCATGGGTCTGCGTATGTATATTCCTCTATTACAGGCTGATTTGTGGTTTACCCTGAACTGACACTTCAAGAAGACTTAGCTGCAGAGGAACCCAGAATATTTTAAATATTTCAAATTGTGGTGTTTTGGGGTGTTTTTTTTGGGAGGCTGACCTTGAACAAACCGACCGTGTCATGCTGTGGTACTTCTATTGCCACTGTAGGAAAAAAAGCAATCCCTTATTCTCTTACAAGTTTTATCAATGTCCATAGTTTCTGTTTTTGCCCACATCTCCTCTTCCAATCCATATCATCCTAAAATGTCAGATGGAGTTTGGCATCAGACAAAATATTTTAGGATTATTTTGTTCTTCATCTCTACTTCAGTTTATTGCATTGTATCTTTGCAATGTTGGAACATTTCTGCTGTGCTGCAGCTTAACTGGCTATAAACAAAATCAGCAAAAAACCTTTTCCTGTTCTGCATTTGCAGTTTCTGCCTTGCCAGACCCCACACATAAGTATTTTTCATCTTTTGCAAAGTTGGCAAGGAAATCCCAGAATGCAGCTGGGAGTGGGCTTAGGGGAGGGCAGCAATGGTGCACTTCTGTCTCTGCAGTATGGAATAGAAAAGTCTAACCAGATGCTCTTGTAATACCATAGCATACTTCTGCTTTTTAGGATCTGTCTAGTGTTTTCCTTTGCTCATTTGTTCTTGAGGAACTGTGATGTTTTTTTTCCTTCTGCCACAAACCAACAAATTAGCAATTTAAACTTACTTATGTAAACATCTGTGTAACAGGAGTGTAGTATCTGCTGTAAAGTGATGCAAGTTCCTTGGAGGTTAAAACTTCACACTAGCTGAAACTTTGCATCTCTGTTTTTTTTTCTCCTTGCATGCTAGTAATTAATAGCAGTTCCTGTATATTTAACTTTTGTCCTAATGCCTGTAACCAAAGCTGTATGTATTATGATAGCTTGCTCCCTGTGGCAACATAATGTAGAACGGTTCAAGAAAGGCTTTACTTCTCTGAGTTATGGGGAGTTCTGTTTCATTTCACAGCCATTTCAGCCTCTTACCCAAACTGCCTCCTCTTGAGTCAGCTGTTTCCATTTGCTCTGCAGTCTCTGTGTACAACATACATTTTCTTTCTGGAGTTGTTTTGCTCCTCTGAAGTAAATGTGGTAGGAAGTCTTGAAAGTATATCTGAGACACTATGTTTCTTATCATCACTTCTGAGTGTGAACTTCTGAAGTGCGTGTCCTGACTCTTGTAAGCCCACATGGAACAACTGGACATGACTGTCACTCCTAAGGAGGCTGTATGAACAGTGGTCACCACAGTTGTTAGAGGACAGTTTAGCTGCATTCTCCCTCCACACTGCTGTGTGTACTGCAGCAGGTGACTAGCTTTGACAGGATCAAAGCAGAGGCTTCCCATGAAACTAGCTGAATATGAGCATAGTTTACAGTTCTTCTGGGTATTGCAGAATTTTTTCCAAGAAGGAGAAAGGTAATGGAGGGTTTGTACACACTGATCTGCCAAGTCAGTAATTCACCCACTGTCCCTGTAAAGGGAATTAAGGCTTATGGCTCTATGCAAGAGCAACAACTACTTGGCATTAGTCTCTGGTTTCCTCATGTGCTCTAAATGCCTGGCAGCATTAGTTTCTTGTTTCCTTGTGCACTCTCAATGACTGGCAACACTTCTGGGAAGTTCTCTTTTTGCAGCTGATGGGATCCCAGTCTACTATGGGTGACAGGTGTGCATCACTGGCAGCTGGAGGTTAGGCTCAGGTTTTTGCATTGGTACAACAGAGCTATATGATCTTTCCTCTTACACACTGAAAATCTATTTCTGCAAAACTGATGCGAAGATGCCAAGGCCTCTGCTAGTCAAGCACTTACATTCAGGGAGTTGCCATGTCCAGGAAGGCTACTGCTCACTAGTCTTCACTTACTACTTGGAATTTTCCCTTAGAGCCATAACTAATGCAGCCCAGATTTTTTCTATAGTGCCTCTAATTCAGTTCCCTGTGGGTATGCTTGTTCATTTAACTTTTGTCTTCTTACTGTCTTGATCCATTTGCGTGCCTGAGAGACAGGGAGCATTGACTTTCAGCTGTACCTTAGTCATAGAGTTTCTTGGGCGCAGTCCTGTAATATCCTACTTGACTTAACATGTTTTGCTGTATTGAGAAGTTCTTAAGTTATGAACCAGTTGCTATGTTTTGCAGCCCTGCAGTGGTGAGAGGTTTAGCCAAGTCAGCTTGCATGTCACCGTTTTGTGCAAGTGGCACGAACTCCCCTAGCTGATTTGGTTAGGGTATGTTCCTGATCTCTTACTGTTTCTGTTTTTCAGCAACGATCCACTGTTGCTTCAATGATGCACAGGCAGGAGACTGTGGAGTGCTTGAGAAAGTTCAATGCTAGAAGGAAGCTAAAGGTAAGTTTATGTTAGTTTGCCTTAAATTTGTTTTTAATCCCTTGGATTTGAGGTTAAGGACTTCTAGCAACAGGGTTTTTTTTGTGATTAGCTCACTAATGTTACTGAAGTACCTTATGTGACCCTCCAGTACAGGGCACTAAAGTATTGTATTGAGGAACTGAGTAGTTTCTTTCCCCAAAGCTGTAAGTTTCCCATACCTCTTCTGCTACATTATCACCCCTTCTACTTTCTGCAAGAGAGTTGAAATAGAGCAACTAGTTCTTAAATGCTGGGACTTTCAGTTCTGGTCACACTCTGCCTCCCAGTTGCCTGTAGCTTGGGCAAAGCCTCTGGCCTGTGCATGAAGTGGCTATCTGCTGTTTGAAAGCTAGGAAGCAGCTGTGCGTCTAAGCTTAACTCTTGGTGCCATTTTAGATTTCCTAGGCTATCATGCCTGGCCTCTGGCTGCTGCTCTAGCAAGGCAGGACTCTGAGAGGTCCCATGTCAGGTCCAACAGCCACGTGTGGGAATCCTGGATACACTGGGACTTGCCATGTAGCATTGGAATACCTCTGCTTTGGCACCTGATGCACTGTTCTCCACGGGTCAGCCCAGCCCCCTTCTGAAGTGACATTATCTGTTATCCCTGCTTTCTCTTCCCCCCAGGGTGCAATCCTTACGACAATGCTTGTGTCTCGGAATTTTTCAGGTAGGTTCTCACTGTTCCCATCCATTCTTTGGTTTTGTTTTGTCTGAATGAGGGGGTTGAGTAGGAGGGAAGGAAACATGTTTCCAATTCATCATGGTGTAATGGTGGTTGCTTTGCCTTGACTGGTGACCAGTGTGAAATAGAAAGTGATTTGTTTGGGGAGGAGCATGTGGCACTGTAGTCTGGTACAAAACAAAGTCAGCTTCCACAGTCTTCTCATGATATTTTGTTATCACATTATTTTTGGGGAATTCTAGCTGACATTTGTTAGGTTTCACATCTGAAACCAGAAATCAAGAAATCTTATTAGGTAGCAGTGGTTCCTTTAGACCTGAGGCAGGGATGCAGGGCAAATAATAATATTGCTGAAAATAGGGACAGAAGCTATTTGGGTATTGTGTTACTTTGACTCATTAAAAATGGGTCTGAAGCATCTAGCTATTAGAGTTTTCCTTCTTGGAGTCTCAGAAGTGGTTTTCATCCTTTTAAGCTTAATAACTGGTAGTTTGGCACCCACCCAACTGCATTACATAGTGCACTTACTGAAAATGCAAATTTCAACATGCAAATCAGTGCTTTTTGGAAGATGGTTGTCTTGGCTCAGCATATCTAGGTGATGCAGTCTTATCTATGTTCATTTCCATTTGGGTGGAAAACCTCTACTTGCAAGTGCTTTTGGTTTATGGGATTGATTGCTTGCTTTGCCCTCTTTGCCTTTTTTTTCTCTTTTAAAAAGGGCAATCATTGAGTGCATGAGTCAGATCTTTATTGCACCTGACTACAGTTACTTTTAAGTGAAAGTCTGCTCTATGGATTATAAGTGATGATGAATGAAATGGAAGTGTATAAATTTCATCTGGCCATTTACTAATATTGGATACTAATACTTATGTTCTGGGTGATGTTACAGTAAACTTCTAATTGGAATGAAAACCTCTGTGAAATGATCATCCCAGTATTCAACATGTGCATTCATGCATACATTCTTTTGTGAAATCAGGGCAGCATTTTTAACCTCCTATATGGTGATTTTAAGAAAACATTAAAGGATGTGAAATCAATCTACAATTAAGGGACAATCCTCAGCAATTTCAGAACAGTTTTTCCTTAGTTCTTGCTTTCAGGTGAATCTGTGCCAGTATGTTAGGACTACTTGTGGCTACAGCAATTTCTCTTTACTGCATTTCTGATAATCTGTCCTTAAAGGGACAGAGTAATTTGATCCATTTACCTGTCCCAGAATTGTGCTGTTACAGGACTTAAAAATTATACATTGTTGTCTGAGTGATTCTGAAAGAACTGTTTGAGGAGCTATGGCACAACGACAGGGCTTCTGCAGGACTCTATGAAACTTAATGTTTTCTTGGGCTTTCTGCTGGTGTGAACTGTTTTTGATCTATTCACACAGCTAGTTTTTATTTCACTTAAATGATGATTCTGAAATAGTCAGGTTTTTTATTCTTTTTAAACAGCAGTTTTAGATTCATTTTTAGTCTGCAAATGCTGTCACTTCTAATGAAGCTGCAGAAGTGCTTGGGTAAGAAAATCTCCTGTGGCCCAGATTTTGAGTACAAGAAATGTCTGAGAGAAGGGTTCTTATTAATGATGTGTGAACCTATGCATCCACTTATACCCTGAGCTAGTATCAAGGAGGAAAAAGCTTGTTCTGTTCATTCTCTGTCTCAAGGGCTGAAACTGTTGTATCTGCTTCAGTTAACAGCTGAAGAAAAGGAAATCCTAGGTGGCCCATAGTGAGTGCAGAGTTCTCAGTATCACTGAGTTCTGCCTTGACTGTAAGCTGTGATTCCAGGTAATGAGATACTCTGAAAAACTGCCCAGAAATAAATGTGAATTTAGATGCAAAGCATTTCTAGCCTCTGCAGATAGTAGCAATTTCTAACATTTCAATGTGTTTTGAAAGTGGGGAGATCAGCTATTCTTGTATTTCTTTGCAGGGCTGTGTATAGTATAAGCTTGACTTTTTAAATTATTTTTTAATTTACTTGGGTTTTTTTAATTGGTGCGGTTGAAGAATAAGTGCATGCTAACTGAAAGTAAAAAGTTAGAAAGTCCATATGGGAACTTTGGATATAGCTCAGGCTTCCTATCATGACAGGTCATCTAACTGCACTTGAAAAGTTCTTAAGTATTGTTATAAATGCAGAGGCAGAACCAGAAAATAACTTTTATGAATTTATTGAAATGAGAACAAGCAAAACAAAAAAAGGTTTGGTATGCTGGGGAGCGGTGGGGGGCCGTTTCTGTTCTGCACCGAAGATGCCGCATGGATGGATGCACAACGACCATGTGTAAAGAAACCCACCACTCTTTATAGTCTTTCTAATACATATTCATAAGATGGGTGTGTTTTAGTCCGAGCAAGCACAGTGGAGTTTCTCGAATCTTCTCAGCATTTCTGATGTCGTGGGGGGGTGGGGTGGTGAGGTAGTGGTGTTGTTTTACCACTCCTTTTCTCGCTAAAATGAGAGTCTTTCTGACAGGGGTTTTTCCAGTACTTTTCCACATTTGCAATAACTGTCCATATGAGTCTGTATTTACTTGATAAAAAACCTCCAAACCATTTTAACAATTAAACTACAATAAATCTCTTTCAACTTATGTACATAGCAAAACATCAGCAGCACCCATGCTCCTCTATATTAAATTCATTACATTTTTAACATGAATCACCACCATAGTCTTCACAGTACCATTTGTTTCTTTCCCTAAAGACCTTAAGGAGTTTTTATTTTCTCTAATTGGGTGACACTGTTTTGTGGTCCTCTAAAAGCCCCATTCCCAGCACACAGGGAACTAGATTTATGAAGAGAGAAGCTTCTTCCTGTCTGGGGATGGGATCTTCTAAAATCTTCTTCACAGATGTTTTGAACCAAGAGGAAAACAAAGGCATGTGTGACTCTGGTATCAATTAATTAGGCACGATAGTACTGTCTGCAGGAAATAGGAGAAGACTTCTTTAATCCTATTGTCATTACTGTCTCCTTTGTTATGCATTTTGTAATGGGGAGTTCCTTCATTTGACAGTGTGGCTTGTGACAAATTATATGCTTAAAGAGTCTGTAGCAGTACTTTCTCCTTTTCCCTCATCCAAAAAAATCTTACTTTTTACAAAAAAAGAAAAAAAAAAGTTTCTGTTCATTTGTGAAATAATTTGTGGTTTACTAGGTGCCTTTTGTGCCAGGTCAGTTCCTAAAGATAAAGAGAATGTGATCTGGCACATTGCCCCAGTTATAGTATATTGAGCAATGTAATACTGGCTGTTTGTGGTTCTTTTCAAAAGATTGTGTCTCAGATCAGCTGTAGGCTATTTGTTAAAAGGAAATACAGTTGCACTCCTTTTAGTCTAAGTCAGGAACTTGAGACCTGGTTATAAGGGGTTTATAGCTTCTGTCCACACTCTGGTAGGTATTCACTCAACTGCAAGAGAGAACACTGCAATCTAAACTTTGTTGTAGGGTCTTCAGAGTCACAGCAGGGTATACACAGGATGATTTGGGTGTTCACTTGTGGCTTTTGATGTTCAGATGATTGAAGCAAACACTGATCTGATTGTGTTCACTTACAGAATACAATATTACAGTCAAGTAAATCAGTTGATTAGATCATAGGCAAGAAACTCCTGAATCACCTTCTGAGAAGTGAATGGAAATTTATTACTAGGAGAAAGTTGGCAAGGTTTTCAGAGATTCCTAATAGCTGCAGTATTTAAGGGTGCCTGGATTAATTTATGTAGATAAAACTATAAGCCTGCTGTAAATTGAGTGAAAGGATGGTCAAAATCTGTTTCCATCTTAGAAACAGCCAGCTTTACAAAGTGCTTAGAAGTGGCTATTCTCCATAAGTTAATTTTTATGCAAGATTTACAAGTACACTACATGAAATTTGTAGTACTGTTTTCCTATCTGGATTGCAACTGTTAATTTGGGGAGTTGTTCAACAAGTTTTACGCTCTTTGAAATTCACTTCTCAAGTGTGTGCTACCCTGTATCAAAATAAATCCCAAGGCAGACATTGTAGGTAATTAAACCTTACCCCTGAAACCTCTATCTTTAACTGATGTAAAACTTATTTCTTGGGAATTGTTACTGCTTGATCTAGTCAATTTTGTGAAGAAGTTATGACAGCTTGTGACAATAGCTGGAATTCATTACATGTCTCTACAGATCCTTATTAACTTTCTGATGTGCAGTTTGAGGTGAGGTTGAGAGAGGGTAAAGACAGATACAGGGAATGGAGTGCTTTCTAACTAAGTAAAGAAGGGCTGAATATGCCTATACCTGTTTGGTATAACCTGTACAGAGATGTTTTTATGCTAAGGAGCAAGAAGGAGGAAATGATACAAATACTAAAGGGATACTGAAATATTTCACTGTTCTGTTATACCTGCTTTCCAGAAGTGCTTGCAAAATTGAATTTTTGCTATTTGTGTGTGTGTGTGTACATACATACACACACACACACATACATATATATATATATATATATATATTTATACTCAGATTAGAAGTTGGGTTCTCTCCTTTAACCAAAGTAAAGTTAAAATTGTGTGAGTAACGAATCTCAAGTTTCTGCTGTGTTGTGTTAGTTATGTAGATGTCTATTCAGGACCAGAAATTTGTGTCACCTGACTCATGTGAACACTAACCTCTGGGTGTGAATTCAAAGGGTGAAAATATGAAGGGAAAAATTTATCAAGATGTTTCCGGAGAGCTTTGAGTAAATGAGTATGAGATCACTGGCAGCCACATTTCCTAAGCAGAAGATGAAGTCACATTTAATGAAGAATTAAGTTGTTTCTAACTTACTTGAGAAACAGTCAGGGATTTCAGAGAACGCTGCTCAACTACTACAGTGTGGACCTGCTGAAGTAGTGTACTTCAGTAAGCAAACCCATTTTGCAGCTTCCCAGAATCACATGGATTTCATTGCTGCTTTTAAATGTTTATCCCTATGGTCTGAAAGTCTAACATCATCAAAAGTGAACTTATAATTATTTGAATTATAATAATTTAATAATTCAGTAAAACTCTCTGAATTACTTTTCTTCTGGTATTTGCCCTTCATCCCTTCATTTCTTGGTTTGTCAGGAAATGGAGTTTTTGTTACACTGCAAGAGAGGTGCTCTTGTCTTTTATCAACCCTTGAATTTGGGACAGACTGGGGCATTCAGTCTCAAAAGTCTAGGATGGATATTCAAGCTGTTTCTATCCTTTAAGATTCTGCTACGCTTTGTGTTTGTACATATGTATAACTTCAGAGAGTGTCTTTCAGGATGTGAAATTTCTGTGTTGACGGGAAGGAAGATGCTTGAAAACATTAATTGAAATGTCACAGACCATTGGTCTGGCTCCTGGTTTTTGGCTTTTATATGTAGTCTTGTTGGAGAATGTTTCGATTTTCTGAGGCTGGCAGAGGTAAAAAAAGCAGAAGGAAATCACCTGGCCCCCACACAATTTCTTCATTATCCATTAGTGGGAGAACTGGGATCTCTGTGGCTCATGCCAAGAAGACACCACTGGGTTGCATATTTCAGGCTTCAGTTTTAATGAATGCTCCTTTTAATACTTTGCTGAAAACCATCAGGTCATGTCTGAAAGATGGGTGTGCATTGTCAAACACTATCTATCCTTGAGAATTTCCTGATCACTGGGAATATGTGCACAGTGCTAGCCACTGACTGCGCCTGATGAGATGAACCGGATAGGAAATGAGGTGTCTGCTATGTCTAGAGATCCTGTCAGTCCAGATCACATGAAGGCTTGCAATGCCTAATGGGTTGAGGTTTTTACCTGCCTTTCTACCTGGTTCTACTCTTCTCTCTCCGCTTGTTTCAAAAAGTGTTTTGAAGTGACTGGCTGCTTTTTATGACCCTTTGTTTATCCTGTAGTAGTTCTTTGAACAGAATCACTCTAGACTTGCTGAGGAATAAAAGCCTTCATGGAAGGCTCTTCATTCAGGGGGAAATGTTAAATGTTGCTGCTTGTCTGTTGTTCAGGTACATTTCTGGAACAGTGGTGTCATTTAGGAAGCAGAAGGAGTTAGTAACAAAGCAGGATTTTAAAAAGTTAAAATAAACTTTTCAGCAGGAGAAAGAGTTCATGTACATTCTGCCAGGCAGTTATCCCATGCAAATAGGTTGTCTTTGTACGGATCTCTCACAGTGCATAGTTCCTGTGCAATTGCTATTGCAACAAGTTCCCACAGCATGTCACTGGAGAATCTAAGAGAAAGGGTACTGCTGAGACAGAAACCAAAGTGAGAGTAAACACAAGTGAAATCTCTCTGCTGTGTTTAAATGGCCACTGGCAGAATGACTTGTGCCTAAATAGCCATCATCCCAGAGAGTTAAGCATCAGTCTTTGCTCTGTCTTGTCCTTAATAAATACATGTTTTTGAAGTTAACCTACACTCATGGGCATTGTTTGTAATGGTAGCCAGAGGTGCCTCTTTGTGACTATATACTGATGGTCAGTTAGTTTGTGGTGAGCTCCAGAAGGGACATCAAGTTGAGAATTAGTTAATCTGACTTTCTTTGAACTGAGAATATGAGGATGACAAACTGCAACTCTACGCCATGGGGAATTCTGTGTTGGCATGATAGAATTTTTATTTTAATAATTTTTAACAAAGTCCAAAATTCTTTATGTGTTTAGAAGCCAGAACTTGGCTTGTCTGTCAGACTAGCATTATGAGTTAGGCTTAATAAAAGCAACCTCAGTGTTATCCCTGCATCTCAAAAAATACTCTCTGAAAGGTTAACAAAGACGAGAATGTAACTGAGATTTGACAGCTGGGAACAGGGCAAACCCAGAACAGGGTGGATGAAGGTCTGCTCTCTCTGGAAGAGGAGTGGGGCTGCTGGGGGCAGGGGGGGTGCGCTATCCATGACTGTGTTTGGAGTGGGTATTTCAGTCCCTCTTGGAAACTCCCTCCTCCACCACCCTCCCCTTGACACTCTGGATGTACCAGAGCCTAGTGTTTATTGCTGATGAGTTCAGCGTTAGGGATTTGTGTTTCTGCCAGGAGCATGGTCCAGAGCCTAGGCTATTCCCTTTGGAGGCCAAAACTGAGACATGTGGGAAGAAGGAGGGGTATGTGGAGTGTGTGCAGGGGAGGTCTTTTGTGTTTCTCTTCAGAGATTAACTGGAGGGTGTCTTGTTAAACCAGGAACAGAACTGTGCTTTCAAGTTACCGGGTTAGCAGCATGTGCCTTTATATTGCTTCATTATGGAGGAACTGTTAACTCCATTGAGAAGAGGGAATTTAATCGCTTTAACATGTAGAGGAAGCAGGAAGTATGGTGAAAATAAATACTAGTATCTGATGCCTGAAAAACTGCAGAGCATGGGTACAAGACCATTTCCCGAACATTAAAGGATATGCTTTCATGTGTCCTTGGATTTTTCCCCTCCTGTTGTCTTTTTGCTAAGATGCATGTTGGATGGTGCTACCTGTCTTCTAAAATGATTCTTGTTACAGGAAATTCTGTCTGATGGAGAAATATTACTTGCATCCCCTCTATTTTCTGTCTCATAACATGTGCAGGTTGACCTGTGGGTAAATCTGCATGCGTCCATTTTGTTTGAGGTGTCTGCAGTCATCTTTGCTTGTGAATGCATTTTATGGGCTCTCCAGTTGTCCTTACAAATCACAGTGCAATGCATTAACTAAATACACCATAGACCAAGTTTCCTTCTGCATTGCTGGGATGCTGACAGGCCTGTGGAAGAGCAGTGTGTGCTGTGCAGGGGTACAAGCAGGGAAGGGAGCTAGATAAACAGGTTGCACTGAGGACCACTGGGTCAGCATTACATAGTGCTGGACTGCTCGCAGGGACTCTCAGCTGAATTTGCTTTAATGCTGTAGAACGAGATTTTAGCTGCCTTCTTTCCACAAAGACACGTGAGATTCTGGGGAAATTGCAGAAAGTGTGAAAAATGTTGCTTCCCAGCTTATGCCTGGGTCATTCCCAGGACATATGGTGGTGCTGTTTCCCTTCTCTGATGCTTTTTTGGTTTGGTGTTGGGTTTTTTTTTCCCACTTTTTCACTTCAAGGATGTCCCATTTGTGATATTTGTTAAGTTGCAGAATCCTTTATTCCTTCTGAAGTGCTGTAAGGCTATAACAGTTTCTAGTTTCAACAGTTGTGAGATGTTATGATGTGGACCCCTTTTGACCACATGGTCACCTTGTTTGCCTTCTCACCTGCATGTGCAATCAAGCTGATCTTCATTGTGCCTTGAAGGTGGCAAGAAGTTACCTGTTAGATTCAGTCTTGCAATGCTTTAGTATGTGTACGCTTAGCAAAGAAACTGTTGCAGGGCAGATGAATTGCTTGGGTCATTTTGCCCACCTTCATGTGTGCACATTGGAGCATTGTGTTTAACGTGTTGTTCAGAAAACCTCTGCATAACATTCTTCTGGTGTTCTTGGATGGTTTCTGAGAGCAGGAATGAAGACAAAATCCTGATCTAGCTTTATACTTGAATTACGAGTAGAATTAGGAAGACCAATTCAGAGATTGTAATAAGCCTATATGGGGTGCCACCTCTTTATGGTGAGGAAAAGCTGTAGCCCTTTTCACCAGCTCAACTAATATTGTCTACTTAAGTGATCTTACAGATACAGATTGGTAGGGAAGGCAGGAAATGCTTTTGGCTTAAAACCTGAACAGTTGCTTGGATATTGCAAAAACATTTTTGCTTAATGTTGCTGCTTCTAGAGACTGAGCACTATGCACGATTTGGTCAGCGTGCCTTTGGGAGTGAAGCATTTCAACAGTCAAGTGTACGTTGTCTCAGGACTTGCTTATTTTTCCAAGCCTCAACTTTGCTGGAGCTAAAATGCAGGTCAGGTACTCAGACCTGTATGCTTCCCAGCAGCTGCTTAGAAGAGGCATATCAGTGTGTTGGTCCAGTAGGTCTCTAGCATGCTGTTTACAGAAGTTGAAACACCTGAGTATGTTCTTCATGAGTAGGCAAGCTGTGTTTTATATCTGTTGAGGTTGTAGATGGGGTCTTACTGTTGACAGCCTTCATCAACATATCACTTCCCTGTAATAGGTGGAGCAGCTCCTTCATCAGTCACAAGGTGCCTTCTGCCAGGCATTTGGTGTGGGCTCCCTGTCTGTGTTTATTGTGTTACTTTCATTGCTAGTGCCAGTTGTTCAAGTTGAGCACAGCAGAGCATCTTTACTTTTAAACTAAGGAATTCAGCCTAGTTCCTGTTGATTTTATCTTTTTTTGTTTGTTTGTTTGTTTGTTTTTTAAAAAAGAGCTACCAGACAGTGCATTTTGCACTTTTCCAGTCTCTTCCTTTCAGCTATCCAGATGTTTCCCCAGAGTAACTGTGAATAGCAGTAATTAGGAGGCCTCTGCGTTATCAGTGCCCCCTTTATAAGCAAAGACTGTTATGTGAATGACAGTGACTGTACTTGAGGATGAAGCCTTTATCCTGTTGCAAATATACGGCACATTTCTTTAGCTTTTCCCCTGTAACTGGGGGGCACTTCTGGATGGAGTCACAGTGTGTGTGAGTGGAGGATTGAAACAGAGTTGCTCTAAAGTCTCATTTCAGGCTTGGCCTCCCTGAGATAGTGAAATGGGAGCATTTTTGCCTAAATAGGTGGACAATAGATAGGATGGGTGACTCTCTGCTAGCAGGATGGATTTGATGAGTGACTTGGCCGGTTTTTCAGGTCTCTTGCTATTAGAGAGGAATATAGCAGGATGGTTGTCCTGAAGTCTTGTGCAGTTTTGAGGGAAGTGGGGAGAGAGAATAGTCCTGAAACCAAAATCTGACCTACTTCTGCTTCTCTCCACAGCTGCCAAAAGCCTGCTGAACAAGAAGTCAGATGGAGTGAAGGTAAGTTCTTGCTTTCCCATTTCACTATGTCTTCCACCATCTGAACAGAAGCCGCTTTTTCTGGTGCCCATCCCCTTCTAGGGTAAAACCACAGCCTGTCTTGTGGCTGGGATTATGTTCAGTGTATCATTATGGAGCCTTGGGTGGGATCTTAATGTTCCTTACATGCATCTTATACATCAAGCAACTAACTAAGTGCGCTATTCTCCTGTACTAGCAGGAGAACTGGTTAATGCTATGGATTAGAAAAACCAAGGACTTGCTCAGGTGTGACAAGTGCCTCTGACTAGTCTGTTCTGTTCAGTGCAGAATGCTTCTGGTTATTGAAATTGCACAGAACAATTGTCAGTGACTGATGATACCCAGCACACCCCATGGAAATCTCTTTGTCCTCCTCCTTGGACAGATGTTGAAGGTTGAGCTGGGAAAAGGCATAGGGAAAGAGGAGCCTCCAGATGTTAAGTGTTTGGACAGAATGGAAGCTGAATCTATTGTTAGAGTTCAGTTCACATCCCTGAGGATCAGGTGCTATCCTTTCACCTTCTGAGGGGAATTATTTTTTCCCCACTTCAGTTTCACTCCTTGTATGCCTGGTTCTGGAGGTCAAACAGGCCATTCCCAAGACTGTATGTTGCAGGCAGTAGCCCTTTACCATCTGGTACTGGAGTAGAGACAGGGGCTAGAGTACTGTTTTTCCCTAACTGTTCCACAGGATAACTGTCCTCTATATGGGAAAGCAGCGTTTGGTTTATTTGCTTGCATTTCCATTTGAAGCCCAAACCTTCCTCCACAGCTGTTAGGTGGAATGGTTAATTTCCTGGTTTTGCACTGCAGACACTCTTCATTCTCCCCATGCTGGGGAACTGACATAGATACTGCAGGACCAGCATGCTTATTCTCTCCTGCTGTCTTAGCCCTTTTTCATTTAAATGAGGCTCTGTTTCCAGAGGGCTCACAAAGCAGGGTGCTGAAAAGAGAGGTGTTTTCAGGAGTTCTGTTTATTTTGGGGACTATTCTAGTAAAACCTGCATTCTTGAGTTCTGCTGTGTTCTGCCCTAATGACACCAAAGTCTCTGGGGTTTTTTGACCAAAATACTATGTGGAACTGCTGTTCTTGCCCTAGGATACTTATCTTTGAAATGTGCCTTTAAAAGAGTGTGAAAAGAGTGAGCTTTTTGTGCCTTTGCACATGTCTGCCTCTTGCACAGACATGCACTGAACACATGCATGCTGATACAGAAAGTGTGTTTGAGTTGTAGCATCTGTTGATATGGAAAACATTACTGTAAAATCCCAGTGGAATAAGAATGGATGATTGCAAATATTGTGAACTGAGAACCAGCAGATACTTTGCTTCAAATTCCCAGCATGGCAAGGGAGAAGCAACTAGAAAAGCAGCAGACAACATGTGTTTTATGTTACCTACCTAGAAAAAAACTGGCTTTCTTGTCAGGATTCTTGATTTCTAACAGGATCTCAGGGAGTGCTACAACTTGGGTCAAAATCTTCCAGAAATGGACAGGTGATGCGCACACACATTTTGAGACACAGCTTCCTGGTCGTGTCCTTACAAGGAGACCTGTATGTTAGAGACTTCAAGCTCCACAGAAAGCATGTGCTGTTTGGTTCATTGAGAACACAGTGTCTTCTGCTGTGAAAAGGGTAAAGCTGGATTTGCTTTTCTAGCTGATTTATTCTTCTAGCTGAAGTATTCTTCAACTCTTCACAGTATACATTGTTCCTGATATGTATAATTGAATACTTGTGATAAAGTGGAAGATGGATTGGAGATTATAGCATAATAATAATAATAATAATAATAATAATAATAATAATAATAATAATAATATAATTATACATGGTGAAGGAGGTTGCCCTCTGGGAGCTTCTTCTCTACTTCTGCATGACACTGGAGACCTGCAGTCAAGAGTCAGCATGCAACTTCCTTGCTCCTAAGCATCAGAGCAGTCTTGCTCTGCAGTATGAACGGGAGTGGTGCCCACAATGGGCATTGCATGCTTTCAGCCTGGGCTGAAAGCCCTCAGAAGAGTTGCTTAAGCTTTCCCTTTTCCCTGAAAGGCATCTATCTTCAGGTGTGGCTTTTGACTCCTCATTTCTGTAAGCTTTAAAAGTCAGAAGGAAATTATATTTTTCTTCTTAAAGCTGGTGTTTTGAGTTACCCTTTTGCTCAGTAATGCAGACTTTTAAAACTATAAGTCACTTCCCCCAGTGCTAAGTTTGGACAAGATAGAGAGCAGGTAGTGGTCTGGGTGTGTTTGTGGTATATTCTTAACACTTCTGTGGTAGGATTTCTGTGGCTACATGCTTATCTCCTTCCTTGCTCTTACTGTCAACAGGGGGTGCTGCTTCCCATTAGTCATCCCACTGAAGTATACCTTTTACCACTTCAGTTTTCTTATGGGAGCAGTACTGGCACACTTGACTGCTGTGCAGCAGTCTCTGTGCTGGTCACAGTTGGTGGCCCTACTGTTGTGAACAGCCTGCTTTTCATGTGTTGCTCCTCATGCAGGAAACTTGTAATTTTAGCTTCACTGATTTTTGCATCTTAGATAGTTCTGACAAACAACTTGTGCCAGTGACTGGCTGAGTTAAGAGCATTACTTGTAGCGCACTGATTTTCTGCCCATTGCGGTAGTGCAGAGCACAGATACCATGATCTGAACACCAAACAGATTTTCAGCTTTGTGGTATCCTTTTCATTCCTACTTCCTATATAAAGAATTTTACATCAAGCATTGCATGCTGTATTTTTAACTGTAGTCTGCTTGTGACCACATGCCACAAAGTTAGGTTGTTTCTCATGTTCTCTCCAGATATGGAGACTCCTGGCTGGTTTGGTGGTTGGGTTTTTTGTTTGTTGATTTCTTAAAGCCTTCATTGAAATTAATTCCTTATGGAAATTGGGGAGAAAATCTTTATCTGGTCCAGGGTGACCCTGCTGCATGAGAGTGCTACCACACAGTAGATGAGAATGAAAAGAGTGTTTCTTCCACAAACTGACGATTACACTAGTGTAAAAATTAACGTGGCCAGTTTGTCTTAATTTACTTTATGTTCAAGGTAACTTTCCCATCCTCTTGGCTGGTATTCAGAGCTATCTATGCTAGAATCCTACATCATTTGACAAATACAGTATGAATTACTATTAGATAGTATTAAGCAAGTTTGAGTGAGGCCTATACATTTTCTCATGCTTTATTCCCAAGAACTCCGGGAAAATGTGTGTTTGTGTGTTGGTGAATATCTAATGCAAGGTGCAGTGTGTTGTTGATTTAGCATAAATGAGAGAGGAATGATGTATTAGTCATATGTGGTGATATGAGCATCTAGTGTGAGTAAGTAAGAACATCACCACAATTTTTGTTTCTACGGGAACTGGCTTTAATCCTTTGCAGAATGAAGCCTAACACAATAAAGCAATAGGATATATGCATTTTACTAGCAGCAGACCATTTTGGGAGTGAGGATGGGAAGCTTAAATCAGGAGGGGAGGAGAGGAAGGAAACTTTTGTTTTGATTCCAATATATATTCCAATAACTGGCGTTATTTTGATAAATGTCCATGTGTATGACCCTCTCCTCTAGTGAATTTCCTTCCAAAATCTATTTGAAGCATTTCTGGTTTTCATTTTGCACTGCTGCTTCTATTTCAAGTACTAATTCTGCTAATTGGTAGATATTTCATCAGCTTGGCACTTGAGAACTTTTCCATTATCTTAAATAATGAATGATTTAAACTGCCTTGAATCTTAAATTGTCCCTGCTCACCAAACCTTTGGTAGTGCTGCACTCACTTTCTTCAGGCAGAATTTGGATCCAAGCTGGTGGAGTAACAACAAGGAAGGCCCAGGTTTTATCCCTAAGGAACATGCTTTTCTTCTTTCAAATCCAGAAAGTGAGGCTAGAAGATACTGGGTGACGAATTGCAGAACCATATAACGTACCACTTATCTTGTGGCCACCACTGTAGGTCCCAGGTATTTTTTTTTTTTTTTAAGATTCTAAATTTATGAGCAACATGTGCACCTGCCATTTTAAAATTTAGTTCAGATAGTTTAATGTCAAACCTGCTTGCTTTCTTGTTCCCCTTTCTGCCTGTAATCTGGATTTGCCATCCACTGCAAGGTGAGGAAAGGGTTAAGGAATGGGCTGGGGCAGACACCTGGGTGAAGATTAAGGACACTTTATGCTGAATGTCCTTTCTCTGACCTTGTCAGGATCTGGGCTCCTGTAGTTAGTGTTACAGTCCTCCTGTTAATTTTTTTTGTCTCTGGGCAGCACTTCAAACACTTGTGTTCCCTTTTTCCTAAAGAGGAGTTTCCCTTCCTACTGGTGTGAGAGGATGCATGTGTTTCCTGTTCTAGCAGGGCCTGTCAGATCCATCTTTATAATCAGAATTTGTTAATGCACAAGGTGCTATTTGTAGTTAAGTATGTATTTTTAAATCAGTTCTCCAAGCTCTTTGTGAGTTTCTTCTCTTTTTTTTTTTTCCTGAGCACTTTGGTTTGTGATTGGGGGATACAAAATTATATCAGTAATGTTTTTCAGGCCCCGGTTAACACTATGTAAATAGTCACGTGGAGAATGCTATGGGATGCAGATTTTAACAGCATTCACTTGCAGTGCTCTGCAAAATTAGTTGATTTTCTACCTTGGCTCTCTGCTGCATGCGCACTGTTTTCTTTCGCAGTAAAAGCTGAATAGCATAGCTGGAAGAACAACTCAGATGAAAGAGTAAAAATCCAGATTTTTGGTGTGACAAGGTTAATGTAAAACTTGCCCTTCATCTTACATAACTGTAAAGAGGCACCAAGTACCATTGGTTCTGCTGTTTCTAAGGAATATTGTGGTAAGTGTACATTTCATGCCTGGTGGGTACCAGTTTTTCCTGCCCTTTGCCCAGTAAAGAGTATGTGGGGAAGGCAGGATCCTCTCTAAGCTGGCAGAGCTGCTCAGAAAGCAGTTTGTGAAACATGCCTTAGAGAAGGTACAGTAGCAAAGTGAACCAACAGGGAATCCTTAGGAAATCTGCAAGGGCCTGGAAATCTGCAGGGGCCAAGTAGCATCCATGCAGTGACCAACAGGAGTTAATACTCCTATTTCTCTATCTGGACTTCTTATGATCTTAAAGCCATACTGTTTAAAGATTGTTATGGTGAAGCTAAATGAGGAGAACCCAAGCTCACCTGAATAGCACCATTTTACGCCAAACTGTTCTATGCAAGATGCTTGGGGAGGGCTTCATATCTGTTTTAAGTGCTGACATCCAGTAACACATTCTACCCACCTTTGATTCGTTCACTTTTTTCACTACATTGTTATAATGCCTAGAAACTCCAACTGAGATCAAGGGTCTAGTGTTCTTAGCTCTGTAGCGATGCCTAGGCAGAAAATCCCTGCCTCTTAGCTTACAATTTAAATAGACAAGCTGACAAAGGGCAAGAGAAAAGATGGATTGACAAAGATGAAATAATTTGCTCAGCATCACACAAAAGGACTAAAGCAGAAGTAGAAATAGGACCTCAAATCTGCTAGTTCAGGCTGCCTCTCACTGATCTTTGAGTTCAACTTTCTTTTTTTCCTACTTAAATCCTGAAACAACTATGCTTTCTATAGGAGTATGAGTTGCAGCAAACATCATATTTTAACATAAATATACTGTCAGTATCAAACTGTGGGAGAACTGCATGTAGAAGACAGAAACACAAAAAGCTGTTGTAAAAGATTTCCATGTTAAGTGCCCAGAACTGTGAATGGGACCTTGCCTGGAATCATTCTACTTCCTATAGCATTTTCTACAAGTGCTTGGAATGATTTACACTTGCCATTTCTTGTATTGCTGCTATGCTGAAGGGACTTCTGTCACCTGCTGACTTCTGCTTATTGTTACTTAAAGTATCTTCCTTAAGTCTCATTGTAGAGAATCTGCCTCTCTTGAGATGAACATCTGGGTTTCACAGAAATACAGAAATAGAACTTTAACAAACATTCATCTCTGAGTTTGTGAGGAAAATGTTGTCTGTGCTGCTTTGGGAGAATGTTTTGTCACTCAGATGTAGGGAAACCCTTAAAGTGATCAGTGAGGAACTTTACCATAGGCTATCTGCCTTTTAACAATTTTTTGCATTCCCTGAGTTGTCTCTGCACTGCCTAGAAATACTTAGAGATGTAGCTGTGTTATGGTAAGAGAACTCTCTAAACTTCTGTTATCTTATTTACTTTGTGAAGTTACAGACACATTACAAGAACAAAAATTTCTGCTCACTTGGCAAGTCACCTTGGGAAGGTGGTATTATGGGTCTGATACAGCTGTTACAGAGGGGATTGGGAGGCCGATCTGGTTTTAGGAATTTCCTTGTGTATGTTTTGACTTAAGTGCTGAAGCACTTACTGCCAGTGCCTCATATTGGCATTATCCAACCTGTCTTGAGTTGTACTAGTACTTTCATGCTCCGGTCTTAACACAGACCTCACTCCCCACCCTTTTCATATTGCCTAGATAGCTTTTCTTCTCCTGGTTATTATAGTGGCCAGTAATAGTGTGCTTTCTGGGATTTCTACACTACATCATACCATGTTAATAGACCAACACTGTTTTAAATTTAGATTGTACTCTAATTATAAATTCTGATATGCAGAGTGTTCTGTTTCCTCCTGTGTCAGTGTCCCTTGTGCCTCCAATATAGGAGGGTGATTGTTTTCTGTATGGCTTGGTTGACTCTCATATTGAACCTTTTGCTTGTCCCTTAACATTTCCTGTCCCTTTTCTTGTTTCTATAAGTCATTGGAAATCTGTATGAACCTCAGATGAAACTGTCTTCCTTAGAGATAAGTTTCCCTGCAGTATCCATAATAGCCTCTGTTTGTCTGCTGCAACTTATAGGATACATAAAAATAAAACCTGAAGTTTTGGGGCAGTTTCTCAGCTGATGTGAATTTTCATTTCCAGTTAAGAATTCTCTGTTGTGTCTGGGTACAAGGATTTCTCTGGGTTGTTGATGGTCTAACAGTTGTATTCATGTACTGGTAGTACATCCTATTTTAGTTCTAGCTTGAGGAAAAGCCTGTGGAGAAGCTAAATTTTCCTAAAAGGTGAGAGGAAGCACAAGTTTGTAAACCAGGCAATGGCAAGCCCTATGTTGTGCCTCAATGCAGTGGAAGATTCATGAGCCAAATGCTGAACAGATCAGTGTTCCAAGTCTGTCTGTACTGGAATTAAAGATGAGATGAGGCAGAAGCTTTGCTAGTTTCTGTTCATGCCAGTGGCTGCATGATTCTGGACTGTATGGTGTGATTAGAAACATGGTTCTGGGTATGAGGTGAACTTCTGCTCTCAAAGACATTCCAATCTGTATGTGTGCTTGAGCTCTGATGTGAGGATAGCAGGGACGAAGGCAATATTCAAGGTGACAGCTGTGAAGGCTCAGTAAATGTGTGAAATGGGGAGGTACAACTCCATGGCTTGTACTGGGCTGCTCCAGAGGTAGGCTGTGGTAGTGTGCAGGAGTCCAAAGCTACATAGCTGAGCCCATGCCATTGTGGTTTTTGGCTGAGATGTGCCGTCCTACACGAGTCTGTGAGCTAGACTCTGTAGTAAGCAGCAGAGGAATAGCCTAGATAGTACCAAGGGAGAAGGGCGGATGGAAAATGTGTGTGGAGACAGCAAGAGGAAGGGGTAGCATTGTAACACTGACAGACCTGCCAGGCTCAGTTTGGACAGGATGACACTAAGAGTGTAGTAAAAGAGTAGAGAAATGTATGCTGGGTCTGGGTTACTGGAGAGTGCAGTTTGATGTGAAGGTGTCTTTGAAGATGACTGAAGATACCTTTGAACAAGAGTAGAGTCCAAGAAGGTTGAGTAGTGTTTGAGCATTGCTCCCTGTGTGTTCTCCTCCCAGTATCTAAGAGCACCAGGTGTTCTTTGTCTGTCTTGCCTTTCCTCTACGTCTGAGCATGGATGCACCTTGCCTCTCCAGTCAACCCAATTTCTGTGTGAGAGCCCCATGCTATGAACAGAAGTTCCCTCTTCTTTCTTTAGCCCTTGGGGATACCCCTCCCGTTGTGCCTTCCTCCCTACCCTCCAATTCTAGTTGAAACACAGCTCTGCTTCCTCCAAATGTGAACACATGCAGGGTTTCTGCCTACCTCGTCAGAGTGGCTGGGGAAGCTGCACAGTTTTCTGAGGTGGGAGAGCACCTTGCATCCCAAATCTTGTGCATATATATTCCTCTCTCGTCTCGTCTCCTCATATCAGTGTGTGGGGCACCTATGTTCTGACCTTGATGTTTGAATGGATGGAGATCTTCAACCCTGCCCTTTCCCGTGGTGTGTAGTCATGTTCTTTAATGGTGACTTCTTTCTGCACCTTCTCGCGTGTCTCTGCATTTCTGCTGCTGCTTATACCTGCCTCTAGGGGAGCAATATTGGCAGGGGGGCTCTTGCTGGCACACTAATGTGTGAATAGTTTCTGTGCTTTTCTTCTCATCTCCTCTCTTCCCTTCTCTTTCCCTCTCTCAATGGTGTGTCCAGAAAAGGAAGTCGAGCTCCAGTGTGCATTTGATGGTGAGCACCTCCCGTAAGCTGCCTGCGATTCGTGCGTCCGCCATTCTCATGCCATGCACGCTCGGCTTGTGCTCATCACCCTACATAGCATGTCTGTGCAGGGGGGCGGTGGCAGGGGGGAATCATTGTGCACTGAAAGGTCCATGTCCTCACTAAAAGGGCCCTGTGATTGTCTGGCCCCCAGCCAGTCTTACAGTTCCCATTTTGTGCAGAAAATCAACTGCTGGCAATGCAGTTTGACCTTGCCTGCTCTGAGTGTGAAATGAAAAAAGGCAGTGGTTCTCCTGGGCTCAGCAGAGCAGGTGCGTGCCTTGTCTGGACATGGGGCTTTGTCATTCTGTTGCAGAGGTGCCAAAGAGAGGAGCAGGTGCTTTGCCTGGTGTTGATGCCGTCATCCTTGGTGGGAGCCCTGCAGTGTAGAACAAACTGGGAGTCGCTCCAAATGTGACAGAGACTGATGGGGCCTCTCTGTTCAGATGAAATGTGTGGGCACAGCACCGCCAGGCAGCTCAGAGCTGCCGGTCACTTATTTTTTTAGCATACTTACTGAAAAGGTTTGTCAGAGCCTTTATAATCCAAAACTTCCTTTTGTCCTGATCTCGTTTATGTATCCCAGCATGACGAAACACCCAGTAACTGCCTCCCCTGTCCTGTTTATTTCCTTTTTTCATCCATCCAGATGTTTGACATCCATAGAATTTGTCAGAAAAATAGTCAAATCCACTCTCAAGGGAGCAAAGAGAAAATTGGCCAGTACCATATTGTAAGGAGTCATACACAGCCCATTAGATGATGCCTTTGTCTCTGACACTGAGGTATGAACAGTAACTAAAGTACAAGAATTAGTTATTGCATTATATCCTTTACACAAAAACCAAGAATAGAAAATATTTCTCCCATATTGTAGGTAGGAACAGGAATGTTAGAGTACTGAGAAAGCAGAATAATTTGTTCCTACATTACTTTGAGAGATATTTCTCCTCTTCCTCCTTCAATGATATCTGAAAACTGGGTAAATGCAAACAAATACTCTGAAAGTACTGCATGTGGGGGGACTGATTTTTCACCAGCCCTGCCTTTATGAAACTCCAGGGCAGGAGTTCGTTTTTCCTGCCTTGCCCTTCTTTTCTGCCCACTACCTTTTCTGCCCACTACCCACTACATGCTTAAACTCCCTCTGCATGTTGTTTTAAAGCAGCTGGGATATGTAGAGCATATGTCAGCCTCAGAAAAAAAGGAAGCAGTGAAGGTGGCTAAATAACCAGAGATGGCCCAGGTGTTGGTACTTATTTTCTTTTAGCTGGCTGGAAATCTGTGTCCCTAGCGATATGATCACTGGTCTCTTTTCTTTTTCGTGCACCCTCTGTGTTGTTTGTGCCTGTCTGTCTCTTGTCTAGTGCAGGAAGTGCTGCCTACTGCTGTGCCAAAACTAATTGTGTTACATAGATTTTATGAAGGGCCTGGTGCCTTTTTACGTGAACTGACCTCTTAACTTGAACTGTGCTGCTGTGAATTACCAAGGACCATAACCTGCCTATCAGTGACTATGATATTGGCTGGCAGTAGGAGGGGGAGTAGGGGTAAGAGCTGGCTGTGCCACCTGGGGTTCTGGGAAGGGCAGGCCAGTCTTTTCCAGGGAAGGACCATTGTTTAGGTGGCCACAAGTGTGTGTGGGAAGCTCAGTATATCAGATACCTCCATCTCAGAAAGCTATGAGGAATGCTTAGGCTAAGTCTTCTGCCTCTTATTTCCTTGGGACTCTGTCCTGGAGTAAAATGTTATGTGATTCTGGACTAGCAAACATGATACTTGGTCATCTTCAGTTCACTGTCTGGGGAAGAGTGTGATGGCTGAACTGGGTGTTCAGTGCAGCCTGGAGGGCAGACAGTGTGCTTTGGGTGTGCACGGGTTTGCACTTTGTAAGGTGACATCCCATACCTAACAAGCTGCTGTCAATTTTTTGCCTTGAATGGTGGCTTCTTGGATGTTTTTTCTTCCCCTCCCATTTGGCCTCAGTTGTAAAGCCTTCCAAAAATTAGAAGTATTTTTCTATAGCTTCTTTTATGATAACTTTATCTTCTTATCTCAGTGGAAGAAAAATGGGTTGTGCTATTCTCACTGGAAGAGGTTTGGAAGATAGATCTCTCTGCATTAGGATCACTGTTTCTGAAGAAGTATGGGAACCACAGTGCTGGGAGCGGGGGGGGGGGCATTGCCAGAAATTTGGTTGTGCTTATACCACAAAATAGCTTGGGATTAATTTTTTCAGGTTGATCTGTGCCTCTCTTACATCCACAGCAGCCTGTCATGTCTTCTGCCATCAGACTGGAAATACATGCAGGAAACAAAGCTATTGGAAGGCCAAAGTTTTAGGGCAATGTAGTGATGTATAAGAAGAGGCAGTAAACAGTAATTTTCCTTTCTTAGCTTTGGGGATGAGTGTGTCATTTGCTTTTCCTTTTTCCAATGGACTTTTAAAGAATTAATTCCTGCCTCTCCTACTTCATCCCCTCTCTACCTGCCCCATCTTCCTCTTCTGTTTCTCCTCTCTCCCTCTCCAAAAGGGATAGCTAAGCCAAGGCATGCTGCTTGTGAAGAAAAACTGAAGTATTAGTAGGCATGTGTGAAGTCATCGTAGGATCTGTCTCTAGTTGACATAATTAAACCTTTGGCAGATGTTTTTCAGCTCAACATTTGGCTTATGCATTCTTTGTCGTGGTTACTGGGTGATGAGAAGGATCTGATGTTTTGCAGTACAAATTTGCACTCCCCAAGAATGGTAGGATGGTGAGCTCATGCAATGAGAGTGGTGCTGCTCTGAGCTCCCATCTAGTACCCTCGATTTGTAAACCAAGGAGTTTGAGTGAGGCTCCTGCAGCGCTTATTTTTGACATTGTTGCAGGTGTCTGGCAGCAAGAGAGCTGTATACCTGGTGTGGGGGTTACATGGCAGTGTAACTGTGGGCCTAGTTCTCTAACAACTGATTAAATTTGTGGGCTAGGAACTATATACTAGTGGATGCAGGTTTGGCTTCCTACAGACATAGACTTTGCTCATTCCTGATGTAACTGATATACATGACTCAACGGGATGTTTCTTTGCAGTAAGCTGATGACTGCCTCACTGTTCTGATGTGTGAATGAAGGAAGTGGAGATTTTATAATTCTACCACAGCTACAAGAGAGACTGAAGAGGGGAAAGATGAAAAACTACTGGGCACTATGCAGAGGACTTGCTACTTGAGGAACTACATGGCCTTTTCCTTGTGTCCCACCCCCAACCCTTTCCATATTTTGATCCTGAAGTCTCTGTTCAGGTCACAGCAGGGACACAACATGACTACACTTCTCCTTTTCTCTACCTTTTCTAGGGCTGACCACACTTTTTCTTGCATCAGTAGATTCCCTGAGACTCTCAGCGTCATCACATTCCTAGGACTGTTCCTGCACGCTTTGGGACTCCTCAGACATGACTCCTATTTGTGCCCTGTTTGAGACTGCACCATGACTATTGTGTGTCTTTCACTTCTGTAGTCTTTTTCTCTCAGGGACTTCTGCCATCTCTCACTCTTGTTCACCAAATAATTTGTTGGTGCTCATTTCAGGATTCTCCCTATCCATTTGACTACTGCCTTTCCCTTCTGTTTTCCTTCCTTATAGCTCTAGCAGTCCATGCACATTTGGGTTTTGGTACATCCCTTAAAATATCTGTTGCCTCTGCGGGAAGGATGATGTCCAGCATAGCGGGCAGCACTCCTTCCTCCCACTTCTTGGTGATCAAGCCTATGGGGAGGGGAGGGTCTGAGGAGATGGTTGGGGTTGAAGCAATACTGTCATTTTCTTGCTGCCTCTGCTGCCCAGCAGGGGAACTAAAACCATGTTTTTCTGTCTCAGCCACAGAGCAACAACAAAACCAGTATAGTAAGCACTGCAAAAGAAACACCCCCAGTGCAGACGTCCATGGTATCTTCCCCAACCACTGGTTTTTTTTCCTGTTTGGTTTAATTTTGATTATGTCCTCTCCCCTTCTCTCCTTCCCCCCCCCCCCCCCCCCCCCCCCCCCCCCCCCCC